>NC_141083.1:24998046-25575546 GCF_041138505.1 Cibotium barometz
GTTAATTTCTTCATTCACAATTTTGGCATATTTAAGATTCATTGGATATGGTTGTTTTGTTGGACTATTCTAATATTTGATACCATTGGGATGGTGTGTTATACAACGCTAGTAGGAACTCCCTTGATGTGATGATAATTCCACTCAAAGAAATCCCTATAATCTTTGAGGAGAGCTACAAGTTCAACCTCCTCGGCCCTATTTAAGTCCTTGACTATGTAGAGAAGTTTAGGATCCCTACTTCTTTGACCTCTACAGGCCCATCATAGACCCCTCCACTCTCACTTGTGGGTTACATTTTACATTATCAAACACTAACTTGCATTCCCCTATGGCATATGACTTGTAATGCTCATGCGGCTGGGCACAAATCACTCTCATTTTCCTTTCCTCTGTTAGCTACTTCAACTGTAGCTTCAGCCTCTTGTTCCTTCTGTGCTAGTTCATGGTTTTGTTTCCTCTTAGCTAAACAACTAAATTTTGGTTCATCAAATAATTTTGCCTTGGCTATATCATTAGGGGTGGCCTACAATACTTAACGTTTTGTAACTCCTCTCCCCAATCGTCTATGAACGTTTGATGTAAGCCTATTGCACCCATGTACTAGAATAGAGCCATTGGGGTAGTAGTTGTTCTCTCTTATAGCCTTCATAATGATTTATTACATAGAGTTTACGTATCCACCATCTTTGGAGATGCTTCTTGGTATTTTGAAGAACTTCATCCCTTTGTTCAGATTGGGAATCCATATCAAAATCGAAGCTACTCTCACTGTAGTTTTTTTTTAATGTTTCCAGCTCTATTTTTCTTGTGGGTAACTAAGGAGTTGGTGTCGCTTTTAGTCTTTATTTCAAACTCTTCATCACTATTGGTGCTTGATCTTGAGTCATCCCATGTGGACTCAAGTTCAATATAACCAATCTCCTCGGCATCAAAAGGTAGAGCACGAATGATTCATAGGGGCACAACATTAGGGATCTCCTCACCATCAAGTGTAACCCATGTAGATCCTCTTGCTCCCCAGTTACCAATTACGGCCATCATATGTATCCAATTTAGATCATCTTCATGCTCAATAGCTTGTTTTCTAGCATCTTTGTAGGGTGGGTCCTCCCCTATATCGGTCTGTTCTTTGCAAGTATAGCCGTATTACAAAGGGGTTGAATGGGTAGTATCGAATTGTCCCACCACTACCCATTGGATGTACGTGACCAGTCACAAGGTATAATCTAAGGATTCAGTCATCAAATTGTAGGTAGATCCTTCTTGCTCCCCAGTTACCAATTACAGCCATCATATGTATCCAATTTAGATCATCTTCATGCTCAATAGCTTGTTTTCTAGCATCTTTGTAGGGTGGGTCCTCCCCTATATCGGTCTGTTCTTTGCAAGTATAGCCGTATTACAAAGGGGTTGAATGGGTAGTATCGAATTGTCCCACCACTACCCATTGGATGTACGTGACCAGTCACAAGGTATAATCTAAGGATTCAGTCATCAAATTGTAGGTAGATCCTTCTCTGGTTGCCATCTGGTGCATCTGGTGAACGATTGTGATAGGGGGCGACAGTGGGCTTTTTATAAGGACGATTTGTCGAAGGTCAGTTGGTTGCTTTCAAAAAAAAAATTCGTAGGCCGCGTGTAAGAACGCGTGTATGTCTGCGTGTATCCTGTCTGCACAGGCGTTCACGCGCATATACACGCGTATTTGGACAGGTATATACACGCGTTTTTGGACGGGTGTATACACGCAACTGTGTTTCACCCATACTATGGTCTTAGAGCTGATAGGTGGCTTAGATGATGGTATTTGTGTTTGTGCTGATTCACTTGGTACTAATGTGGAGGTGAACTATGGCTTATGTGATGAATACAAGCTAGTATGCTATCATGATGACTTATCTCTCAATGTGAGTCAAGAGACAGCCCATGATGTATATGAGGATGGTGATAGTCATGCATGCAATAATATGTGTGTAACCTTTGAAGATAACCACACAAGATGGATGTTGTGGTGATAGTGATGTAGTTTTTGAAGAGTTGTAGGAGGATAATTCTATAGTTCTGAGTGTTGTTAAAGATGTGAATTCTCTAGATAGTGATGTCAGTTTGATCGTGAAAAATCATATGTGCTAGCTTGCATTTGTGCTTTGATGCAATCATGTATATACTTTTATTTTTGCAGATTCTTTATGGATATTCCAGGTTCTTCATCCGATCCATTTGCATACAGCAATTGGCTGATGGAGATGCTAAATCATTTTGGGCACCATCCTGGTCCAGTTGAGCTTACAGAGTACATGTATGCCCATCCCCCTCCTTCCATGCTTGGTATCTATACCCCGCCCGCGAGTATCCAGGGCACTCCACTGCCGTCTATGCCTGCGAGTCCGACGAGATGGCATGCAACTTCTCCTCTTCCACGCCCACCGAAGAGACATACCTTGTCCCAGACACACTCACGCACACCCTCCCAAGCACCGTCACATCAGGGCTCACAACCACCATCACGTCAAGGCTCAGAGCCACCGTCACATCAGGGCTCATAGCCATCATCACGTAGACAATCCCCCAATTGTGACTCCACCTGCAGAGCAGTAGGAAGAGTGGGAGTGGAGGATGCGGTGGGTGCTTTGGTGGGGGAGGTAGTAGATCACGCAGTGAGAGAGGAGATAGAGGGAGAAGAGTTAGAGGAGACAGTGAGGATGAGGAGGAGATGAGAGAGGCGGAGGGAGTGATCTGCTATGATGTGATGGATAGAGGCGGGATAGTGATGGATGCGAGGGGAAAAGAGGTAATGGAGTACATACGTGGGGTAGTATCAAACTTGTATAGAAATTGTTTTATTAGATTTAAAGATCAGAATAGCCGATTGGTTGGGGAGGTGATAGAGGCTGTACATAGTTGGTACCCCAATCCCCCACGTGCGACATTCTGGGGAAGGACGCGAATAAGGGAGATCTTAAGTAATAAAAGATCTCACCTTAAGAAACTCGCGTATGATGATGGGCTAAATGTAGCTGCGGTTGGCTATCCTGCCGAGAAACCTGCCACCCACTGTGCACAAACGCGAGTGGAAGGAGGCAAAGAAACAAGCAGAGGGTGGCGTGAAGAGCTGGCAGCATGTAGAGGCATGACGGATCCAGATGGAGACCATTGGATCTTCGCATTTTGGATCTGGCAGCGTCGAGTCATGGGAGGCAGAGTTCGTAAGTATCTTGCCACTTTATTTGATTGTTTACTTAATTCATTGATTCTATGATTGTTTTAACCTTACAAATTGTGTTGATTATGATACAGCGACGGGTTACGGGGAGGAAGCCCACAGCCCACGATACTGGGTATGCTCGTCGGCATAGCAGACGTGACACGTGGGCCCTCTTCAGAGCTAAGGGACGTATTACGGACGCGCAGTTTGAGATGGCCATGAGACCATACAGTCGACAGGTACTTGAAAACTCTAAACAAATGATTTTGGTTTATTGAATTACATATATATATACTTATATACTATATATTACTTGAACAGGAACAAGCTGCTGATGATCCACCCGCCGCCACTGCAGAGGGTGGACGTGAGCACTACTCATCGGACATTCCGATCGATGTGAGCTCATCTGATCATGGAGGGAGCACCGAGTCATCATCTAGGTCTGAGTAGTACTCAGACTTATAGTATCACATTTCATATTGAGGATGTGGTTGTATATATATTTTTGTAACTGAAGCCATGGGCTACTTCGACATATGGACTCCCTTGTATATATGTGTATACATAAAATTTTGATAGTAATATTGAATTGTGAATCGATAGTATAGCATTCATGTCTGTCTTGAATCGTGTATTGACAATGTATGGATTCATGTCGTTCTTGTTTTAAATCTTCCTCGTGGATGGTCCAGTGCACCCAAAAAAAAAATCCAGAGAGTGTTATTGGGTGCTGGAATGCTGGAACAGCATTCAGGTACCAAATAGCACTCTGGATTTTTTTTTTGCTCTCTATTTGCGTGTATAAACGCATCAACTCTGCAAATCATCGCGAATATAAACGCATCAAATCTGTGAAATACGCGTGTATAGACGCGTCAAATCTGTGAAACACGCGTATATAAGTGCAGCTAAAATTACAAAACGCGTGTATACACCCTCGTATCAGCGCATCTAAGTGTTAGCTGACTGACAGAACGCATGTATACACTCGTGTATCAGCGCGTGACGATTCCTGTACATGCGCTTTTACACGCATGTCTCTAGCCACCGCGAGCATACACGCGCTAATACACGGGCCCGCTACTTTTTTTTCAAGTCATTTTTAGCGGCTAGGAGCGCGGGTATGAGCCCGATCCCTTGTAGTGAAACAAGGATTGAATGGAAATTTTGAGTTATGACTCTGTGACCAATAATTATTTCTCAATGGATTGTTTTATAAGTTAAAGTTTAAAGAGGAGTGTGTGCGTATCTGTATTCTAAAGCAAAAGTTAAGAAAGGCATTCAATTATGGGTGGGTGAGTACTTGTCTGGTTCTACCAATTCCAGTGGTTTGGCGGTGGCTAACCCATGGGCCGCCGAATGGGGTTAGGCTAGAATCAGTAGAGTTTTAATAATAAAATTGATTAATAGGAATACGTTTATAACTCGAATAGTTAAATAAAAGCCTGAAGACTTCTCTAATGAATAGATCAACGGTTGTGCCTGATTCAATTAGGAAAAAAGCGTTGATCCCTTAAAGTTAAGTCTATAATAGTTTCCCTTCTATCTGGTTTATTCAGATGAAGGTTAGTTCAGTATCTTGACTTCGTTAGAAAAATTTGTTAAGAAAATAAAAATGGTGGAATCGTCCCCTTTTTCTGGGCATGGAAAATTTTACCGGTTTTGGTTTTCGAAATGACCACCAGCTTAGTCTCATGCCCAGACATTCAAGGGCGAGGCCCTGAGTGAGAAACCCTGCCCCACGCATGAGGGAGCTGCTTCCACTGCTGCTAGCTACCAGGAATCCGCGATGTCCAGAGGGGGTAGTGGGATCTCACATCAAAGATCATTTTTGAGAAATCCTAGCCCACCTGTGAATACAATAACAAGGCTCATAGCTCAAAATACACCTATTTTTATGGAAAAGAAAGTAGAAAAGCAGGCTACTTCAATAGCGAGATCCAAAAAGAAGAGGGGACATGGAAGAAAGGAATCCATAAAAGGGGAAAAATAGAGAAAATAGAACGAGTAAACTTGGTAACACCTGTTGAACTGAAATACATGAATGATTAATGAGGACTCGGATTGAGTGGGACACACACACACTGGTTCTGAGAAAACTAGAGACACTTTTACAAAAACTAAGGAGGCAAAAAAGGAAAGGACACAGGTCCTCTCAAGAAACCAAACAACAAGAAACTTGGTTGATACCTTGACCCTATAAGAGAATTGGAAAAACTTTATGAGCTCACAGATATGGTCACACATACTTAGAAGGAGTTGGAACAAAGACCAAGACAAATAAACATCTCTGAAATTGTTCATCCAAACAATCTAAAACGTAACCCACAAATCCTTGGATATTGAGGTTAATGAGAACTCACATGTTCCAAGTATGGATTATCAACTCTATAGGAGAAATTTTCAGTATGAGAACCGTAAACACATTCAAGAGGTTGGAATTCCAATATCATCAGCACCCTCATATAGTAGAGAGGTGATACGTACTCCCTTGAACATCCCTAAATTGTTGGAGTTCATGGCTTTTAAAACAAATACCACGATGACTACATGCTTGTGTGGAGATCTTGAACTCTTTAGAGCATTGAAAGATCTTTTAAATAGAGAAATCAACATAGGACTACCACCATGTGTAGAAACCCACAAGACTCAACCCTACCATGGAATTTTGCCATCTCAAGTCATAGAAGATCTAAGAACCTAAGTAGAGGATGAGTACGCCAAATCAATGGTAAAAATTCCATTCAATAATTGGGGAAAATACTTTGAAGGTCATGAACCCAACGCATTTCTACGAGTCGCATTGCCAAGGGCATCACAATGATGGGAGTCCTTGATGGTGGTGTAGGAGTCAATATAATCACCAAAAATGATGGGGAAAAATGGCCAAACCCAAGCTTGAAGTCTTAGACATTGTGCTTAAAATGGTTGATGGTACTATTACCAAACTAATGGGAATGTTATGCAACCTTAAGATCAAAGTATTGAAACATCGAGTGAGGCATATGCTCATTGTGATGGACTTTTCCAAGAGACCTGATTCTTATGTAATGATCTTAGAAAGACCATTTATGTGTGAAGCTAGAATGGTCCATGATTGGTCTAAAAACCAGACAAACACATAAAGGAAAGAGACAATAGCATAAACAAATGGAAGGAAAGAGATAGGACAAAGGACAAATTGACTCACCTCTGAAAAAATGAGTCTTCTTTCTGGCTAGTTTCCTTCACCCGTGTGTGCTCCTTGTCTGCTCCTTGCACTTAGGTTTAGTGCTCTGTTGGAAGAGGCGGCGCGATGAAGGAGAGCAAATCTTGAGTTTGAAAATGTTTATTTCGAGAAGGCGGGTTATTTTTAGGTGTGCACAGGTCATCGCGTGTAAAAACGCGTGTATTTTTGCATTTAAAATAAATCAGCCGCATTTATACACGCGATTTTTAAGATATAGCCGCGTTTGTACGCGCAATTTTTTGAATTTAGCCTCGTTTATACACGCAATTTTTAGGAAATAGCCGCGTGGATACACGCATTTTTTAGGATGTAGCCGCGTTAATACACGCGGTTTTGAGGATATAGCCGCATTTATACACGCGATTTTTATAGTTTAGTTGAAAACTGATTATGATTTTGTGTTTACTCTTCTGTACATAGGATGTCATCAACCTCCTCAAGCAGTTCTGGTGAGGATGAGACAATGCGTCATCGTAATCGCGATGTGTGGTTGGGACAAAGGATCAAGTGTATGTGTAATCGATGTCAAGGATGCATTGTAATGCCATAAACCATACATACATGTGCTCTTATGTGCGCAGTTCATACTACCTACTAGCATTGACCATTGTGCAAATAAGAGTTTGAAAAAATGTATTTATAACATGGGCAAGCTTGTGAGGTATGTAAAACCCATGTCAGATCACCCTTCATTATACCTTGCAAAATGAACGTGCATGAGGTATAACATACTATTCACAAAAAAAATAGTATCACTCTAGACTCTCCGTTGAGACTAGCTGGTAAGAACGAGATCCAGTAACAGATTACAATAAACATTGGTCCATCATATAATATATATCTTCCATGACATACGCATGGGTGTCCTAAGCACCGCGAGCCCGTGCATCACCTAGTAAGAACCCTCCAGGATCCTCCTTAGGTGTCCTAGCACTTCACTCAGGGACCGCTTCGTCGGCCCTCGCCTATCATACCGGAAGCACACCATTTTTTACCATACCAAGGCTGGTCAAGACCTGGGCAGGTTTTTGCCATGCGTGAGCTGTCCTTTGAACACTCCCCGCCACCTGTTGCAACCGAACTTCCCTTAGAAAAACACGTATAACAAATGCTCCCTCCAACATTCTGGCATAAGACAGTCCTTTAAGAAAACAGGGTTTCTATGCAAGTTTTCAGTTTGATTTGCTTTTGAATATAATGAGTATATCTTAAATTTGTATCCCAATACTTCTAGATCGTAGGTCTGAATTCCAACAGAATTTCATGAATTCTGTAACCTTGATCCTCAGATCCGAATCAAAGGGTCTTAACTTGATTTCAGATTCGGTGGGGGTGATTTGAGTGAATTTTTCTGAGCTAGTCATATTGTCTTTTCTTGAAAAACTGACGAAGGAGTTATGTCTTGGTCATAGTCTGATTTAGGGTTTGAGTCTGGAAAGGTTCTCCTTGAACTATCTTTCTCGAAGGGTAATATTTCAATTACTACTTTATTGAATTTCATTCTTTGAGTATTTGCTTAACTGAATTCAAAACTAATCACGAATTCCTATGAGGAATAAATTAATCATTTATCTAAAATTTCGACTTCGATAGTTTTTTTGAGTTTTCTCATTACCATCCTAGAGAATATAAAACGGTAGAATTTTCTCTCACAGAGTATTTACTTATTCATTTACCAATATTCATGGGATTTAAACATAGGATTAAAGAGAACTCTTATTTTGATATAAAAATTATGTATGCATCTATTTATGCATAAAATCCAACTTCTATAGAAATAACACTTTTATATAAAAGAAAATCCTTTTATGCATCTATTTATGCATAAAAATCAATTTTGATGAAAGTAACACTTTTATAATAAAAAAAATCTTTTATGCATCTATTTATGCATAAACATCAATTTTGATGAAAGTAACACTTTTATAATAAAGAAAAATTCTTTTATGCATCTATTTATGCATAAAAATCAATTTTGATGAAAGTAACACTTTTATAATAAAAAAATCTTTTATGCATAATTTTGATGAAAGTAACACTTTTATAATAAAAAAATTCTTTTATGCATCTATTTATGCATAAAAATCAATTTGGATGAAAGTAACACTTTTATGATAAAAAAAAGTCTTTTATGCATCTATTTATGCATAAAGATCAATTTTGATGAAAGTAACACTTTGTTAATAAAAAAATTCTTTTATGCATCTATTTATGCATAAAAATCAATTTTGATGAAAGCAACACTTTTATAATAATAAAAATTCTCCAATATGCATCTTTCTATGCATAGAAATTAATTCTAATGGAAATAACACTTTTATAATAAAAAATATTTCTAATATGCATTTTCCTATGCATAGAATGAAAATAACACTTTTAGAATACACAAACGGTGGGAATTACTCTTTTTGAATAAAAGATAAAACCTTTTTCACAAAATTTAAGAAAATTTTACCATAACCTCCTTTGTATGGCTGACCATTTTTCAAAATTTTTCATTCTCAAGTTACTTTAAAAAAAATTCATTCTCAAGTTACTTAGAAATTATCCCAAATGGTTTAAAGCATTCTAAACTAATCAAATTTCACTTTTTAAAGAGAAACAATATGAAAAGTTTAATTCTAACAATTTGATTACATATCTAGGAAAAAGAAAGGCTGAATTCAAGAACGAAGAGAGGGGGAAAGCCTTTCCAACAAGGCATAACATCATTTTTCATTTTAAAGAAAATAAAAATTAGAAAACCATTAAATGGAATAAAGAAAAAGTAGGATTTCTAGCTTACATGAATTTTTGTGAGCTTTCCTTTGGCTTGATGGTTTGAGGGATCTACTCTTGTTTGCAACAAGAGTGGCCACCAATTCTTTTGAAGAGGAAATGGTTAAAAACTAATGAATTATCAATAAATTCATTGTTTTTGGCTTTGGGAGGAGGAGTAGAGTAAAAGCGCATATAAAACACTATTAAGCTTCTACAAAGGGGGAGGCTTCTATTCATAGGAAAAAGTGAGCTTCTAACCAAGCAAACTGATTCTAGAATTTTCTAGATCAGTTTGGTCAATTTTTGACCATTTTTGGGTCAGTTTAGTTTATTTTTTGGATCCAGTTTTGAATTAGGAGAGAGGAGAGATGAAATATCTAATTTTTTTGGTTTAAAATTCAAAAGCAATGATGGGAAAAAGGTGCCTACTTCATGAGGTGGAATCCCCACTCTCTGAGGTGTCAAAAATTCATTTTTTTAGTATTTTCTTTGGTCCTTAGTCCACTCTTCATCTTATGTGAGTATTTACTCATTTTTAGGGGGATTTTCTTTATTTCTTCAATTTACCTCCTCCCTACATTTGGATCAATCTTATTGTTCCATAGAAACCTTAATTTAAAATTTTCAAAAAATCTGGACCCTTTAGGAGAAGGCCTTTGAACAGGTTATAATTTATTTCTAATGCACCTTCTGAAATTCTTTTTGAACTTCTGTTTCGGGGGAATTTATTTTAATAAGATGAGATATTTCTCCATCCAAAATTATTTAAAAACTGAAGTATCTCTCTCTAGAAGATTTTCTCTCTCTAGGCCAAAACAGGTAGAAACAAGATCTTTTATATTTCTGAAGAGGGATTTGATTACAGAGGAAGATACTGGACTTCTTGAGAGGTTGGGGAGGAATCTTACCTTCTCTCCCACTTAAAAAATGCAAGATGTCCTCATCTTGCAAATTGGGGGTAATCCCGCAACAATTCGGCTTCTTTCTCCCAAGTGGCATCTTCAAAAGAATAGAACTTCCATTTAACCAATAATTCTCTTAGAATTCTATTCCTGAGAACCTTCTCTCAAACATCAAGGATTTCTTCAATTTGGAGTTCCATCTGCCCTTGGGTTGAAGAAGTTAAGATTTCATCAATATCAAGCACATGGTTCGGGCTTGGTACATACTTTTTGAGTAGGCTGACATGAAATACATTATGTACTTTGAGATGAGGAGACAAAAGAAGTTCATAGGCTAAGTCACCTACTTTCTCTGTAATCAGATATGGCCCACAATATCTGGGGGATAACTTCTTGTACTTCCCAAGAGATAGAGAACTTCTTTTGGGGCGTACTCAAATGAAGACCATATCTACTTCTTTGAATTTTTTGTCTGTCCTCTTCTTATCTGCATACTGTTTCTGTCTATCTTGGGTAGCTTTTATATCTTTGCAAATTGCCTGCATCTGCTGCTTAGTGTCGTCAAGCATCTGTCGTCTGGACATCTCGACCCTAATCAATGGGTCGGACCAAGTTAATGGAGTTAAGAAATCTTGTCCTCCATACAAAGCTTTGAAAGGGCTCATCCCAATACTTCGGTGATATAAAGCATTGTAGGCGAACTCGACTAGGTGCAGATAACTTAGCCACTTCTTGGGCTCCCTGCCACCACAGCATGACTGAAGTATATCTTCGATTACTTGGTTTACCCTTTCTGTTTGACCGTCAGTCTCGGGGTGGTAAGCTGTGCTGAGATCCAAGAAGGTTCCTACTGCTTCGAAAAATGGAGTCCAGAATCTTGACGTGAATTTGGGGTCTCGATCACTTACTATTCTTCTGGGGGTGCACCTCCCAGGGCAAAACCACTAGCATCAGTTACTACCTCAAAGGGTAGAGAGAAATCTGGCAACTTCAGAATGGGATTGGTTACCAAGGCGATCTTCAGCTTATCAAAAGCACTCTGACACTTGGCAGACCATTGAAACGGGGTATCCTTCTTGAGAAGATTAGTTAGGGGGAAAGCTATGAGAGCATACTTTGGTATAAAAATTCTATACTAGCCAGTCAATCCCAAGAATCCCCTGACTTCTTTCACTGTTTTTGGTTCAAGCAAATCTATGACTGCTTGGACTTTTGCGGAATCTGGAGAAATTTCATCTTTGGATACGAAAAAGCCCAAGTATTCAACATGGTCTACAGAGAAAGTGCATTTGCTGTTTATTGCAAAGAGTTGGTGCTTCCTTAGAATCTCAAGAACTTTTTTGACATGAGCTTCATGGTCAGCTGCATTCTTTGAGTAAATCAGAATATCATCAAAGAAAATAAGAACAAAATCATCCAAGTATTCTCTGAGAATGTCCTGCATTAGGTGATTGAATATAGCTCGAGCATTTGTCAATCCAAACGGCATGACAGTGAATTCATAATGCCCATACTATTGATGGCTGTCTTCGAGATATCTTGCTCATTAATCTTGATCTGATAATACCCTGATTTGAGATCTATCTTTGTGAAGATCTGGGCTCCACTTAGCCTATCCAAAAGCTCATCAATTCTAGGGATAGGATACTTATTCTTAACTGTCAGCTGATTGAGACCTCTGTAGTCCACACAAAGTCTTAACGTTCCATCTTTCTTTTTCTTAACTATCAGCTGATTGAGACCTCTGTAGTCCACACAAAGTCTTAACGTTCCATCTTTCTTTTTCTGAAAGAGAACTCGCGTACCCCAAGGTGAAACACTGGGTCTTACAAACCCTTATTCTAAACAGCTGTCTAAGTTGCTCTTTGAGTTTGATTGCTTCAAGAACTAGCATTTTGTACGTGCGCAGGGCTACTAGCTAAGCTCCGAGGGTCAATTCTATCTCATAATCTACTTCTCGAATTGGAGGCATCTCAGTTAATTCTGCTGGGAATAAATCATCATAATCACTTAACCATTCAGGTTCTTTATCTTTTAACTTTGTGTCTACTAGATTCATTTTGATAACATAAATGAGCTGCTTCTTTCTAAGTCCTTTTAGTAACTTAGAAGCTTTTACTAATTGCAGACTTGGGGATCCTGAAATTCTAGTTCCTTGAACTTTATTTTCGTGAAGGTCACGGAAGGAAATGGTTCCATTATGACAGTGAATGTCAGCTTGATTTTTGTGGACCCAATCCATTCCAAGGATCCCGTCTAAAACTCCCAAAGGTAGGACTCTGAACTAACAGTCAGTTAAATTCCCATCTAGATTGAATTGAATACGATCTGTCTCTAAAGGTGAGTGAAAAGAATTTTTCCATTGGCCGATTCAACTTGCATAGGTTTCCCTCATTTCTGTTCTAAGACTAGCTTATGCAAGCATCTTGGTGGGAAAATAAAGAATGAGTACTTCCTGAATCAATCAAAAGCTTAAAAGGCTTACCCTGATACTCAGTTGGAGTATGGATGACTGAGAATTGGTGATTTGGCCCTTGGTTTTCAATTGCAGCATAAATTTGTTCTCTTTCCTCTTCCACTACCTCAGCTATTGTGACTGCTCTGGCTGCTGCAGTCTAAGGCAGAACTCTTTCTCTTTGGTTGCTCCAGTTCTGGGAAGGAGTTCTGAGGCTACTCTGGACAGAGGTAGATGGCTGAGCTGGATTTCTCCTGGGATTTCCTTGATTTGGGTGAGACGACGGGACCCTGATTTCACTGATACACTTTGGGTCCTTGACTTCCCTGTCCCCTTGACATGGCAGGAGGAGTCGGGCAGTCTTTCAGCTGGTGACCAAAACCCTAGCATCCAAAACACTCATTCTCACTTCTGAGCTCGTCCCTCTGAATCCTTGAAAGAGGTGGGGCTCCTGATAAAGTGTTCTGGGAAAAGGGTCTTCCTTCACTTCTAAATCTTCCCGCATCCTAATTCTAAATTGGGCCTTGCTTCCTCTTTGGGGGTGGAAAGTTTGAAGTACTTCCCGAGGTTTGGAATCTTTTAAAATTAGAGGGTGTAGCTTCGGCGAGACCTTAACTACAAAGGCTTTGGAAAAGTCCTATGCCATTCTTACTGCTTTGGCCATTGAGTCAGGTATGGCATTCTTTACTAAGGTGTCCAATGGCTCGTTCATTCCTCGAATGAACCTGGCCATCAGCTGCTCTTTATCGAATTGTGGAGAATATTTGAGGAGAAGGGCAAAAGCTTGATGGTACTCTTCAATTGTCCGGCTATCCTGCTTTAGTTCCAAGAACTCATTCATTATAGTTTCAAGGAAGCCTAGAGGACAAAACCTCTTTCTGAGGTAAGCTTTAAGATCGGTCAAGGTCTGGGTATTCCGATCGAGACGGTTAGTCTCGTAGTGATTCCTCCAAGCGACCTTGGCCATTTCCACAATCTTTAACTTGGCGAGAGCCATCTTGCTTCTCTCATTGTAGCCAATTACATCAAAGTATTCTTCCATAGCCTCAATCCACTTTTCCACTACTTCACCTAACTACCCCCCTTCACCCTTGAAGGGACCACGTTAGGATCTTTGCAGTGCTTTTCGAACATCTAAATCTAACTCTTCGTTATATCGGTTAGAGGATCCGGTTGCCTTGCACGGGTCGCGCGCCTCATGACTCTGACAAAACGAGATTTTTGTCAACTTAACTTTGACAATAGATTTATAATTATTTAATTTTTGAGATTTATCTTTAAACAGATAATTATTTCATCATACTTCTTGAACAAGATTAACCATATTCACAATCATGAAAGCAATTTAGATTTTTTTATTTTTTATTTTGCAAAACCTCATTTATTATATCAAAAGTTTTCGATATATACATAGAGCATCACGGCTCCAAAGTCACTGCCTCAATCGCGTACAAATAAAGAAGCAAAATTGCGAAGGAGACATGCCATGGTACACACGATTCATTACATCAAGCGGTGCTGTAATTCTACTTCTAGGGATAAAGCGGCTAAGAAGCCTAAAAACTCGGCATGAAATTCTGAAGTTCCTGGGTGAATGATTAAAGAGTTGTACATGCTGAACAAACCCTAGCCTTATCAGAATCATGGCTAAGGAAATATTTTGCCTAAGCCTCTAACGCTAATTGGTACTGATATTAATACATCGTCCTCCAAAGAACCACATATATCGACGTCACTCTACAAGATCAGGAAAGTAAAGACTCAAAATGATGTGCGAGTCTCACTCTGCTTACTCGGGTCATAGCAAAGTTGATGAGGTGCTCGAATGCAAAGGCTATCATATCCTGACTCTGGGAGAGTTCAGGAATGCCAGATAGATTTGGGGTATCCGTCTATAAATTTCCAATTCGATTTATGAGTTTTCAATTTTTGAAGTTCATTCAACATAATATTAACAAGCGAAAATATTATTTCCCAGATTTACTTTAAAATTTTAAGCAATTTCTCTTGCTGTTATGTAAATTTACAACAGAGCTCTAATACCAACTGTGAGATCCCATTGCCCCCTCCGCACATCGCGGATTCTCGGTAAGCTGGCACAGTGGAAGCAGCTCCCTCATGCGCGGGGCAGGGTTTCCCACTCAGGGCCTCACCCTCGAATGTCTAGGCACGAGACTAAGCTGGTGGTCATTCCGAAAACCAAAACCGGGAAAATTTTCCATGCCCGAAAAACGGGGACGATTCCACCATTTTTATTTTCTTAACAAATTTTTCTAACAAAGTGGAGATACTGAACTAGCCTTCATCTGAAAAAGCCAGATAGAAGGGAAACTATTACAGACTTAACTTAAAGAGATCAATGCTTTTTTCCTAATTGAATCAAGCACAGCCGTTGATCTATTCATTAGAGAAGTCTTCAGGCTTTTATTTAACTAGCCGAGTTCTAAACGTATTCCTATTAATCAATTTTATTTTTAAAACTCTACTGATTCTAGCCCACCGCCCAACCACTGGAATCGGTAGAACCAGACAAGTACTCACCCACCCATAATTGAATGCCTTTCTTAACTTTTGCTTTAGAATACAGATACGCACACACTCCTCTTTAAACTTTAACTTGTGAAACAATCCATAGACAAACAATTATTGGTTACAGATGTCATAACTCAAAATTTTCATTCAATCCTTGTTTCTCACAAAAAAAACAGTATCGCTCTGGACTCTTCGTTGAGACCAGCTCGTCAATAACGAGATCCAGTAAATAACAGATTACAATAAACATTGGTCCATCATATAATATATATCTTCCACGACATATGCATGGGTGTCCTAAGCACCGCGAGCTCGTGCATCGCCTGGTCAAAACCCTCCAGGATCCTCCTTAGGTGTCCTGGCACTTCACTCAGGGACCGCTTTGTCGACCCTCGCCCATCGTACCGGAAGCACACCCTTTTTCACCATACCAAGGCTAGTCAAGACCTGGGCAGGTTTTTGCCGTGCGTGAGCTGTCCTTTGAACACTCCCCTATTGCAACCTAACTTCCCTTAGAAAAACACATATACCAAATGCTCCCTTCCCCACATTATGGCGTAAGACAGTCCTTTAAGAAAACATGGTTTCTATGCAAATTTTCAGTTTTAAATTTTCTTTTGAATATAATGAGTATATCTTAAATCCGTATCCCATTACTTCTAGATCGCAGGTCTGAATTCCAACAGAATTTCATGAATTTTGTAACCTTGATCCTCATATCCGAATCAAAGGTGAATCAAAGGGTCGTAACTTTATTTCAGATTCGGTGGGTGATTTGAGTGAATTTTTCTAAACTAGTCACATCGTCTTTTCTTGAAACTGACGAAGGAGTTCTGTCTGGTCATAGTCTGATTCAGGGTTTGAGTCTAGAAAGGTTCTCCCTGAACTATCTTTCTCGAAGGGTAATATCTCAATTACTACTTTACTGAATTTCATTCATTGAGTATTTGCTAAACTAAATTCAAAACTAATCACACGAATTCCTATGAGGAATAAATTAATCATTTATCTAAAATGTCGACCTCGATAGTTTTTTTGAGTTTTCTCATTACCATCCTAGAGAATATAAAACGGTAGAATTTTCTCTCACAAAGTATTTACTTATTCATTTACCAATATTCATGGGATTTAAACATAGGATTAAAGAGAACTCTTATTTTGATATAAAAATTATGTATGCATCTGTTTATGCATAAAATCCAACTTCTATGGAAATAACACTTTTATATAAAAAAATCCTTTTATGCAGCTATTTATGCATAAAAATCAAATTTGATGAAAGTAAAACTTTTATAGTAAAGAAATTCTTTTATGCATCTATTTATGCATAAAAATCAATTTTGATGAAAGTAACACTTTTATAATAATAAAAAGTCTTTTATGCATAAAAATCAATTTTGATGATAGTAACAGTTCTATAATTAAAAAAAATCTTTTATGCATCTATTTATGCATAAAAATCAATTTTGATGAAAGTAACACTTTTATAAAAAAAATCTTTTATGTATCTATTTATGCATAAAAATCAATTTTGATGAAAGTAACACTTTTATAATTAAAAAAATTCTTTTATCCATCTATTTATGCATAAAATGAATTTTGATGAAAGTGACACTTTTATAATAAAGAAATTCTTTATGCATCTATTTATGCATAAACATTAATTTTGATGAAAGTAACACTTTCATAATAAAGAAAAATTCTTTTATGCATCTATTTATGCATAAAAATCAATTTTGATGAAAGTAACACTTTTATACTAAAAAAATTCTTTTATGCATCTATTTATGCATAAAAATCAATTTTGATGAAAGTAACACTTTGTTAATAAAAAAATTCTTTTATGCATCTATTTATGCATAAAAATCAATTTGATGAAAGTAACACTTTTATAATAATAAAAATTCTCCAATATGCATCTTTCTATGCATAGAAATTAATTCTAATGGAAATAATATTTTTATAATAAAAAATATTTCTAATATGCATTTTTCTATGCATAGAATGAAAATAACATTTTTGGAATACACAAACGGTGGGGATTACTCTTTTTTAATAATAAAAGATAAAACTGATTTCACAAAATTTAAGAAAATTTTGCCATAACCTCCTTTGTATGGCTGACCATTTTTCAAATTTTTTCATTCTCAAGTTACTTAGAAATTATCCCAAATGGTTTAAAGCATTCTAAACTAATCAAATTTCACTTTTTAAAGAGAAACAATATGAAAAGTTTAATTCTAACAATTTGATTACATATCTAGGATAAAGAAAGGCTGAATTCAAGAATGAAGAGAGGGGGAAAGCCTTTCCAACAAGGCATAACATCATTTTTCATTTTAAAGAAAACAAAAATTAGAAAACCATTAAATGGAATTAAAAAAAAGTAAGATTTCTAGCTTACATGAATTTTTGTGAGCTTTCCTTTGGCTTGATGGTTTGAGGGATCTACTCTTGTTTGCAACAAGAGTGGCCACCAATTCTTTTGAAGCGAAAATGGACAAAAACTAATGAATTATCAATAAATTCACTGTTTTTGAGTCTTGGGGAGGAGTAGAGTAACAGTGCATAAAACACTATTAAGCTTCTACAAAGGGGGAGGCTTCTATTTATAGAAAAAAGTGAGCTTTTAACCAAGCAAACTGATTCTAGAAGTTTCCAGATCCGTTTGGTCAATTTTTGACCATTTTTGGATCAGTTTAGTTCACTTTTTGGATCCAGTTTTAAATTAGGAAAGAGGAGAGATGAAATATCTAATTTTATTGATTTAAAATTCAAAAGCAATGATGGGAATGAGGGGGAATCCCCACTCTGAGGTGTCAAAAATTGATTTTTTAAGTATTTCCTTTAGTCCTTAGTCCACTCTTCATCTTATGTGAGTATTTACTCATTTTTGGGGGGATTTTCTTTATTTCTTCAATTTATGTCCTCCCTACATTTGGATTAATCTTATTGGTCCATAGGAACCTTAATTTAAAATTTTTAAAAAATTTGGACCCTTAGGATAAGGTCTTTTAAACAGATTATAATTTATTTCTAATGCACTTTCAGAAATTCTTTTTGAACTTCTGTTTTGGGGAAAATTTATTTTAATAAGATGAGATATTTTTCCATCCAAAAATATTTAAAAATTGAAGCACCTCTCTCTAGAAGATTTTCTCTCTCTAGGCCAAAACAGGTAGAAACAAGATCTTTTATATTTCTGAAGAGGGATTTGATTACAGGGGAAGATACTGGACTTGTTGAGAGGCTAAGGAGGAATCTTACATTTGAGTTTGACCACCTACTCCAATTATGTTGAGAGGCGTGATGGTGGTAGGAACATTCTACTGATTTGTAAATGAACACTTTCATGGGGCAATCTTTGATCCAATGATCTATGCCACAACAGTTTTAGGTTGCAAGTGGCATGCTAGAAGATACGATGGGGTGATTAGTTGGTTTTTGATGGGACACTTAGAGACTCGATGTGGTCCCTGACAATGATAGCATTGATGATGCATTGTTTTGATAGTAGAGATTGATTTCTCAACCTCTTTCTAATGTGGCTAGTTGGGATACTGGTTTGACTCTGCCTCTTGCATCAACTACATAGTATTCTGGATAAAGCTATGTGGAGTCCTTAGCAACATGTGAGGAATTGTCCAAGTCAACCTCATATTTTGGACACTCAAAGGTTCCTTAAAACCTATTTGATTCAATGGTGTGATCCTTGGGGGGGTAGAGGTAGAGGTCCCAAACAAGTGGAGGTAATGACTGCTAATGGATAACATACTTCCTCATACACACAAGAGAAAGAAGAAGAGAAATCTTTGATTTTTCAATGACCTTAGTCCATTCCCCTTCAGTTTGTTTGCTTCCCTGAGGATCTAGATGTCCTTTCCCTTTATCTACTCCCTTTGATTCTATTGTGCCTCTACCTTATCTATTTTCATGTCTCCCCTGAGTCCACTACCTCCCTTTTATCTTTCACTTGGGACCCTTTCTCTCACAGAATCTTGCTATATGGCAAAAGCCCCCACATTTGAAACAAGCTCTGGGGAATGGGCAAAATTTCAAGGCTAGTTCCATCTTCCCCAAATCTCCCAAGTCCATTTCAGTAAACTTTGGGATTTCAAGGCTGATATTCCATGATATACAAATGTTGTTCGCTTGTCGGCTTGTGTCGTCTTCCTTAGGGATATACAAAATCTTCCCTAGAGCGGAGGCTAGCTCCCTGAGCACCGAACAAAGCTAGGGAGGGAGATCGATTAATTCAACCCATACAGGACACACCTCTCTTAAGCTTTTGTTAACATCAAATAAGGGATAAAAGGGTACATTATGCACAAGCTTGGGGCCCATAAATAGAGACGCTCTTGAAAATAAATCAGAGATAGATTGTCCTTTTATTAATAGAACATTAAAGAGACCCTTCCTGAGATAATAAATTTGCGATACTACTTTTTGTGAAAGATGTCTTCCTGCACCTATCTACCTAGTCTACCTTAGACAATGGCCTACCTGGAGACAAAAGAGTATTGCACTATATAGAGAGAAAAGATTGATCTTCCTTCTTACCAGGTCGGCTAAGATCCTAGCACATACCTTATCACTATGGCTAGCTGAACAGGACGCAAGGTGAGAGCTCGGATGCAACCTAGCTGCTATCCAATCTGCATGCACTCTCTTTGCATGTGAAGAACCTTCTTCATTCTCGCACGAGCACTTCATGGCCTCACTGTCATGATCCCAGTCTCCCCAACTGCAGGCTTCCTCATGCTCACTAGCCCTATTCTCTCCTATCTCCTATGTCTCACCCATGTAAAGATGTTTTGCATGCACAATAAACATACCCCACTCGCGCCCCTTACCCCACTCGATCGCTCATGCATGTGAGAAATAAAGGCCATGTCACTTACTCAATGCTTACTCTCCATTCTTTTAATTTACTTCGTTTAAGGTTCATGCTATGTCCTATTAAGATTCCTTTTATCTCATGTATCTATTGAGATTTTATCTCATGGGCATTAATTTGTAAAATTCCACTAACATGGCATTTTATAAATTAATGCCCATCCAAGCGTACACCTCGCGTATGCATCTATGCCCACAATTGCGGATGGGGGGCTCTATACCCATATTCATATTCCTCCTTTGTTGGGTCATGCCCAACAACCTCCCTCTACAAAACAAAATTAAGAAAATATACAATTATTTCAAGAAAACAATATAGTACAAAATGAAATGAAAGGAGAGATGAAATGATACTTACAAAACGAGCAAGAAAGGAGGATTTCCCATCGGAGCCGAAGTGCGAAGCCCCTCGCTTGTGTAGTCAGGAAGAACTCGCTCTTGCTTGTTGTTGAAAAGCACCTAGGTGCTTTCTCGTCACAAAGCTACATGTGAGCCTCCACTCCTCAGCCCTTACACATGCTAGGATTCTCTAAATTATTATTTGCTGCTCTCTTGATATTTGCTCTCCTATTGGAGAGCAAAATCTTGATGAGCCACTTCATCCACTCCTCAGAGAAGCAAAGACCCGCATGTGGCATAGGGAACTCGGACTTAAGCACATCGATAACATATTGCTTAGAAAGTTCACCTTGTGCTTTCCACTTTTTAAAGGAGGTCACGAACTCTAGGCTTGCAAGTACATGCATATAATTCACAACTTTCTTTCCTCGTGCATCCATCATAAGGCACCATCCGCATCCATAATGTATGGTAGGAGGCGTGGATCGAACGCTGGAATGGGTCTCTTGAGGGCTAGCTCATAATGTGTTGATGATGAAGAGCCCCCTTGTTGGGGGAGACGCATCGGGAGACCTACTGTTGCTTTTGCCAAAGCAAAAGTAGCCTGCTCCCCCCCCCGCTAGCACATCTACTACCCCCCAGACTCCCTACTACGTCATCATTGTGGTGAGACGGACGTGAGGGAGCGGGGGTGGGTCTAGTAGAGGAAGGTGGTGTAGGCTCATCACAGCCATATCGTGAGACGAGCGTGCACCACTCGGCCGTGTGCCTATCAAAGGCATGGTCTGCCCTGACTGAGTAGGGGTGGATTTCCCCCATGGCGTTGACTGCCAAGTCGGGTAGTCTGTCCCCATGGCATCAACTGGCCTGACTATAAGCCTGCTTGTATATAAAATTAAAATATAAGACAAATAGAATGCATAAAAGATTAACTTTGTGTATGTGAAAAGGTTTGATGGAATCATACGTGTGTCTGTGTAAACTGCAACCAAGCTTGCTGCCCATATCGTTCATTTATAATGGACAATATATTGGCCACATCGAGATCTTGTTACAAGTCAATCAGCATTGCTGCATAGGCAACAAAACATGATTGCTTTAATCCAAGCCATACTTAAAGCTTAGACAAAGAATACAACATATGATATTAGAACATTGTTAAGAGCTCCTACAATACTGCTTAGACAAAGAATACAACATATGATATTAGAACATTGTTAAGAGCTCCTACAATACTGCTTAGACAAGCAAGGTGGATAGTGCCCCTTTCGGATGATAGCTTCTAAGGACTTTCCACATGCTCCCTACTATTATTAAAGCCAAAGGCAACTCCTCTTTTGCACAACAAGAGAAGGATAGTGAGAAGATCGAGGGCTACCCCTCCACTATAACCACCTACTCGCGGGATAACCACTCCTAACTTGACATAAGCAGCATTCTAGATGGCATGTAACAATGCCCCATATCTCTATGCATAAGTCCATTTCCTAAACCCGACACCCAAGGATGCAATAAACATGAGGTTGAATGAATAAGTCCACTTACCTCGACAATGTCAAGCCAACCAAGAGAAAACAACAACACAAGCATAGACAAAAAATACAATTTGTGATATTAGGACATTGTTACGACCTCCTACAATACTGCTTAGATAAGCAGGGTGGATAGTGCCCCTTTTGGATGATAGCTTCTGAGGAATTTCCACACGCTCCCCACTACTAAAGCTAAAGGAAACTCCTCTTTTTGCAACAAGATAAGGATAGTGAGAAGATCGAGGGCTCCCCCTCCACTATAACCACCTACTCACGGATAACCACTCCTAACCTGACATAAGCAGCATTTTAGATGGCATATAACAATGCCCCATATCTCTATGCATAAACCATAGCATACACATAGGCTATATGCCGTATGCATACGGCCTATGCGTACAACCTATACGTAGGCTGTATGCCTAGGTCGTATGCCTAGGCCGTATGCCATATGCATACGGCCTATGCGTACAACCTATGCGTAGGCTGTATGCCTAGGTCGTATGCCTAGGCCGTATGCCATATGCATACGGCCTATGCATAAGGCCTATGTGTAGGTCATATGCATAGGCTATATCCATAGGCCGTATGCATACGCTATGCATACGGCCTATATGCATACGCTATGCACAAGGCCTATAGGCTCTTGACCTAAACCTAATCTCCAGTACCCAAGGGTGCAAAAAACACAAAGAGAAGAAGCATAAACAAAGAGGGCTTACCTCTACTAACCGAATCTGTATGAACCACATGCATGGCCTATGCCCTTGGTGGTTGTTCGCTTGAATAGACCTACAAACTATTATCATAATAAATCAAAACATTAGGTCATTAGTTCATAAGTCCTATGCATACGGCCTATGCATAGTGCCTATGCATAAGCCATATGCATACTATAAGATTCCTCCCCAGCCCCTCAAGATGTCCAATTTCTTCCCCTGTAATCAATCCCCTTTTCAAGATAATAAAAGATCTTGTTTCTACCTATTTTGGCCTAGAGAGAGAAAATATTCTAGAGAGAGATAATTCAATTTTTAGATATCTTTGGATAGAAAAATATTCTTTCTTATTAAAATAAATTCCCCCGAAACAGAAGTTTAAAAAGAAATTCCTAAGGTGCATTAGAAATAAATTATAATCTACTCAAAAGACCTTAGCCTAAGGGTCCAGATTTTCTGAAAATTTTGGATTAAGGTTCTGAGGGACCAATAAGATTAATCCAAATGTAGGGAGGAGATAAATTGAAGAAATAAAGAAAAACTCTCCAAAAATGAGTAAATGCTCACATAAGATGAAGAGTGAATTAAGGACCAAAGGAAACATTAAAAAACTAATTTTTGACACCTCAGAGTGGGGATTCTCCCTCATGAAGGAGGCACCTTTTTTCTCATCATTACTCCTCAATTTTAAATCAATTAAGTGAGATATTTCATCTCTCCTATTTCAAGTCTAGTTCCAAAAAGTAAGCTGAACTGACCCAAAAATGGTAAAAAATTGACCAAACTTATCTGAAAAATTCTAGAATCAGTTTGTTTGGTTTGAGGCTCACTTTTTCCTATAAATAGAAGCCTCCCCTTTTGTAAAAGCTTAATAGTGTTTATGCACTGTTACTCTACTCCTACCCAGAGCTAATTACATTGAATTTTCTTGATAATTCAATTGTTTTTTACTTAATCCTCTTCAAAGTAATTGGTGGCCACTCTTGATCCAAACAAGAGTAGAACCCTCAATCCCTCAAGCCAAAGGAAAGCTTACAAACTCTATGTAAGCTAAAATTTCTACTTTTTAAATTCAAATCTATGGTTTTTTTATTTTTTTATTTTTTATAGTTGATTAAAGTAAATTTTGATGTTATGCCTTGATGAAAAGGCCATCCTCTTCTCTTCTTTACAATTCAGCCTTTCTTTATCCTAGGTAGAATGATTAACAAATAGATTGATTAAACTTTTCTTATTGTTTACTCTCTTGGAAATTGAAAATTGTGTAGATTAGAGTCTTTTATATCTAATTAGGGTTAATTTAAATTGAAAATAGAATGTTAAAAATTGAGAAATGGTCAGCCATACAAAGGAGGTTATGGCAAAATTTTCTTGAATTTTATGGAAAAGAAAGGTTATTTTTATATTCTTCTAAAAAGAGTAATTCCCATTATTTATGCATTCTAAAAGAAATATTCTTATTTACTCCATGTACATATTCACCTATGAATATGCATGGATATCACTGATATTAATTATTAAAATTAATTTCTATGCATAGAAAGATGCATAATGAAAATTTTTATATGCATAGAAAGATGCATAATGGAAATTTTTATTATAAAAGTGTTATTTTCATTAAATTTAATTTCTATGCATAGAAAGATGCATAATGGAAATTTTTATTATTATATAAAAGTGTTGTTTTCATTGAATTTAATTTCTATGCATAGAAAGATGCATAATGGAGATTTTTATTATAAAAGTGTTATTTTCATTGAATTTAATTTCTATGCATAGAAAGATGCATAATGGAAATTTTTATCATAAAAGTGTTATTTTCACTGAATTTAATTTCTATGCATAGAAAGATGCATACTGGAAATTTTTTTATTATAAAAGTGTTGTTTTCATTGAATTCAAATTCTATGCATAGAAAGATGCATAATGGATTTTTTTTTATTATAAAAGTGTTGTTTTTATTGAATTTAATTTCTATGCATAGAAAGATGCATAATGGAAAATTTTTATTATAAAAGTGTTATTTTCATTGAATTTAATTTCTATGCATAGAAAGATGCATAATGGAAATTTTTATTATAAAAGTGTTGTTTTCATTGAATTTAAATTTTATGCATAGAAAGATGCATAAAGAAAATTTTATTATAAAAGCGTTATTCTTGTAAAAAAAAAATTTTATGCATAAAAAAATTCTTTTTATTTTAAAAGTGTTATTCCTATAAAAATTGATTTTATGTATAAATAGATGCATAAAAGGATTTTCTTTAATATGAAAGTGTTATTCACATTGACGTTGATTTTTATGCATAACTAGATGCATAAAGAATTTTAATATGACGTGAGCTTCATGGTCAACTGCATTCTTTGAGTAAATCAGAATATCATCAAAGAAAACAAGAACAAAATCATCCAAGTATTCTTTGAGAATGTCCTACATTACGCGATTGAATGTAGCTGCATTTGTCAATCCAAACGGCATGACTGTAAATTCATAGTGCCCATAGCGAGTATTGATGGTTGTGGGATATCTTGATCATTAATCCTGATCTGGTAATACCCTGATTTGAGATCTATCTTTGTGAAGATCTGGGCTCCATTTAGCCTGTCTAGAAGCTCATCAATTCTGGGGATAGGATACTTATTCTTAACTGTCAGTTGATTGAGACCTCTATAATCCACACAGAGTCTTAACGTTCCATCCTTCTTTTTCTGAAAGAAAACTGGCACACCCCAAGGTGAAACACTGGGTCTTAAAAACCCTTGTTCTAACAGCTGTCTAAGTTGTTCCTTGAGTTCAATGGCTTCAGGGAGGACTGGCATCTTGTACGTGCACTGGGCTACTAAGCTCTGGGGGTCAATTCTATCACATGATCTACTTCCCAAATCGGAGGCATCTCTGTTAGCTCTGCTGGGAATAAATCATCATACTCACTTAATCATTTTGGTTCTTTAGCTTTTAACTTTGTGTCTACCGGATTCATTTTGACAACATAAATGAGCTACTTCTTTCTAAGTCCTTTCAGTAACTTAGAAGCTCTTACTAATTGCAGATCTGGGGATCCGAAAATTCCAGTTTCAACTTTGTTCCTGTGAAGGTCACGGAAGCAAATGGTTCCATTGTGACAGTGAATGTCAGCTTGATTTTTGTGGAGCCAATCCATTCCAAGGATTCCGTCGAAAACTCCCAAACGTAAGACTTTGAACTGAGAGTCAGTTACATTCCCATCTAGATTAAACTGAATACAATCTATCTCAAGGTTGGTGAGTGAAAAGAATCTTCCCACTGGCCAATTCAACTTGCATAGGTTTCCTTGATTTCTGTTCTAAGACTAGCTTACGCAAGCATCCAGGGGAAATAAATGAATGAGTACTACTTGAATCAATCAAAAGCTTAAATGGCTTACCCTTATACTCAACTGGAGTATGGATGACAGAGAATTGACAAATTGGCCCTTGGTTTTCAATTGCGGCATAAAACTTACCTTGGTTTTCAATTGCGGCACAAATCTGACCTCTTTCCTCTTCCACTACTTTTGCTATCGTAACTACTCTGGCTGCTACAGATTAGGGCGGAACTCTTTCTCTTTGGTTACCCCAGTTCTAGGAGGGAGTTCTGAGATTACTTTGAACAGAGGCACATGGCTGAGCTGGAGTACTCCTCGGATTGCCCTGATTTTGGCGAGACACGGACCTTGATTTTGCTGATACGAAGGGGCTGGTCTCTGCACTCTAGTCCTTGACTTCCTTGTCCTCTTGACATGGCAAGAGTCGGACAGTCTTTAAGCTGGTGACCAAAACCTTGACACCCAAAACACGTGTTCTCACTTCTAAGCTCATCCCTCTGAATCCTTGAAAAAGGTGGGGCTCTTGAGAAAGTGTTCTGAGGGAAGGGTCTTCCTTCACTTCTAAATCTCCCACCATCTTGATTCTGAATTGGGCCTTGCTGCCTCTTTGGGGGTGGAAAGTTTGAAGCACTTCCTGGGGTTTGGAACCTTTTAAAGTTTGAGGGTGTAGGCTTTGGAGGGACCTTAACAATAAATGCTTTGGCAACGTCCTTTGCCATTCTGACAGCTTCTGCCATTGAGACTGGTTTGACATTTTTCACTAAAGTGTCCAATGGCTCGTTCATCGTTCGAATGAATCTGGCCCATCAGCTGCTCTTCATCCAAAAGTGGAGAATATTTGAGGAGAAGGGCAAATGCCTGATGGTATTCTTCAATTGTCCGGCTATCCTGCTTCAATTCCAAGAATTCATTCATTTTGGTTGCCAAGAACCCGGAGGGGAGAGAACCTCTTCCTGAGGTAAGCCTTAAGATCAGACCAGGTCTGGGTATTTTGATCAAGACGGTTTGTCTCGCAATGGTTCCTCCATGCGACCTTGGTCGTTTCCTCAATTTTTAATCTAGCGAGAGCCATCTTGCTCCTCTCATTATAAATCGGCTACATCAAAGTACTCTTCCACTGCCTCGATCCATTTTTCCACTGTTTCTCCTAATAACTATTCCCCTTCGCCCTTGAATGAGCAGGTTGGGATTGGTGCAGGGCTTTACTAACGTCGCGATCATCTAACTCTTCATCATTGGTAAGAGGATCTGGCTGCCTACTAGCATGAGCCGTGCACCTCATGATTGTGACAAAACGAGATTTTTGTCAACTTAACTTTGTCATCATATTTATGACTATTTAATATTAATGAACCAGGTTGGGATTGGTGCAGGGCTTTACTAACGTCGCGATCATCTAACTCTTCATCATTGGTAAGAGGATGTGGCTGCCTACTAGCATGAGCCGTGCACCTCATGATTCTGACAAAACGAGATTTTTGTCAACTTAACTTTGTCATCATATTTATGACTATTTAATATTTGAAATTTATTTCTTGAACAATAATTATTCCATCATAATTCTTAAAAACAAGATTCACTCTGATAATTTTGTTAACCAATATTCTCAACCACAAAATCAATTTGGAATCTTTTGCAAAACATCATTTATTATCAAAAGTTTTTGATATATACACAGAACATCTCGGCTCCAAAAGTCACTGCCTCAATTGCATATGCATAAAAAGGCGATACTACGATGGAGACATGCTATGATATACACGATTCATCACTAATAATGGTGTTGTAATTCTACTCCTAGAAATAAACGGCTTAGAAGTCTAAAAATACGGCAAGAATTTCTAAAATTTCAGGGTGAATGATTATAGAGTTCGACATACTGAATAACTCCTAGCCTTATCAAGATCATGGCTAGCGAGATATTCTGCCTGAGTCTTTGACGCTGATTGGTATTGACGTTAATAGTTTGCCCTCCGGAGAACCACATATGCTGATGTCGCTCTACTGGATCAGGAAAGTATAGATCCTCAAAGTGACGAGCGAGCCTCACTCTGCTTTCTCGGGTTGTAGCAGAGTTGATGAGATTTTTGAGGCAAAGGCGATCATATCCTGACTCTGGGAGGGTCCAGGAATGCTAGACAGATTTGGGGTATCCATCTAAAAATCTAGTTCAATTTATGAGTTTTCAATTTATGAATTCATTTCAAACATAATCTTAGCAAGTGAAAACATTATTTCCCAGATTTACTTTAAATTTTAGGCAATTTCTACTGCTGTTTCATAAGTTTACAACAGCGCCCTGATACCTGATGTGAGACCCCTCTGCCCCCTCCGTGCACCGGATTCTCGGTTGGTAGCAGTGGAAGTAGCTTCCTCTTGCGTAGGGGGCAGGGTTTTCCACTCAGGGCCTCGCCCTCGAATATCCAGGCACGAGACTAATCTGGTGGTCATTCCAAAACTGAAACTGGGAAAATTTTCCTTGCCCGAAAAATGGGGACGATTCCACCTTTTTGATTTTCTTAACGAATTTTCCTACGGGGTCAAGAGGCTAAACTATCCTTCACCTGACTAAACCAGATAGAAGGAAAACTATTATAGACTTAACTTGAAGAAAACTATTATAGACTTAACTTGAAGAAAACTATTACAGACTTAACTTGAAGAAATCAACGCTTTTTTCCAAACTGAAATCAGGCATAGCCATTGATCTATTCATTTGAGAAAGTCTTCAGGTTATTATTTAACTATTCAAGTTCTAAGCGTATTCCTATGATTCAATTTCATTATTAAAACTCCACTGATTCTAGCCTAACCCCATCCGGCCCATGGGTACTAACCACTGGAATCGGTAGAACCAGACAATTACTCACCCACCCATAATTGAATGCCTTTCTTAACTTTTGCTTTCATATACAGATACACACACACTCCTCCTTAAAACTTTAACTTATAAAACAATCCGTTGACAAACAGTTATTGGTTATAGATGTCATAACTCAAAAACTCCATCCAATCCTTTGTTTCTCAAAAAAAAGAATCACTCTGGACTCTCCATTAAGACTAGTCCTAGGCACCGCGAGCCCGTGCATCGCCTGGTCAGAACCCTCTAGGATCCTCCTTAGGTGTCTTGGCACTTCACTCAAGGACCGCTTCGTCCATCGTACTATTGGAAGCGCACCATTTTAACCGTATCGAGGCTGGTCAAGACCTGGGCAGGCTTTGCCATGTGAGCTGTCTTTTGAACACTCCCTGCCAACTGTTGCAACCAAACTTCCCTTAGAAAAACACATACCAAATGCTCCCTCCAGCATTCTGGCATAAGACAATCCTTTAAGAAAATAGGGTTTCTATGCAGTTTTCAGTTTGATTTTCTTTTGAATACAATGAGTATATCTTAAATCGGTATCCCCAAAGCTTCATGATCGTAATTCTGAATTCCATAATAGAATTCCTCGAATTTTGTAACCTTGATCCACATATCAATTCAAAGGGTCTCAAACTTAGTTTTAGATTTGGCGGGAGTTTTGGGTATATTTTCCTAAACTGGTCACATCTTCTTTCCTCAAAATTGACGAAGAGTTTGGTCTTGGTCATAGTCTGATTCAGGGTTCAAGTCTGATAAGATTTTTCCTAAACTATCTTTCTCAAAAAGGGGGTGATATTTTAGTTATTAGTTTACTGAATTTCATTCATTGAATATTCACTTAGAGTATGTGCAACTACATTAACGCGGCCTGGTTGATATTGGATCATAGGGTGAAGTTTTGGATAAAAGAATTCAATTTAATGTGGCAATGTGATATTAAAGATTGGGTCAACATGTGCTTGATAGCCTATTGATCCGTCTTTATTAGTTCCTTAGATCCCATGAGATAATGCTTTCATATGTTGAGGGCATGGACAACAGCCAAAAGTTCCTTGTTATAGGTACTATACTTATCCTCATTGGGTTTGAGCTTATGGATCTCATAAGCTATGGGATGGTCATCTTTCATAAGGACTAGGCTATGCCACATCCACTAGCATCTATTAATAATGACTAAAAAGAAAGGACAGTCAAAGGCTGAGAGTTCTAGGATAGGTGCATGGGTCCATAAGTACTTCAAAGTTTCAAAGGACTTCCGCTGACTATCACCCATCGCTAATTTGTATTCTTGCGAAACAAGATAGTCAATGGGAGAGTAATGAGCAAGAAATTCTTTGGTAAAAACCAGCTAGACCTAGAAAAGATCTAACTTCATGGACATTTTTAGGAGTAGGCTAGGTCTAAACTTTCTTATGTTGAGAAAATGTGGTGCTTATGCTAGATCAAAATGAGTGGAGGAGAGAGACCAAAAAATATACGAAATGAACTTGTTTATTAAGTTGCTTATGCATACAACTTGGCCTTTGTATCATACTAAATAGGTGAGCTAGTGGACCATAAGTCCATTCACACACACACACCCTTCTCCTACCCTTTTACATGACATTAGTCTTTTAATACCCTCCCTCAATACGAAAAAAATTAGAATAGGTGGTATTGGACATAGGTTGCCTTTATAACATTAGGCATACAAGGTTAGGAATATAGGTGTTATTACATTGAGATTTAAAACAATTTCTCAGTGGAGTTAGAGGCTGATGCAAAGTTAGCCTCTGACTCTTTGTTAGGACATTTAGAAGTGATATGCTCTGTTTGTTTGCACTTGTTGTTACATTTCATCTTGTTGGGATATTTGATCCAACAATTATTTGCAAAATGACCTACCTTTTTGCAATGGGTACACCTTACTTTGTTCACTTGATGTGACAAAGCTTGTTCGATATTCAATGGAATCGATGCATTTGAATATTCAGCTCCTCCCTTTGGCCTCTTTTCTTCATCAAGACAAGATTGAATGACTCCTTGGGGATAGGTATGTTCTTCAAGGTGGTGACTAAGGTGGGGTACACCTTCTTGACTGCATTTAACAAAATAGCCACTACATCATCTTCATCCATTCTCGCATTCACTCATGCAAGCTGAGCCATAAGGCCCTTCAAGTGAGAGATCAAGGCTCCAATGTCGTCTCCCTCTTTGAGCTCCAAGCTGAAAAATTCAATTTTAAGTGAGATCTTGGAATTCTTACCACCACGAGCTACCACCACGAGCTCCATAGAGCTTGTCAAGCTCATCCCATTTCTCCTTTGCAGTCGAAAGCTGGTCCACATGGTGAATAAGAGCCTCATCAAGATGAAGCATGATGACGGCTTGTGCCCTCTCATCATCTTCAATATCTTCAGTCTTAGTTCGATCAATAACCTTAGTGCTGGAGATGAATGGCCAAAAACCTTTGGACATCATCTTGTACTTGAGAAGAACTTGCCAAGTGTGGAAGCCCTCTCCTGAGAACTTCTTAATTTGGGTGTTTTCCTTTGACATTGGGTATTGCAGAGAGATTACAAGAGAGTAATGGGCTGATTTATGAAGAAGAAAACTAGAAAATTTGTGATGTTTTGGCTTAAGTAGAAAAAGAAAAGGCTTATGAGAGTGCAACAACCCTTAATCAGGCTAAGGATGTTGCATAAAAAAGGAGATTAAGATGGTGAAGCTTATGGTTTAGCACTTAGGGTTTGTGCCCAACTACTAATTTTGATGGAGAGAGCTTCATTAGTGTCAAGGAACACTTTCTTTGTTGATTAAGATCACCATTAGTGTTTAGCAACACTATTAGTGCTTAAGAGCATATTTTTAGCATCAAATGACACTTGTATTGGTGATTAGATTCACCATTAGTGTTTAAGAAAACTCTTCGTGTTTAGAAACACTCCGTAATGTTGAGAGGCTCCCCTTTACACCCATTAATAGTGTTTAGCAACACCTTTAGTGCTAATAAGCACACTTGGGATTGTTTACCACTTTGATGAAGCTTGATGAAGTTTTATGAATGAGACTTATGAACACCTCATGGTGTATGCCAACAACTTCAGACGATCTGGAACAAGCCCTCACAAGAGAACTTAAGAGATTTAGAGCCAAGAAGAGTAGATTAGTGCAAAAAAACACTTTATTTTGAAGCTTTAATGGAAGCTTCAATGGCTACCACAGTGGGCAGGCCTGGTCTTTCCTCTGTTGCACCCACGTCAGGCCGCCCCATTAGAGCTGAGATTTTGGTAGTAGGGGCTCCTTTAGGTGGGCTTCAATTGCCCTAAGATTTTTGCATGAGGTGAATTAGGCGTACGACCATGCTATAGCAAAAAACATGCGCCGAACGGCCTGCTCAAAGCTCAGTGCCGCGGCCTCAGTACCCTGACATCAACCATTAGTAGTACGAATTGCAACGCCTACAACACCTCTACACTTTCCCAGTTGGAAACACACTGAGTTCTTGCCTCCACAAGATGCTAGAGCTCCTCCACTGGCAAGAGGTTCAGCTCCACAAAAAAAGGGAGATAAGATTGACCTATTCTACACCACAAAAAATGACCTAATCTTGCCAAGCTCTAGATACCATGTTGAGAAAACGTGGTGCTTATGCTAGATCAAAATGAGTGGAGGAGAGAGACCAAAAAATACAAGAAATGAACTTGTTTATTAAGTTGCTTATGCATACAACTTGGCCTTTTCACCATACAAAATGCCTTCTAGCTTTGCCTTTAAATAGGTGTGAGCTAGTGGACCATAAGTCCATTCACACACACACCCTTCTCCTACCCTTTTACATGACCTTAGTCTTTTAATATCTTAGGGTCTACTCGAATACCATCAGCCAATACAGTATGGCCTAGATATTCTATCTCAGTTTGAAAGAAAGAACTTTTGTCAGGGTTAGCATATAATTGATTTTCCTGTAACAAATCAAAGATAATACTTAAGTGATCCTTGTGTTATTCTTCTCAGTGATTGTAAACGAGAATATGATCAAACAAAACAATCACAAAGTTTTGATAATCTATAAAACATTTGGTCATCATGTATGCAAATGTGACAGAAGCATTAGTAAGACCAAAGGGCATGACAACGAACTCATAATGTCTTGATTGTGTACGGAAAGCAGTCTTGAAGATATCAGTAGGATCCATACAGATTTGATGTACCCAGACTTTAAGTCAATTTTACTAAATACACTTGCACCTTTCAATTTATCTAATAGGTTATCAATTCTAGGGATTGGGTAGCAGTTCTTAATAGTCACTTTATTTACTGCTCTATAGTCTATGCACATCCTAAAGGTTTTATTCTTTTTCTGCACAAGCAAGACATGCGCATCAAAAATGGAGAGTTACTAGGGTGAATGAGAACTTTGTCAAGCAATTCAACTACTTGACATTGCACTTCTTGTTGGTGCAAAGGGCCCTATCTATATGGTGCTATGCAAGGCAGTTGAATGCTTACACAAGAAGTTCTATCTTATGGTATAAGTCACCAGGAGAAGGGGGTAGATGGGGAGGATAGTCATCCACAAAACAATCGTTAAATGAAGCAAGAAGTTTTGTTGTTGCGGTGAGAGAGAAGATTCTTTCTTTTCCACTTTATTAACATAAATCATGTACGCTTTCTCACGTTTCCTTAATGTACGACGTGCTTGTGTGTGGGAGATGAGTGGAAACTTTTCAGAGAACTTTGTCAAGCAATTCAACTACTTGACATTGCACTTCTTGTTGGTGCAAAGGGCCCTATCTATATGGTGCTATGCAAGGCAGTTGAATGCTTACACAAGAAGTTCTATCTTATGGTATAAGTCACCAGGAGAAGGGGGTAGATGGGGAGGATAGTCATCCACAAAACAATCGTTAAATGAAGCAAGAAGTTTTGTTGTTGCGGTGAGAGAGAAGATTCTTTCTTTTCCACTTTATTAACATAAATCATGTACGCTTTCTCACGTTTCCTTAATGTACGACGTGCTTGTGTGTGGGAGATGAGTGGAAACTTTTCAAGAGAAGAGTGACTAGATAAAGAGAGAGATTTATTATTGAAATTGAAAGACAGTGTGTGTGTATGATGATCAATCTGTGTGGAGTGCAGAGGTGCAATAATTTTTTTTTGTTTTTCCTTTTATAAGGAGTGTCATTATTTAGTAACTCTTTATTTTTAAACTTTTTAGACTAGATGAAAAAAACATTTAGTTTTTTTTTGGATTTTGTGTAAACAACTCATTATTTGATGATGATTCACTAAAAGTGATGCAATCCAAAAAAAACATCATCCCAATCAAAAAACAATGCAATCTGTAAATACTTAAGTTCAATGAGCTTGTAATGCACTCCATAAATAATTCACTTATGATGCACAAAGAGAGAGAGAGAGAGAGAGAGAGAGAGAGAGAGATATTCATAAAGCTTGCAAAAATTGTTGGCTAATAACTGGGTTGTCTCCGAATTGAACACTGGTCTTTTTACAAAACTCTTGGCTTATAATTGAGGTATCTCTAGATTCAATCCTTGGTAGACAAGGAATAACATAGCTATAGAATGTTTCATTTTACAACATGGAACTTATATATTTCCATGTCCAAAAAATTACATATATCCATGTCTAAAAAATTACAAATCTTACAAAATAAATTTTTTTACTAGGCTCATATATAAGGGGCTGGCTTAATCATACTAGGCTCATATATAAGGGGCTGGCTTAATCATACTTGGCTGCTGCTGACTAAGAATGAATGAAACGTCTCTTGCCGACAATGTTGGTTGATGAATCATCATGTGGTGTTGTTTGTTTAATCCCAGCACACTAAGATACACAAAGTAAAGATGCTTACAACCCAAATAAGGCTTGTGAGTTTATTCCCTTTGCTGAAAGTTTGGACATGAGCACACTGGTTCTGCCTTTATATTTCTCCTGTTAAAATGTTGAAAACAATGTGTGCACCAAGTAAAACCCTCTTTTCTGCCAAAAGTATAGCATCCATTGCTTCAACAAGTGATATCTTCTTCTCAATATCTCTTGATATTCCTTGTTTCGTTTACTTGATGGCCATGATTCTTCTATCCCAGGATTACCCTCTCCTTTCTACCTATTGTGAGGTGTGATAAGCAACCCAATATCCTTCAAGACAAACCAACTGCTTTAAGGCTTGCATATTCCTCTAACTGTGATGTTAGTTCCTATATCAACTGGCACACATTCTACTAATTTGTCCACAACCCATGTGTGCTTGACATCGTGAGCATAAAACCACATCCATTGTGGTGTTTCTTTACCGTGGTGCATTCTATCTTACCAAAAGCATGGTGCCACTATGCTTGGAGAGCTTCTCAGCACCATATTTGTGCAATTCTTCCTAGAAACCATACCAAAGCATTTTCTCTTTATGTGAACATGCATATTGAAACTAACCCCCTCAATTGCAAGTTTTTTGTGGTTGAGTATGTGTTGGAAGCAGATTTGATCTTGGGGCATAAATGGACTATTGCTGCCCAAGCACCACTATGCTTTGCTAGTGATAGAGTCATCTCATAATGGTCAATGACAAAAAGTTGACAATACCAGACTGCAAGGAAGAGGATCCAACTTTAATGAATTCTTTTGATTGCTCATAAAGATATGTGGATCCTTTATTTAGAGATTAGAAGTGAGCTTCTTATGTCAATGGCTTCATTTTCTTGAAGAGAATGGTTTGTTTCCTCTAGCAATGCTCTGTTTGGCGACTTGTCTAATTCATCATGAGCAGCTGCAATTGGAAGTGTAGTTTCAAATCCAATTTTTTGTGAATGACCTTGATGTTTAAGTTGTCTTGACTCCATTACATATCATGGTTTATGGGATCTTATTGCTGTAATAGAATTCTTTTTCCTCTGAAAATGGTCTCCCTATCACCATACATAGCTGGCTCCTCATACAAGGGAGTACATACATTGCATCTTGCATCACCCGAGCAATAAAAGTGGGTCCTAGTGTGCTACCACTCGCAACTCTATGTTGCAATGTCTCCATGGTAGGGCATGTGCCTCTGTAATGTCCTGTCATGAACCCTAGCTGTTTTTTGCATTGGATATATGCATTTATTACATCAGTGGCGCATGCATCATACAAAGAGATCCTTCTTTTTCCTTCCTCTCCAGCTAGCCAACTTGCATGAATACTTCCAGACATGTTTATGCTTTGTATCTGGGTTATTTTCCAAGGACTCAAAGAATCTTGAAAAAAAATCAATGCATGTTAATATATTTCCAAGTATAACAACCCAATAGAACAACCTACTTAATTTCCTCAATGAGAGAACATTCAATAATTCTTACATGTAGTTGATTTCCCCAATGAGAGATCCTGTCTTCCCACCATTTGAACCACCTTTGCAATCCCTTTATATTATCCTTTAGTACAAGTCCACTCCACCAATTTTTTATACAGGAAGCTTTCTCTACCCCGCAGATGTCGAAGTCCAATTCAAGCACCATTCCTCACACATCTCCAGATGTTTTTGTCTATTCACTGCTAGTACTAGTTTTGTTATGTGCTTATGCAGGCTCTGCTCCTAATGAAATAGATACGAGTGTTCCATACCTTCCAAAACATTTCCTGGGCCTCATTGTACATCGTTCTTATTGTAATCCAATTGGCTCTCGCTTCGTCTGCCCATGAATCCATCAAAATTTATCGACGGCAAAAAGCTATTTTGAGTGAGCACATTATTAAGTCATTCCCAAAATATGATCTGACTTTCTGCATCTTCTTCATTGGTTTCATATATTGCTATCACTGTTAATCCTTGCAATCTCAAAAAAAAGTGACATGTTACTCTCTGATGTACAAATGAAAAAACCTTGTTGCCATTCTGGGCACATACCCCAGGGTCGTATACTGAGCATGACATTGTTGCCCATCCATCCACTCTATGAGTGTGGTCAAAATGCACTCATGAATTACGCAAGTCACCTTCTCCCATACGCCGCATGCAGTTTGCAAGGCCAACTCTTGAACGAGGGCCTATAGTCAAAATTTTGAAGACAAAACATTTCTTGTTTTGTCCTCCTTGGCCTGGAAACTCCCTCCTCCATGGAAAAATGGAAAGATGCACTTTTTTTTAAGTTGCAAAATGTTATCATACCCATCAACCACCACCAATGCTATTGCTCATTTTCTCTCTATTGCAACAATACTTTTGAATCTAATCATACAAACAAATAGAATATATCAGCATTTCACAAACTTATACAATAAGGAGAAGAAGTTTAAGTTTCACCTTTGGTTCTACACAATGGGCATGAACTCCTCGAGATAGTTCATCACCTCACTTCTATCACCAATTTTTTTTAATGTTCTCGAGCTAGAGAGTTAATAATAAATTGTCTTGTCACTATCATTTGGATACGTCTTGGACCACTGCTTTTGTCTATTTTAAGTACAGTTCTGACCAGATTCCTAACCTTCTCAATGGTCGTTTGCTAGTGATGTTTCGGGCTGCACATTGTGAAAATGCTCCCTAATATGTAGCATTAATCTTGTCATGTCATGTCCTCCTGGCAAGACATAATAGACCATGCAAGAATAAGTCTCAACACAGGAACCCACTTTCTTATAGTAATGGCAAGTAATACTTGTCATGTCCTCCACTGCAAGAATGCCCTTTGAAACAAGATTATCTAAATAACCATGAAAGTATGTGTCATTATACCTTTTATTGTTCAAATAGTATAAACAATTAAGTCTATGACACTTCAAAGAACCAAGGCATTGGCTTTTACGAACTATGCCAGTCTACTGCCATGCTGGTGACCTTGGGCCTCGTCCACAAATGACCATCAAACCTTTGTTGCATTCCATCCATAGTTGAACCCTTTCCTGAATGTGCAGGCAATACGAATGCAATATTTCCATTATATTCATAAGGAAGCTTAATCATAGCCACAAGTCCATTTGAGTTTTATAATAGCTTCTTCAAGCGTTGTGCTTTATCATTCCCCATTATCCATGAAACAATATGCTTGATTTCCTCCTCTCCCTCCAAATCTACTTCGATTATGTCGTGTTTATAATCCTCATCTTGTTTATAGTCCTATCTTGTTTATAGTCCTATCTTGTTTTAGGTGAAGTGTCTTCAACATCTATTGTCGATACCACTGGATCAACAAAACTTGGTCTATCAAAATCTATACTCTCATCATTGTTACTGATGTAGCAAGAAGCTTGGCTATGAACAATTTTGTAGTGGCAACTAAGTGATGAATCCAAGTAGAACATTTTATTACCATCTACATCCCATTGATATGGAGTCTCCACTTCCGTTAAGTATGTACTACCAAAATGAAAAATAGCATGCAAAGAAACAAAAACAAAACTTGGGGCAACAATGATTAAAGATAGTACGAGCTTAGAAGGAGCTTTCCATCCCTAAAACTGAAGATTACGAGTCAATTTCTCTATGCCCATGGACCATGACACAGTTGCTCCAACAATTTCCATTGTAAACCTAAACAATGAGTTGTCTAGGCCTTAGCAATGAGTTATCCAAGCTTAAACACAAAGAAGACATCAACGTACTATCACCAACTTGAATATCTTTACTAATAATATTCATTTAGAATAAGTATTATAGAATACCTCTCAATTAAACTACAAAATACTTCTTAGGAAAATATATAATAAATGAGGGATTGAACCTATCATGAATATGTGCATCAAATCAAATACCCCACAATGACTTATACTACATTATGATTAGTCTTTATACCAAATATTGCAGGGAAAACATTCATCATTACATGATTGCATTTATTTAACGTTTCTTTTTCATAGGTTGCCCCTATAACCCTCCTCATTTAGAGGTGTAGAGGGGGCTACACCTATAATAGCAGGTCATAAGTAACTAAGAGGATAGAGGGTGGTTTGCAAACCCATAGAGGTTTTCAACTAGTTAAAGCTGAAAAATGTCAACTTTATAACCGGTTGCCCTCCTTTCACCTCCAAATGTGGATGGTAATGGGAGTGGTCTCTTAGAGGGTGATGCCATAGGCCAGCTGGCAACAACAAGGCTAGCTAGACACGTGGAGGTGAGTGAAGCATAACTACCTCTTATTGCACGTTTCGAGGAGGTATACAAGTTTGGAGGGCTACACTCGAGGGTCTTCAGAGCTTTAAATGCACATAATGAAGACCCTAATCACCCTCCAAAGCGGCCTTAAAAACACAATCCTACCTAGATCACAATGACCACTTTATGTAATACTCTTTTATACTATTACGTATACTCAATAATGTACTCTATACAATACTATATTATACTACACTAAATATACTATATATACATACTAAACTATACAATAATTAATACATGATAATACTATAATATAAGTAATACTCTTTACTACACTAAGTAATGCACTCTATAATGTTATATGTAAACTCTATAATACACTATATAATACTATATTATACAATACTAAATACACTTTACTATACTAAAATATACTATGTATATAATACACCATATTACTATGCTATAAGTAATACTATTTACTTATAAGTAATACTACATATAATACACTATATTACTGTACTATAAGTAACACTATTTACTTATAAGTAATATTTGTATTATAGTATTATAAGTAATACTATTTATGTAAGTAATACAATATACCTAAAATACCACACAGCGAGAGAGAGAAAGCGAAGAAGAAGTTGTTTGTGGCCGCCCAACCAAAAAGCAAAGAGGAAGAAGCTGTAGCCCGCAAAGAAGAAGAAGAAGTCGTAGCTCATGCCAGTTTGGGAGATGGGCGGGACGTTGTGTAGCCACACTCTTTTTTGCATAGATCTCAAGGGGTTCCCTATGCAATAAAAAAGTGGGTTTAGGTGGGACATCACACCCATATGGAACCCCCATCAAGTGTCATAACGAGTGTGATGTCCCACAAACTCACAAAGTTTCACCTGTTGTGGCATTAACCGCACACCGCAACCGCATTCTTGTAACCGCATTGGGTAAATTGTAATGCGCAATAGTCAGTTAGGGATTTCAGGGGATGTCATTGGTAGATGTATCTATTCGGATCACAGGATACTATTCCTATATATGGATGTAACTGTATGTACGAATCAAGGGAATTATCAATCAATCAAATTTGCTACAATGTTCTGTGCAAATTTTTCATACTTGTCTTCAATCTGTCATGCTGCTATCTTAATTTTAATCTTTTATCATTTTGTAAGATAAGTATGTATGTTGTGTAAGAAGGTAACCAGTCCCATAATCGCTTACTGTCTGTGCAAGAAGTAAATGCGATAACACTTGGCGACCACGATGTTCGCGAATGCGCACGCGTTCTCAGGGGCCTCCTGAGTTGGTGGTCCCAGCAAACTGGGTGCAGCGGAGCCACCGTCTCTTTGACGAAGCTCGTCATGGCTCGACGAGTAGCCTGCCTCTCCGAGTTGCGGAGACGGAGCCGTTCGTGTCCTCCTATCTGCACTCCAAAGGTGGGTGGGCATCCTTTGACACCCCAAACCTCTCGGACAGCGGCACGACAGTTGTTTCCTTCACCACCGGTGGTTACACATCCGCCACCTATCGTGATGGCGGCACCAACCCACAACATCAATTATTCTAAGTTTCGGGGGAAACAAGGAGAAGATCCGGATGCACATGTGCGACAATTTGACAACTCTTATGGCCTGAATGTGCCTCCACCTCTTAATCCTCTGCATAATAAATCAGTTTTCGAGTCTACAGTTAGCGGCGGCAAAGCATCCAGATGGCTGGCAAAATACCCGGTCAGGCATTTTCACGATTATGATGCGGTACCTCTGTCGTTTCTGCGTAGGTTTCATGTTGAGAAGACAATAGCCCAAACTCTAGAGTGGCTACGGGTCCTCAAGCAAGGCAAGCGCACAACGAGCTGCAAAATTTTTACTGTTGCCCGCTGGCACAGCGGCCAGTCCAAGAGGTCTTGAATGACCATTTCTTGAAAGGATTAGCAAAGGACTTGCACACGGCCCTGGACACTGTGGACAAAGTGAATACGTCACTGGCGAAAGTCATTGCTCAGTCTATCCTCGCAGGTCTATCCTCGCAGGGGAGTCATTGGGAGGATAACAATTCCACCACCATGAAGCGATCCAAGAAGAAATCTAACAGCATGTTTGGGACATCATAGCATAGCGGAGGCTACACTCCAACCCACACACTTTGTCAATCCGTGAATGCAACCCGGTTAGCGCATAGAGGCTATCCCGAATGGGAGAAGATTAGTTAACCACACACTAATGAGTTCTAGTCCTACTCAATCCTTCTTCAACACTCAAGCAATCAATCTAACATAATCAAAGCATCAAGATTAGGCTACACTTAAGCATAAAAATGCAACTTATGCAAAGAATCTAACATGCAAAGAGCTATCACACAAGCCTCAACTACACATCATTTCATGCACAAGCTTCATCACATGCACTCTACAATTCACAAATCAGATTCTAGAATCAAAACATCATTAAGAAATCTAGATTAGCAAGTGTGTAGACCATAACCTCATATCATTGAAAATGTAGAGAATAGAGAGTACAAGATTGAAGCAAGAATGGAGATGGAGAGCCTTGGGAGAGCACATGAGAAGGAGCTATGGAGCAAGCTCTCTCTATGAGCCTCTCAACCAAATGACCAAAGAGTGTCCCCTAGCTCTCAAATGGGCCACCTTTTATACAAAAACTCTAGAACTCCCAAAAGTTCCCATGTGGGATTATTATCAAGCCCTCTCCCACATTCATCTACAACTTGGAATTCTTTACAAGAGCCCTAAGTGTCTTTTTTTTTGCATCCTTGCATTGATCTTCATTCATCATGCAACACTCCCCCCTTCCTATTTTGCGCACGTCCTCGCGCGGTAGGAGCACGAGCTGTAAAAAACAATAGATACAAGTAAAGTCTTTATTGAAAAAAAGAAAAGAAAAGAAGAAAAGAAAAAAACAGCAATGACAATTTCACATGTGATTATACAAGTGAAAGGCTGATTAAAGTTTTAAAAAGTACTAAAATAGGTGAGTAAAGACTAGTCAAAGTGAGACTAAGTGGTAGATAGTGCTATGCAAAGGCAAGTGTGCTTGTACACCGCCGGTTATGACCGCATTCTTAATGTCCTACAAGTATTTAAGTTATTCCTAAGTGGCAAACCTACTCCTAAATATGAGCAAAGGTGATTGGAACTCTCTTTTTTTTTTTGGATGTGTGTGTAGAAGGTGATAAAGATTAAGGTTCCATCCCAATGAGACCCAAGCAATGGCCAATAGACCTCCGCCAAGAGAATCTAAAAGCCACTAAGTATCTCAAGGGTGACAGATCCTTTTTCTTTCTTTTATGACATAAGGAGTACCCCATGAAGATGAGGGCATCGGTCTCGAGGGCCCATAATGTACCCCAGAGTCCTACCAACATCTATCAAGGCCATAGATTCCTTGAAGGTCTTTTTCTGAAGCATTTAGACGTCAGTGTTCACCCCATGGAAACCAAGGCATCGGCCCCAAGGTGCTAAGACAACCCCAGGTCCTACCAAGCATTCCTCATGGCTGTAGACACATCATGTCTCAATTCACTTTGTATATATTTTTTTAGGGTATATTTTCATAAATTTTTTTATTAATCCTAGCACCTAGCTCATATCTAAGAGGTAGCTACCACTAGGGATAACTAATATACCTTGAAAGCATAAGAACTTGGCATACTCCATTGGTATATATCCTACACTGTCTTTAAATAGAAATATCTTTTACTAAGTCCTCTAAGAATCTAGAATTTACTCACCATATTTTAACAACTAATCGAAAACTTAAACCAGCCAACATTGTGTGAACATGCAAACCATATATCCAAAAGATAAAAGCACATAAAGAACAAAAGATTAAGATTTGAATACACCTGTTGTAGTGCCCATTGATGTTGTTCGTTTGCATTGATGCATTATTGATTTTGTGTAGATTGCTCCTTCTTGGTCTTTGTAGGTGTAGCATGTCTCCCCCCTTCCTAATTTGTGTGCACGGTAGGTGGACTTTTGGGGCGTGTTTGATGCTCTTGTTTAGCGGAGATCTCTGCAAAATTTTTATTAACAAACAAGAAAAGAAAAGAAAAGAATAAAATTTGCTATTGGTGCCAATCACCGAATATAGCCGAGGGGAAAAATCCAATGGGAGAAAAGTGCCCTGGCTTGTCGATCTTATTGTGGAGTCGCTGAGCTTACCCTTGCGCTGGTGGTGGATCCGTGTCCTCATCTGCTGGAAAGATGGTATCAATTTCCTCAGGATGCAGGGACAACCCCTCACAAAAACCGGCCTCTGGAGAAGGTGGTAGAGGAAGGAGTGCTTCCTCACTAAAATATGGCATTGGTTCTATGGGAAGGTTAAGCAGACAATTTCGATTTTGGAACTGCGCAATATAGGTACTCATATTGATCCAATATTGACATGTTGAGGCTTGGGGAAGGAGGGCTTGCAAGATCGGTGGTTGCAAGTCATTTAAACTTGTATCCCTCCATTGTTGTGCTTGAACCTCCTCAGGTAATCTACGTTGATTTAGTCCTCTCTCTGGTATTCTCACATTAAGAAGATTATGGCGTTGGGGTGTAATTCCCACAATTTGCTTCATTAAGCCCGTGCCATATCGTCTAAAGTAAGAGCGGCATATCCAACAAATATGTGAAGCTTCTCCTAATACGAGTCGTGCACACTCTTGACAATGTGGAAATGGGTGATGCTGTTGATAGGATAACGTGACAAAGTGATGCCCACAGCAATTTTCACCTAAGGGAGCATAGAAGTACCTAGAATGTGTTTGAAACGGAGGAGCACTATAACCCCCGCGATGATCAGGTCGAGTACTATCAGGGTCAATGCATGGTGGACATGTATCTCGCCAAATATCCATCAGGAGTTATCTGGACGTAGAACAATGAAATTTAGAACACTCATATCCATCATTACAATTCCAATCAAAAACAAGATTTATCTCAAAAAGAACACATCTTCTAAAGGCATAAGGAAGTACATTATTCAAACATTGATCTACCAAAGAGCTTCAATTGTAGTGTTAATGCCTTATCTTTGGTTTTAGGTATATCCTTTTTAAGAGGTGGGAATTTTAGCAATTGTCTTGGAGTTTGAGCAAGATAAGAGGATTTAGGCATTGAAATGCTAGAATCTATACTCAAATGATACTCATTTGGACTTGTCTTAGGTACACAAGTTGATGGTTGAATTGTGTAACAAGGAGAAATTGGGACAACCAGTGTTTCAATACATGTTTTAGGAAGATCAACACCAGTAGATTTGTAGGTGCTATCACAGCCACCTATCCTATCTTGAAGAGTTTGTGTTGAGTTCTTTTGCACCCACTGATATGGAAAATCAAGGGTGGCTTTTGGAATCTTTCTGAAACACTCTTTTACCCCTAGCAAACCATGGCATTTTGGAAGCCAAATTGCTGTTGCCCCCTCATAATAGCCTTGTGCTTTAAGAACATGTTTTGGGACCCAACGAGTAACAATCTGAGGTTTAGGCTTGGAAGAGATGTGCTTCTTAAGAGGCTTAGCAACTGGACTAGATGGTACAAGTTTGTACGCATCTTTGGGTAGCCAAATTGATAATTCCTTCTTGCCTGGCCTTCTTTGAGCAGCAACTAGAGTAGTTGGAACATGCCAGCCATGGCCCTCACTTGAGTACTCATCAATTATCCACATCATTTGTTTTGGAGCTTCAAGAGCAGATTTTGAGAGTGGGTTGTGTAAGGTAAAAACACCACCCTTTTGACATGATAGAGCTTGTGGATTAGCAGAGACTTCCTCTACTTGCAGTGCTGTTGTGGATGTATCCCTATAGTACAAATCATCTAGAAGGTCACGTGGTTGTACCATTCATATAGGAATAATATCATATTATCCATTTGAGTCACAAAATTGAATTGGCTTAGGTAAAGCACATGTCGATAATGTTGCAAGGACATGACTCCATTCTAGTGGATCAATTAAATGCTCAGGGAAGGGTTGTGGAATGTATGCCTCATCTGATACACTTTGATTACCCTTAAGTCTCTCAGTGTTGAAATCCCTACATGAGGCTCCACACATCCACAGATCTTCTCGCCCATCTGACAATGTAACTCTTGAGCCCTCAGATGAAGCAGAATCAAACTCATCTATTGGAGACCTTGTTACATCACGATATGAGTGATTCCTTAGGTTGACCCTTGTGATGATAGAATCATGTCGGAGGTACAAATAATTGTATCCCCAATCTTGAATCATTTGAAATTGTCGCATGAATGGTCTACCCAATATCACTTCATAGTTTGGATGTTTTCCAAAATCCACTACTGCAAAGGTGTGCTCATATTCAATCCCACATGTGGTGACCAATATGTTCTCAAGCAGCCCAAGGGGATGTTCTAAGCTTCCATCTGCTAGCTGCAAGCGCATCCTGGTACTCCTAATAGCTGGTTTGCCCCACTTTTCCCAAATGGACCTTGTCACAATGCCCACTCCTGCACCACTATCAAGTATTGCAGTTGAAACTACTTTTCGCACTTCTAATGGGAGGGTAGCATTTCCCTGATCGTCCTCACAAAATTTTCCTACTTTGTTGATAGGAACTGGCATAACATGCTTTGTCTCAGGGTGTATAGTACACTCATGGTGACCCTTTTGTAGCAATACCTGCTCTGACAAACATGTGGCAATATCATTCCACAACTCAGGTCGAATTTTTATCAAATCAAGCAAAGGTAAGGTACAAGCCACTGGTGCTGACAAAATAGCTTGCACGATACTCATATCCTTCTCCTTTGTCAACCTTTTATGCATGGAGGGTATCCTCAAGGTTTGAGAAAAGTTCTCATATTCTCCCAGATATGATGGTAAGGTTTTCATTGTATGCCTATTTCTAGGAGAAACAATTGTTTGAACTTCCTCCTGGATGTTTGGGCGTCTAAAGTTGTTTTCTGTGCCCCTGGAAAAATCCACCTCAGAGAATGGAGGCGAACTAATAGAAGACATGTTCTCATTAACTTTCTCATGAACTGCGGCCCACATCTCATTTGCCATGTCCTCATTAGCATCAATAACTTCATCATTGCATGGGAAGACAAGGCTAGGTGGTGGCAGAATACCTCCTTTCAATTGGGTGTCAATTGGTGCAGACTTTTCGCTATGAGCTTGTGAAATGAGCTCACTTTTCATTTCCCGACTTGATGACACTTCTGGTATGGTTTCTAATGTTGGCTTAAGAGAGGTTGGGCCCCGAGGAATAGGTGGTGGTGGTCCCTCAAGTATTGACTGAGCTTCCCTAACGAGTTGCTGGTGTACAGCTAGATTGATCTTCTCCTCACGAGGGTTTGGGTATTCTTGAAGTTTCTTGGGTAGCTCAGATAAAGCTGCAATGCGACTTCTATGAGCATCAATGATGGTATCTAGAGTCTCATTCACTTTATCCACAAAAACAAAACCCCCAGAACTATCCTCGGTCGTACTAGTCTCAACTTGTTTAGCACTAGGCCCAGGTTGAGGTTGATGTTCCTCATGCACTTCTTGGGATGTAAAAGTTTTATCCCTCATGTTTTGTTTAGAGGCTTCTTGAGAACTAGTGGATGCACTTTTAGTTTGCTTGTTTCGGTTCTTCTTCCTCCTAGTGGTTTTTTTTCTATTGGACTGTAGGGTCTTATCCACATTAGGAACTCAATGGAGTCTTCTTGGACCCTTTTATTTGGCAGTTTAAGGGAGTCAAACCTTTTCTCTTAAGAAGAAACGTTTTCTAATTAGAAGCTTCAAAACGGCTACTTTATTCGAATTTGAATTTTGGGGAGAAAATGGAATTTAAAATCTAGCGGATAAAACCATATCATGTAACATATCTATGGAAAGCTCTTGATGCGTAGATCACGGATCTGTAATCTCCGCTCAAATCAGAGCTCGTATGTAGAAGTTATGGAGGTCCGAAAATTGTAAAATTGCCCCCTCCCCTTTTTGGGGGAAAAAGTGCACCCTTTGACCACTCTTATACCTCTCTTACAAACCATTGGTTTTTGCTTACATGGCGGGCTCCTATTTGTCAAAAAGTTAAACGTTTCCATAACCTCATGGCAAATTAAAGGGCCCAAAAAGACTCCATTGAGTTCCTAATGCTAGATTTGTCTTTGCATCCCTAGTCCGAGATGTCTCATCAGTTTGTATTTCGGCATTTCGTGTCTGTGATCTAGTCATGACTCTAAGTGGCACGACATCCTCATTCTCAGATGAAGGTGGTGATGGAACTGCCCCTACAAGGTTGAGTGAGACCTTTGGTTGAGAGGTGCCTTCCTCATGTGGTTTCAGCAGACAATCCTTTGGGAAGTGTTCTACACAACACCCTAGACAATATCTTTCAATTGGTGGAAACTGTTGTACTGTTGTATTGGATCGAGATGCTTGCCTTGAGCGATGTGGACAATCACGAGCCCAATGGGGTTCTCCGCACTCATAACAGGGGCCCATTGGTTTGGCTTCTACTTTCCTTTGCTGCCATTGACCTGAGGGGCCTGGAGTCCTAGGTTGGTAGCCGCCTAGTAACATTAAAGAGTTTTGTTCCCCTGGTTGAGTCTCCACCAGTGCTGGGCTTGGGTATGCAGGACTTTCAAAGAGATTTTCCTTGGATGAATATGATACATATTCCTCCTCCACATAGCCTGGGTTTACCAAGTCTCTACACATATTTGAATTGTCGTAGTCAACAACCCTCACAGGAGCAGTCCCAGGAGCAGGAGGTTGAGCACCAAGAACAGGTCGTGCTTGCTCTTGTGCCATCGGTGGCTTACGTTCAAAATTAGTATACTATTGATACATTTGTGGAGCCACTCCACCCCATGGCTGCTCACGCTCCTGTCTCATTCTTGCAATGCGAGTACATTCCTGTGTGGTGTGGGTAAAGTTCCAAGCACAGGCTTGGCACCACTTCTTTATGGGTTGGTTTGTGACTAGAGGAGAAAAGGTATTACATTCCTCTGTTTTATGGTTACCGCCACATGCTCCACAAAGATGAGGACCTGTAGGAAGTACACACCTCATTCTCTGCTGTTGTTGTTGTGGCTGCATGGGTGGACGATAGGTCTGTCCCAATCTCCTTATTAGTACTAGGTTAGCTATCTGGTCTGGATTTACTAGCACACTAGACCCTGAACTTTGGTCATCACCCCACTGATCTCTAGGTTTCATCTCAGGGCCAGAACCATCTTGGAATTTGAAGTTATCGGTGAAATCCATAGCATCATGGCATTGAAATTTGTATGCTTCTTCGCATAGAGATGTGTATGCAGTGTTGAATTTTTGAGTCCTTTTAAGAAGAGAGAAATTAATCGACTTTGGGCAGGCTTCTCATCTTCTGGGCAACGATTAATGTACTGCTTCATTCTATTTACACAGTCTCTAACACTCTCATTCTCGCCTTGCTTGAAAGAGTAGATGTATGCTACCGTGTCATGTTGAATTCCCATCAAGGAAAATGCAGCAATGAATCTCTCTTCCAAAACTCGTAAAGAAGATTTGTTTGAAGCCTCTAGTGCCTGAAACCAAGCAAGGGCTTTTCCCTCAAGAGTGAGTCCAAATCCTTCAATTTGAGTATGCTTATCAGCCACTTGCTCAGCTCAAACTGCTTGCCTAAATGCTGTTACATGGTCATATGGATCTCCCGACCCTTCATACTTCTTTACCAGTTTCTGAAGAGTTGATGGCCTTACTTGTCTTGAATACTCATCATAGGGCCTACGGCCTCTCACTCTCAGTGGGAATTGTTCCTCTCTTTGGAAAGATGGTCCACATGCATCCAAAATTGGTGTGGGTACCCTATTACCAGCCTCACCAAACCCCTCCAAAGATCTTGTCACCCGCATTTCAGGAGGTGCATTTATGGGAGGCCGAGTTGGCTCCCCTCTCCTTCGATTGTTATAGTGAGAAAGATATTGTTGTGGTGTGATCTGTGGTCGCACTTTTGGTGTAGGACTATATCTTGGTGCTAGAGTTGGGCTACTAGCAGTGGTCCACTTTGATGTTGAGGGTCCCTCTCTAGTGAACTCTCGTAGGGGAGGAGCAACAGTTTCTCCAAGAAAGGCTGTCTCTCCTGGTTTGGCTGTATTTGTTGAGAACACTTCCATGAATAATGGTTGTCCTTTCCACGTGAGCTCCCGAATCTCTTTCCAATCTAAGGTTCGGTATTCATTGGCCCATTTATCAATTATTCGGTTCATGTGTCCTGCAAGCTTCTCAACTACCACCACCAGTGCTAGAGGAAGATCTAGCTGTGGCAATCTAGTTGTGGCATAATATCCCTCTAACGAGTCCTTATAGACCTCTTGAAGTGGGTCGTCCTGTAAGACCCTTGTCACTGGAATTTGTCGTACAAACTCCCATTGGTTCTCATCCCCCTGATCCATTTTGCTCTTGCCTTTCCTATCCCTTTCCAAATTTAGATCTACAAGAAGTAAATCATCAATGGATGGCTTTGAGGACTGGGCATTAGAGGGTCCAGGCATGTCTGGCTCAATGAGCCAATCATCTCTAGACTCCCTTGCTCTGGAAAGTTTTGATAAGTCTAAGAACTCGGTTTTAGAGAGCACCCCTAATTTGTCTACATTCTCTGGATGGTAGGTGACTTCGTAGCGAACACCATCTCCACCCATGTACATGTTACCCTGGTCATTGACTAGAGGTGCTCTATCAAGTTCTGAGAAAATGTCTGCGATCTTAACAAGATACCGTTGTTGTGGATCCCTAAAGATCTCAGCTCCTTGAGCATTCGTGTAGACATATTGGAGTCTCACATTAAGTGTTAACCCCATGGTGTCGGCTTCAAATGGATTAAAAGATCTTGCGGGTGTCCTATTTGGGGCTAAGGGATGACTATTTGACGGCCCTAGATTGTCCATGGACAATGAACTAGTTGTTCTGGAGGAAAGGGTATCGGATTGGGATTCAAAAAGGGTTTCAGCAATATCTGCCAAATTTCCTACCGATTGGGTCCCACTTTCCTGCGTAGGTACTCTAGAAGGTGCCCTAGAACCTATGGCAGAATCTATAAGACGTCCCGACCGCAAGTGCATAAGGTCAAATTTTTTTGGTTTTTATGTTTTTTTTTTCTTTTTTGTTTTGTTTTGTTTTGTTTTTTTTTTGTTTTTTTGTTTTTTTTTGTTTTTTTATAATTATATATATATATATATATATATATATATATATATATATATATATATATATATATATATATATATTTTACCCAACCTAACCACTAAATGCAACTAAAATGAGTATGTGTGTAACTATCTATCCTCTCTTTTTTTTATTTTTTTTTAAATTTTATTTTATTTTTTTTTACTAATTACAAAAAAAATATGAATCACGCTAAACAAAACACTAATTATGCACACAATTATAGAAATTTTAAAACAATGCAAGTTACCCTAATTATGCAAAAAATTAAAAAAATAAAGAATTACAAAATATGCAAGAAAGTAGACTCCTAAAAAACACAACTTATAGAAAAAAAAATTATTTTTTTTTATTTATTTTTAAATTTCTATTTCTTTTCTTTTGTTTTCTTTCTTTGGTTGTTTTTTTTTATACTAATAAATTTCGTACTAATTACACAAGATTATGAATCACGCTAAAAAAAAATTTACTAATTATGCACACAATTACAAAAATTCTAAATTAAAGTGCAAGTTACTTTAATTATGCAAAATTTTACAAAAATTTAAGAAATGAAAAATGGACTCAAAATATGAAAATAAAAATTGTTTTCATTTTTTTTTTAAAAATTAATTTTTTTTCCTTTCTTTCTATTCTCTCTTTTTTTTCGCTTTTCTCTCTTTTTTTTTCCCTCTTTTTTTCTTTCTTTTATATATATATATATATATATATATATTATTTTGTTGTTTTTTTTAATTTATTATTATTTTTTTCTTTTAAAAATTACAAAAACATGAAAATTTAATTAAAAGATAAAAAAATAAAAAAAATAAGAAATGCACCAACCTTATCAGTTCGCTCCGGATTTCTCACCTCGCGCCGTTCTGTGCGCCTCACCGCTCGCCGGCGTCTTCAATGCACCGCCTTCTCTCTTCACCGCTCCTTCGCTCGGTCAGTCTACCACAAGCGAGGTCAACATCTTCTTCACGCCTCCACACCAGTGCTGCTGACGGCGACATAGGCCACTTCGCCGCCTCACCCTTCTTTCGCCTTCTTGCCTTCTTGCTGCTGCTGCTTAACCACCTGATCCCGCCGACCACTGCAGCCTTCGCAGCTGCCGGCCTTCACCTTCACACCGGCCTCTTTGGCCTTCGCCTTCTTTCAGCCGCGCCTTAGCTACAGCTCCACACCGGTCAACGCTCTGCAAGCTGCGCCTCCAACTACCAGCCGACGCCTTCCACTCCGACTTCGCTTTGTGCCTACAGCCTACAGCTTCACGCCTTGCTCAACTCCACACTGTCGCGTTCCACTCAGTGCTGCCGACGCCGACGCCTTCCACTGCACTGCCGACGCCGACGCCTTCCACTCCCACTTCGCTTTCTGCCGGCGCCTAATAGCCACGCTTCAACGAAATAAATATATATATATATATTTATTTATTTATTTCTTTGCTGCTGTTCCACAGTGTAAATATATATATATATATATATATATATATATATATATATATATATATATATTAAAAAGTCGCCTCCAAAGATCTTGTTAGATGATGGAAGGAAATTTTCGCATCACAAAGCCCTCCCAACCGCAACACAAAAACACAAATGTTAGTGTTTTAGTTGATTAGTGACACAAGGTATGCCAAAAAATACAAAAACAGAAAGCACTTAAACCTAATTAATGACGAGATTTCTCTACCGCAATGGGTTTTTTTTTTTTGCTTCTAATCAAAAAAACAGAAAACACACAAGGCGCCCTTGAGATCACACACTCAATGCCCTTGCAAACTCTACTGTAATCTACCCTAATCCACGATTTTGCAATCAATGGAGCACTTAATAAGAAGTTAACACCCTTCACTAACTTAGGTGTGCGTTCCCCGGCAGCGGCGCCATTGTTTGGAACATCATAGCATAGCGGAGGCTACACTCCAACCCACACACTTTGTCAATCCGTGAATGCAACCCGGTTAGCGCATAGAGGCTATCCCGAATGGGAGAAGATTAGTTAACCACACACTAATGACTTCTAGTCCTACTCAATCCTTCTTCAACACTCAAGCAATCAATCTAACATAATCAAAGCATCAAGATTAGGCTACACTTAAGCATAAAAATGCAACTTATGCAAAGAATCTAACATGCAAAAATGCAACTTATGCAAAGAATCTAACATGCAAAGAGCTATCACACAAGCCTCAACTACACATCATTTCATGCACAAGCTTCATCACATGCACTCTATAATTCACAAATCAGATTTTAGCATCAAAACATCATTAAGAAATCTAGATTAACAAGTGTGTAGACCATAACCTCATATCATTGAAAATGTAGAGAATAGAGAGTACAAGATTGAAGCAAGAATGGAGATGGAGAGCCTTGGGAGAGCACATGAGAAGGAGCTATGGAGCAAGCTCTCTCTATGAGCCTCTCAACCAAATGACCAAAGAGTGTCCCCTAGCTCTCAAATGGGCCACCTTTTATACAAAAACTCTAGAACTCCCAAAAGTTCCCATGTGGGATTATTATCAAGCCCTCTCCCACATTCATCTACAACTTGGAATTCTTTACAAGAGCCCTAAGTGTCTTTTTTGTTGCATCCTTGCATTGATCTTCATTCGTCATGCAACATAGCAGCACGTCACAGGGATGCTGTTGACACAGCTCAGAGGAGGATTCAGACACATGGAGCTCGGACAGTGAATTGGAGGACAGTAGTAGTATAGATTCTGATGAGGCACCAGTGCGGGAGACCAAGAAATATCACAAAAGTGGGAAGGTCAGCACGATTCCCACAGGGGAGTCTTCGGCTGCTAAGTCCACGAAGGAAGTTTGGTGTTTGCGTTGCCGTAATCCTAGCCATCCAGTAACGGAATGTACGATGAATGACAAGTGGTGTGCTATCTGTAGTATCAGCAATTCCCGTAACATGTCGGAGTGTTACTATAATAGCAAGGGGCACAAGGCTTGCCCCAGCAACCAGGTCATTAACATTGGGAAAGACACGAAATTGCCAGAACTCTCAGCCGCATGGGTACAGGTTGGGAGCACTTCTGAGCAACCCTATAGCAACAACAGTGGCGGTAGGGGTGGCGGTCGTGGTCGTGGTCATTCGCGGAGGTCGGGCCATAGATCGTCCAAAAAGTTATCTTTTCTCTGCACAGAGGAAGGACATTGGCACCAACATTGCCCAGAAACACAGGAGTATGATCGGAAGAAAGCTAAAAAATAGGCAAAAGTTGCAGGTAAACAACCGGTGGTGGCTATGGTTCAAATTGAGTCGACGGAAGAGACTATGGATCTAGAGGTGTGTGTGGTTACGTGCTCTAGTCACAAATTGAAGCCCCCCAACAGGCGCACAGCGCAACCACTTCTAGATTGGCCGACACAGGAAGTTGTTCACCACAGCAAGTTACTTCCTAGGTGGATAAGCAAACCCCAGAATGCATGCCTATGCCCGGGCCAAGTCAAGTGCAGTTTCAGGATGCTACCTCTCATCGCGATGACATACATCAGTCGAGGTAGCCTCTGCCCCACAAGCCCAGAAGAATCTTCTGGAACAATCGTCCCAACATCCCAGTTCGGTCGAGAGTGAAGGATGGGATGGATTGCTCGACACCCCTCTCTACAAATCAAATTGGTTCAGCTTCTTAAATTGGTTCCAAATTTTCATAAAGCACTGCTTTCGTCAGAGAAGATGGGCAAGGTGATACACTGGACTGCGGTGTCATCTGTGCAAGCAGCACACCTAGAGCCCGTGGGGCAGCAGTTCTCGTGGTGGCTGATATAAGAATTCTTGAAATTTCTGTAGGCTTCCGAGGCCTCACAATTGATCAAGTGTTGATCGATGGTGGAGCTGGTGTCAATATTGCAAAACGGAGTCCACCTATAAGTGCATGGGTTGGCAAGCATGGGATCCTGCACCGTTTCTGGTACGCATGGCTGATCAGAGGAGAGTCCGACCCTTGGGTGTCTTGAAAGGCGTAGTGATTGAGGTGGCCGGCATACCCTTCGTCATGTCCTTTGTGTAGTGCTGAGCATGGAGGATTCTACTGAGGAGGAGTACAATCTGCCTGCTAGGTCATCCTTGGTTGCACCAGGCAAAGGTCCATCATAATTGTAGGGGTCGCAAAGAAGGTTAAATTCGCTCTGCAGGAACACCGTCAACTAAGCAATTCAGTTTGGCCTGTCATTGCTAAAACAATGAATATGGCAGATGGCTTGGATGAAGATGAAGAGGAAAAATTCGTACCGAAAAATGAAGATTTGATTCCATTCTGCTCAGTGGATGTGGCATGAACTGCTGCGGAATACCTCAGGCCTACACGTGCGGTGTGTTTGATCACCATGGACAATGGGAAACTCTTTAGGGAAAATTTGCTGAGAGTACTGAGGAGTATGCACTTGAAGATAACATGAAAGACATTCTAGAAAAGGAGAGCGCTTTTGAGGCGCAAATGAGCCGCATTACCCATGTCAAAGAAGATGTCTTGGACTCGACCATTTTCTTAGGAGATGACAAGGAGACTAAGCCGGTGAAAATTAGTACCTTGCTGGAACCTACATTCAAAACTGATCTAGTGGAACTTCTGCGAGAATTTGGGGATGTGTTTGCCTGGGATTATGCTGACATGAAAGGTCTAGACCCGAAGTTTTACCAACACCGCATTTACCTGAAGCCAGATGCGATACCCTCCAGGCAGTAGCGTTATCGCATTAACCCGCATGTAGCCAAGCAGGTCAAGGAAGAGCTTGACCGCTTGAGGGTGGGATTCATAGCACCTATCAAAAAGCCGGATTGGATTTCTCCTATAGTCATTTTCCCGAAGAAGAACAAAAAATTATGCATCTGTGTGGATTACAGAAAGCTTAATGCGGCCATAATCCCGGACCCTTTTCCCTTGCCCTACATGGATTCCATTCTGGATGACGTAGCAGGGCATAAAATGTACTCGTTTTCCATTCTGGATGGTGTAGTAGGCCATGAAATGTACTCGTTTTCCATTCTGGATGACGTAGTAGGCCATGAAATGTACTCGTTTCTGGATGGATTCAGTGGCTACAATCAAATCCGAATGGCACTAGAGGATCAAGCCAAAACCGCATTCATCACCGCATGGGGGGTGTGGTGTTTGCGCGCACAGTCATGTGGTTTGGATTGCGCAATGCCCCTTCCACCTTCTAGCGCGACATGTATGAAATCTTTGGGCCCTTTCTCACTGATTTCATGCTCGTTTTTTTGGATGATCTGAGTGTTTTTGGCACTTGTGGGTTGCATTTGGGGCACTTGCGGCTCTGTTTTCAGCGTTTCCCCCGGGAGGTGTCCTTTAGACTTAATCTACTCAAGTGTGTTTTTGCGGTGCAAAGTGGCAAATTGCTGGATCACATCATTTCCCATGATGGCATTGTGGTAGATCTAGACAAAGTGGCGGCTATTATGCAAGCACTTGCACCTGTGGATCCTAAGGCTGTATGCGATTTCTGGGCCAAATTCGTTGGCATGGTCGTCATTTGCAGTTTTTGGCACATTTGGCAATTCCTTTAAACGTAGCCGCTCATTCTGAACACAAGGATTTTTGATGGTCTGAAGACTGTGATTTTGCTTACCGCCGATCAACTTTCTCAAGCACTAGTGATGATTCCTTCCGATTGGAGGGTGGACTTTCATGTATTTGTGGATGCTTCGGATGTGGCAATTGGCAGTGTTTTGATGCAGGAGCAGATTGCAGGATGGTTTCCCCCAATTTATTATGCCAGTCGGCTGGTTGTCTTCTGCTGAAAAGAATTATTCCGTTACAGAGTGGGAAGGCCTTGGAATGGTGTACTCTGTGCGGAAGTTTTGGCACTATCTTCTGGGCCAACAAATTTTCTTCCATGTGGATCATTCTACTCTTCTTTACTTGGTGTGGCAACAAAATTTGACAGGTAGATTGGCTCAATGGGTTCTATTGTTATAGGAATTTGATTTTGAAGTCATCCATCACCCTGGTGCTCAGCATTTGGTGGCAGATTACCTTTCTTGATCAGATTTGGGGGAGCCAGTAGTTGGCGTGGATGATGAATTTCTGGATGCTTCATTGTTTATGGTCCAACCAAATGCGAGAGGGGTACAGTCTGAAGAGGAAGGATCAACTCTTTGGAGCATCCCATGGACCTAGTATGAAGAAATGTTTTCTTTTAACTCTAGTGGTGATATGCCTGCTCATTTAACCAGAGACCACCGGCGGCACTTTGCTTTGCGCAGAGCCGTTCATTTGAAGTCTGTGTGGGAGAACTTTATTATCGCAACGTTGCAGATGCACTGTTGCGGTGTATCCCACCCCATGAGCAAGAGAGAGTGTTGTGGGAAGCCCATTGTGGAGTTACTGGTGGGCATTTTTCAGGGAAAATCGCAGCAAAGAAGGTGATACAAGGTGGATTATGGGGGCCGTCTATTCATGCGGATGCACCAAAATTTGTGAGGCAATGCGATGTTTGTCAGCGCATGGGACAACCGTCCCAGTGGGATCAAATGCCTCTCCATCAGATTCTTCCTTTTGGAACCATTCCAGAAATGGGGTCTGGATTTTATAGGCCCAATCAAACCCGCAGCGACTCTAACCCCAGAAACAGGTATATTCTTACTGCCATGGATTACTATACGAAGTGGGTAGAAGCATGGGCTTTGCGGGATAATACTGCTTTCTCCGTGGCAAAGTGTCTCTCTAAGGATGTTTTTACCAGGTTTGGCTGTCCAGTGGAGTATTGGGTTGACACCATTCAAACTTGCACCGGTCGAATTTGTGGTTCCTAGTTTGCGCCTTGCGGGGTTACGGACAAATTGCTGCCAGAGGATTCATTGGCATACAGACTAGATGTCATCCAGGAATTAGATGAAGAGAGGATGAAAAGCTTTTACTGGGCGCAGGAAATTCAAAGTTGCAGAAAGTGGCAAGTGGATCGGCATTTGAAGAAGAAATTTTTCCAAAGAGGGCAATTAGTGCTGGTGTTTTCTTCGTGCATCATTTCAAGAAACCCGCAAAACTGAAGGTGCGGTGGACCGGGCTGTTTCGGGTATATGCTTCTTACAGTCCTACCTCTTATTTCCTCGCAAATCTTCATGGGGATGTCCTTTCTTCTCCGGCTTATGGGTTTCAGATGCGTCATTATTTTTTGACGGTTCCTCTTCAATGCCCTTTTTCGGTTTTTAAGAAGAATACACTTTCTCACATGATGGTTTCAGTCATTCCAACTCAAGGGCGACTTTTGTCAATTCATTTTTCTTGGATTTTTCCAGGTGTCATACAGTCATGTATCGAAAAGCGGTCATTGTTTTGCATGCACCAACTCCCTCCTTTTTATGGCAAGGCATTCTATTTTCTCTCTCATTTTTCTGCCTGCCTGCCTTCTGTTTTTCTTCCTTGCGCTCTTTTCTTCTGCAGCAGCCATGACTACCTCTTGCGCAGTTCTTGTCAGTAATGCCAATCGTTCACCTCGAGCGACCTGCTACTATTGATGCATGGCTCATAGATAACCACATCCGCATTTACTCCAATTTCCATTGGGAGCGTGTGTAGGTACACCCACAGTCATTACCCTTGTTATGGCAATTAGTTGTTGGCAATGTGGTGGACCTACAAGATGCAGCGGTGGTGCTCACCAAGGAATACATTCAGCAGAAGCTGCATTTACCTGTAGATGGAGCTATTGCTACTAGCAAACGGTGGCAGTTCTTGCAGCCGAGATGGAGATAGAGTTTGGTCCCAAAATCAGTGGGGAGTATAAACTTTCTAGATGCACTAATTTGGCTGCAAAGGAATGCTACAGATGGTTTTTAGAAGCCATTTGGCTCTAGGCAAAGACTTAGACATTGTCAGTGAAGGTGAAACAGCTGATCAAAACCTCTGAGTTCGGCCCTGTTTCTTGGGCTCGTATTCTAAAGAACAGAATTCGATTTGAGGCTTAGAGGGTGTGTTCTTAGGTAAAGAAAGGGTAGGTAGTACACTCTAAGGTGGGCCAGATACTGCAGATCCTGTTTCCTCTGCCCGCCAATTTTTTGGTTTCTCTTCGGTGGCCTGCCTGCCATTTTTTTGGCACCATTCTCTACAAGTGCTTTAGTAATAGTCATCGTTTCTGATGGAGTACCGGTTGCCAGTAGCAGTTCTAGAGGCCAAAAGCACTCTCATGCAGAAGTGGCCAGTGATGCTGAATGAGTTGATGGCATTGTTTTTGTCACTACGGCTATGCTATTGGGTACTCGTGTGTGCCCTTTGGTCGCAATGTCACCACAAGGGGTTTTTGCTCTGCACAGGTGGCGCCAACAGATTCAGGAACGGTCACACTGGTAAGTACGGCACCGATAGTTGTGCCGAATACTACCCTTCCAATGTACTGTGCCTACGGGGATTGAGCAACTCACAGTGCCTGCGGTTTTAGCTTCCGGGGTGGGGACCACAGGGACCGTAGTCTTAACTGATGCGGTAATTACCACAGTTCTTTTTCTTCCCTGGGAAACCCCGCAATATGAGGTTCAACCAACAGCACACCTGGAAAGTGTTGTGCGGTTACTTCAGCGTACCGCCGATTTCTGTCGCAATGTTCCTCGAGCTAGTTCCCAAGCTACTCGCATAACTGCTCTTGAAGCACAGGTGGCGTGGCTTCAGTCTCAAAATGATAATTTGTTGCATGAAGCTAATAGAATTCCAGTCTTCAGAATAGAATTTCTACTCTGGAAGCAGCTGTTTGCAGGTGGCTGAAAACAGTGAGGAGGCTTACAAGAGACAATCATGAAGTCTTTTGCAGACTTGTTAATGAAAAACTAGCCAGACACCGCACTAATGAGGCCTTAGCTAATTATTTGCAGCAGCATCCAGGGGATGTTCTGATTAATATGGAGGATTTAGAGTCCTTAGCTTTAACGCTCAGTTTTGAAGTTGCTCATCAATGGGAAGAGCAAATTGCCCTGTGGAAGGCCAGCGTTGCACATCAACAGCCACCATCACAAGTTTCCAACGTCAGTACTGTTTCTGTGCCCATTGCACAGAATGATCGGGGTAAGGCTCCTATGGAAGAAGGTTCTGCTTTGCAATCTATTCTACCGGTTTGCTGCTTGGTCAGATGTAGATATTGCCAAGCTTGTCCGGGAACGTGACGACGCAGTCCGTTATTTAACAGAGCAAACTGCTAAAAGGCACAGAGCTTCTTCATTGGTGAGAATAGGCAAAAGGAACAAATTCAGTGCCTATGTTTTTGGCTGGAGCAGATGGGACATTCATTTGCCCTAGCATTACCCCCTCAACCACCGTATTGGATCAAAGCGGATTCATATCTTAGCCGGCATTATGAGCGCCATGTACCTTTTGCTTAGCTTCAAGCCCCTTCTGCTGTGATGAAAGGGTAATTCTCAAGGAACCTACACCTGAAGAACGAAGGGCCGGCCAGAATGAATATGTGCAACAATGGATTCCTTGCACGCAGTGGCCTACAACATGGCCAATAATAATGACAGAAAGATACACGGATCTGGTTTGGGAAATTGATGAATTGCATGAGGCCAATGTTCTGCAATCTACGGGAGAGCATACTGCGGCTGCTGCGAAGGATGTAGCTATATCCGGTTTCGCAGGAGAACAAGTGGAAACTTTGGATTCAAATGATGAAGCTTAAGAGGGATGCAGATGTGGTTGGATGGATAAGGCACTTGACTTAGGGCAACTCTTTTGCCATTTTTTGGGTTTGTGCAAGTCCACCGTGCGTGCCAAGTGTTGCAGCATTAACCTCACACCGCAACCGCATTCTTGTAACCATATTGGGTAAATTGTAATGTGCAATAGTTAGTTATGGATTTCAAGGGATGTCATTGTGGTAGATGTATCTATTCGGATCACAGGATACTATTCCTATATATGGATGTAACTGTATGTACGAATCAAGGGAATTATCAATCAATCAAATGTGCTGCAATGTTCTGTGTAAATTTTCCATACTTGTCTTCAATCTGTCATGCTGCTGTCTTAATCTTAATCTTTTATCATTTTGTAAGATATGTATGTATGCTGTCTAAGAAGGTAACTAGTCCCGTAATCCCTTACTGTCTGTGCAAGAAGTAAATGCGATAACATCACCCCCAAATCATTAAGAGAAAGATACAAAATATATAGGGACAAATGAAAAGCCAACTCATAATATATATGGGTAGAAGATACAAACTGAGAGAAAGATACAAAATGAAGGGTTAAGATATAAAAAAGAAGTGGAGGAGGCTCCAATATCAATCCACAAACTCTCTAGTTGAGGGTCTCCAAGACACTCACATGCTCGTGCTGCTAAGGTCCACCATGGGGGGCCTCCCTTCTTGTTGTTAACTCTCGCTTGAGTTTTGTAGAAAGAACTAGATGAGAGTATATAATTGCCTCCTTGATCTTCTTATATTACACAAACTTGATGCTGCCCTTGTGCATATGACCCTACACATAGTAGTGACAAGGTAGTGACCTATAGCTATCATGATGTGGGGGCATCAAATGAGAATACATAATCATTAGTCACATCGCATTCAAGGGTGCACTTGGGCCTAGTGCACCACAAAATGTAGTAGTCGAGCTTCTCCTCATTGCCCTCCTCATAATGACTGTAAAAACATTACCCACTATCAAACAATCATGATTTGCCCACTCAGGTAGTGTGCGAGGATCAAAAGTAGGTGGGGGGTAATGCTCCTCACTCTGGCCTCAACACCTGATTCAACCAAGGATTAACCCACTCTCCCATCTCCCATCTCGCATAGTGAGTAGTCACCACATCAATGCATGGCCTGCAAAAGCATGAATGGCACCATGTGAGGATGGTGGGGTCATCATAGGATGTACTCCTGATGGAGTGTAACCTAATTGTGCCATCCAGTGTCACAGAGTCTAGGGAAGTACCATCAAACACTATTGTCAACCCACCAAAAGAACCTCCTGACAATCCTGGCATCTCATTGAGGGTAGGAAGAGGAAACACCAATGGTCAAATGTGCATTGCACCAATCCACTACCTACTATGCATCTCATTGTTTTATGATAGAGCTAGTGATGTTTGAGGGTGCATTTGACACATGCACCTGCACCATCGTACTCCCCTTTTCCATGCCTTGTCTTCGAAGAAGCTCCAAATCACCTGGTACCCTATCATGCGATGCTAATAATATAGACAATAAACTGATTGAGCACTCTTGAACTGTCCCCCCACATCCATCTGACCATATCCACCGCCCTGTCCATGTGATCCCATGCTTTCTCAAAAAGTCATCATGATGATGGAGCAATGCTACACAAAGTGGGCGTTGTAAGAGTGATCATCACTAATGTAAAAGTGATACTCCCTAATGATGACTTGCTCCTCTACGATGCTCGCTATGCCATCCATTGTCAATAACTAATATGCACCATGATGGCCACCTAGTCAAGCACACAAGAATGGGAAATGTTACATTCATAGACAAAATCAATATAAAATATCTAGAAGACCTTAAATTGGAAATGAGACAATGTCTCAAGCAATACTTTCTCAAAAAAGTAGTACTGTGTGACTGAATCTCCTGTTGTGGTGCGAATGTGTAATTCTCTAGAAAGTGAACCACAGAGATATCTACACCAATAGGAAACTCTTATAGGCTGGCATGAAACTGATGATGATCTTGCCACTTGGCACCATGAGCATGACGTATGTACGGATAGATGGAAGATGTAAATGTGCTCATGAACTTGCCACATGCTGAATGGTGCTCCACTAGATGTAATCTCCTTGATTGCCCATGTGTCACATACTCATACTGTTGCCATGTCACCACCTCGGCCATCGAGGAATCCTCCTCACACAAGCTCTCACATGTGGTACATGTCCCCAATGGTAGATGGCATCCCCCCCACGGGCATAATATGGAGTTAATAAAATCCCTGAGGCTATAAGGCACCACCCCCGATGCTCAGATAAGCCACGAAAGACATCATAGAAAATATGAAATCCAAGGTATGAAGTTTCACCCCCATCGGCGTCAGATGGGTGGGACGGTGTGTTGCCACCCGCTCTTTTTTGTATAGGGCCCAAGGGGTCCCCTATGCAAAAAAAAAGAGCAATTTTGGTTGGGACATCACACCCGTATGGTGTTGTGTGGGGGTGAAACTTTATGAGTGGGTCTATGGGGCTGCTACTCCTCCACTCACAAAGTTTCACCCCATCAGATGCTGGATGGGGCTGCTACTCCTCCACTCACAAAGTTTCACCCCATCAGATGCCAGATGGGGCTGCTACTCCTCCACTCACAAAGTTTCACCCCATCTTGCCGGATGGGCAAGATGGTGTGTTGCCACTCGCTCACTCTTTCGCTATGCAAAAATGACTAGGTTTGGCATGCATGCATAGTGTTCGATCGGTGTGAAACTTTGCGAGTGGATCCATGGGGATGCTATCCCTCCACTCACAAAGTTTCACCCCCATCACCGGATGGGTGGGAAAGTGTGTTGCAAACTTTGTGAGTGGAGGGATAGCAGCCCCATGGAAAAATGTAAACTTTATAAAAATACATGGGGATGCTATCCCTCCACTCACAAAGTTTCACCCCCATGATGGGTGGGAAAGTGTAGTGCAAACTTTGTGAGTGGAGGGATAGCAGCCCCATGGAAAAATGTAAACTTTATAAAAATACAAAATGGAAAAATGACATAGTCCAATATATAAAACAAAATGTGATACAACTTGTGGATGTTATAGATAGAAACATGAGGTCATAGATACAAAGGGCATGTAAAACTGGTCGATACAAAAACATGATGGGATATACATCTACATGATGGCTAATCCTCTTTTGAGAGGAACTGGTAAGCTCCAAGATTATGTGCCCGCTACCTCCTCCTCGGCTCCTGTGTACAACACTCTCTATAATGGTTCTCTGAGAGTGAGATGCTCCTCTGGCATGGGGCCGAGGAGGACGCATCACGTGTAACAGCAAATAGTTACATCACTAAGCTCCTGGTCAATCAGATCGCCTCTATGCTCATGCCTCATCTCCTATAAGCAAAGGTTAGCATACACCCGAGCAACAAAACGACCATGTGTAGATTGCTCCATTGACTTCAAACATGTTAAGCCCTTGGTCCACCAAACTCCTTGCTCTGACAAGGGTGAATAAAGCAACCTACCTAGCCTGTAAAATAAACTCATCAATGAGAGCCCATCATGCTCTCTGTGCCTTCTCTTCCTCGGGTGATAAGTCCATCTATACACGAATCTCAAAATCCTAGAAAATCATCTACAACATATCCTTCATCATCCATGATATCTAGGATAGTCTGTCGATATCAGTGCTACCTATGGACCTCCATGTGACCAATTCCAGGGTCACATGTTGACTCTGGGTACAAGTCGTCTATCCCCCAAAGGTGATATAGGCCAAACTCTACACTGCACTGACAAGTCGGACACCTAGCAATCATCACACCAATGAGCGGACAAGGTAGTAAAGATGAAACTAGTGGTGGCACCCTAATTTGTACCACACCCGTGTCAAACTCACTGACGCAAACCCTGCAAATTACAATACCAGCATCCACACGTGGTCTTCCAACCAAAGATTCTAGAAGAAGGGGATAGATTGCGATGCTCGGCATCACATGGCAGGCTGCATCTCTGCCAAGTTTGGCCCACTCCCATATAGTGCTCCGTGCCATAGTATGCAATCTGTCGCTCTTCAAATCCACCTCATGGACCAATTGTCTCTGGCACTCAATCTCTTGGTCCTGTCGTCCTGCAACTCTAGAGTGAACTGTGACACTTGTTGATGCAACTCATCTAGCTCAGGATCATGAAGAGTGAAAGTGATCAATATTAAGATAAATAAAAGGAATCATACTTGAGCAATGGAAAATTAATTTAAACAATGTTCTCACATGGCTAGGGGGTGTTGGTAAAGGTGATGCTATCCCAACTCTTTCCTCGGTCTAGCTTGAAGTAGAAGCTTGGGTGTGAAATAGTGTCAGGCCCTGCACAAACAAGATAAATATTGCTTGAAATCTCCCCAACTTGGAAATACATTTCATAATTGAATTACTCTAGAAGGGTTTAGGAGAATACCATGCTAGTGGTTGGCTCTGGAAGAGAGCAAACGACGTGTCAATGAATAGACTCTGTGGCATGATGGAATTGGTGTGACCAATCTGTACACCTAGCTCATGCACACTATGGTGAAGGGGAGCATCTCCAATCCATAAGGTGTGTGAAGTGCAAGGGGGGATGCCTAGCCTAATGATTGGGCCTCCTCTCCTGTGGTCTTGAAGATGGCCTACACCATGGCCAACACTGGGTCAACGATCATGGTAATCTACCTCGAGCCCCAACACGAACTAGGCATAAAATTGCTATGCAAAATAGATTAATGTCTTATGATGATGGGGTAAAGCACCATGATATGCCACATGTCGCAGTAGAATTTGGGCTTCCATAGTTGTATGGGTGCACCAAGCCACCATAAGCGGCCCTACAGTCACGTCGGCGACTCGCCCATCCTCACAAACAAATACTTGTAATGTCCTCTCTCTGATAGAGAGCACTTGGGATACCTCTCAATGAGACAAGCCGCGATGTATCCATCCAAACAGCGAGTCATTGAAAACAACAACAAAATCATGCAAACGACAACTCAACTCCATTTTTGGAAAAAAAACCAAAAAAATATACCTTTTTAAAAAATTTATGGAGACAAAAGACACACTTTCATGTCAAACATTTAACAAAAACACTACTTTTGTGAAAAAACAATGCACAAAACATTACTTACATTTTACTCTCATCCCAAAAACGTACAATTAAAAAAGAATTACAAAAGAGAAGAAATTCTTTTAATCAACTACGAGTGTCATTGGACCTTTTGCTTAAAAATATCAATTGTTTTCTGGTGCAATTGTCAAGAAGTTTTTTAACTCAAATCCATACACAATAATTTCTATATTATGCAAATTAAGCATGTTCACACATCAACAAATTTCACTTTTCTTTCCTTTTTTGCTTTGTTTAAGCATCTCTAGATCATACTTTCCCTTGAGCATGGATAAGTTTTGTACCAATACACATTTCTACACTACGTGTTGTACGTAGCGTGTTATCAACAATACACATTTCTACACTACGTGTTGTACGTAGCGTGCTATCAACAAATTGATAGGTGATAAAACTGACGTTACTTTTAGACCCAATATAATTTGATGAAACTCTTACATGGGGTTAGTGCATTGTCTAAGAAAATAATTTTTTTTATATACAAAGTTGATCCAATGATTGAATTTAAGCATATTTTGATATTAAGTCATGTAGGTTTATGGAATCCATGGCCATAGAAGAGGTTTATTGAAAGAAAAGATGTCTCTAGATGTAGATAGAAATCCAACGATCCAAACAATCAATTTTTAGATGGTAGTGAGTATTATAATTTTTTAATTTACTTTTTTTTATTTAATAGTTCGATTTTGAGTTATAGTCTTTGTAAAAATAGAGTTTTTAATTTATAACAGTTAGATTTTGAGCCATAAAATGATAACAGTTGTCGTTTTAAAAAACTCATGGAGATTAGGATTTCACTTTGTTGACAAAGTGGATTTTGGAATCCAAATTTCTATTCAGACTAATGTTTCTATCGTGACATCGAAATTTTTCGTTTTAACAAAAAGAACTTTTGGTCCATAATGAACCAAAATTTCACTTTTATTAGATGAAAAATTTAGTTCGTCAAAAAATTCCGTCGACAAAAACAATTTCCGTTAAAAAACCCCACTGATGAAAAAAATTCCCGTCAAAACATCCGTCAATGGATCTTTATTTCCGTCAATGGAAATTTGGATTCCAAAATACAAGTGGCAAAATTTTTATCATCGAAATTTTTTGACAGAATTTTTTCCCGTCGACGAAATTTTTTGACAGAATTTTTTTGGACGAAGGAATTTTTTTTCGTCCAATAAAAGTGAACTTTTTGTTCATATTTCTTTTTTTTCTTGGATGAAAATTTCACTCTCACAATAGAAACGTCAATGTGTCCAAAGTTTTGGATTCTAGAATCAATTTTGTTAACAAAGTGGATTCTGGAATCCAAATTTTCATCAATTTTTTAAAACGACAAATGTTATCATTTTCATGCCTCAAAATTTAACGTTATAAACTAAAAACTATGTTTTTAGAAAGATGATAACTCTAACTCGAACTCTTAGATCTTTGAAATAAAATAAATAGATAAATTGTAGTACTCACTACCATCTTAAATTTGACTATTTGGATCGTTAGTTTTCTATCTAGAGAAATCGTTTCTTTCAATAAGCTTCTTTTATGGCCATGGACTCCATATACCTACTTATCTTAACATCAAATATATGCTCTAATTCAATGATTAGATGAGGTGCAATGGTTGGGATGAAGTTAGTTAATTTTTTGAAAAAGAAAAAGTATATTTTTGTAATTCTAAGTAAAGAATATATTATGCATTACAGAGACATGCATAAATTATTAGTAGTTTTAAAGAATATTAGATCTTGTATTGACCTTTTTTCTTTCATTTTGTTATTTGATACGAAAAATGAAAAAAATTTCACCTTTAAATTAGCAATATGTACAGTTTTTAAAAAAAAAGTTTAAAACTATGCTTATTTTATAAAAATTTTAAATACATTTCTCTTCAAACTAAAAGAGTATAAATTGATCAATATTTAGGACTAGTGAAAAATCAAGACAGCTTGTTGTAAACGACAACTCATGACTCGTTTTGTTGTTTTTCATGACTCACTGTTTCCACTGTGTTGTGTCTCTACCCATACTATTAAAGACTCTACATAATCGAGGGAACATAGAGTCTCGAGCATGCTCTCCAATGGTGCAACAAGATGCATGGTGGAAGGATGTGGATCCTCTATCTGCAAAGCTGACTACATGAAGCCTCTAAGAGCGCGACCATCTTGGGGATGGTCTCTGTACGTGCCTCACGAGCCATGATAAAAATTGTAGCGTGCCACGTAACCGAAAGGTCATCTCTCTCATTCTCTCTCTCGCTCTCATTCTCAATAGTTTTGTATCACCCAATTGATATGACTTTGTTTTGTTTCTATTTTATTTTGCGTTTAATGATGAGATATGCTAGCCCATTTAATCTTTGTTACATGCTTAATATTTTCTCCCTCTCTCTCTGTCTCTCTCTCTCTCTCTCTCAAAAAGCTCTCCCATTCTCTATCTTTCTCTCGCCCCTTGCTCCTCTCATGTTCCATGTTTCTTGGTATTCCATGATGGGATTCCATGGATAGTTTTGTATCACCCAAGTGAGATGACTTTGTTTTGTTTCTATTTTATTTTCTGTATCTCACTAAGATATGTCCATTTGTTCTTTGGTACATGCTTAATATTATCCCCTTTTTAATCTCTCTCTCTCTCACACACACACACACACAAAATCCTCTCCCATTTTCTATCTCTCTCACCCCTCATTTCTTACATGTTCCATGTTTCTTGGTATTCCATGATGGGATTCTATGGTTTTGTATTCACCCAAGTGAGATGACTTTATTTTATTTCTATTTTATTTTCCGTTTTGATGATGAAATATGCCGTTTCTTTCTCTCTCTCAATCTCTTTCTTTATTTCAATAGGGACTTACAATGAGTAAAAAAAGGAAATCAATTAATCAATTAATTGAAGAGGAACATTATTTGAACCTTTAAAATTTGATAAATCTTAGTTTTCTAATGTGTGCTCTAGGCGATTAAAAGATAAAACGGTTGCAATTGTTCGTAGTGTGCCATCCGCGTGAGAACTGTGCTCTATGGATCACATTATGGATGCACAGAAGAATGGTGAAAAACATCGCCTTACTTTGTAGTAATCTTTTTTTTAGGGGATTAATTTGTAAGCTGGCTCTCCTAAGAACAGGCTCGCCTAGATGTGAGAAGGCTCTGACCCAGTAATCTTATCCTCCTGGGCGAATACATCGATCGTATAGCCAAAGGCGACATTAGTTGTTTGATAGCTTGATTGAGATCAATGAGTATGGTAGGATAACGACTCGAGTGAGATACATACATAACAAAAGCTATGAGGAAGCATAAAAGATTTAAGAATTTTAGGGCCCATAAATCTTGGATGAGATATGTGGCCACTGATAAAAATTTATTTGCTTTTCGTTTATTCAAATATTATCTCACTCGAGATAATATTTGAATATAACGAAAAGCAAGGAGACATGTTCTCTTTGATCATTTGTTGTATGAGTTTTTCTTTTCATTTCTAGTTTCTCGGTCAAGATACATAATATTGATATCCTCTCAAGCATTTTCCATTTTTAATATCTTTCCCAAGATACCTAATATTTGAATTTCGAGACACATTAATCTCGACCAAGATGTATTATTTCCATATCTTGCCCAAGGTATATTAGCTCAATTTCATTTTTCGTATCTTGTCGGATATATATTAATTCAATTTTCGTATCTCACTCAAGAAACATTTTCTCCTTCATTAGGGCCAAAAATATTAAAAAAAGGGTCGCATTTTAATCACTTATACCGGATTTGGATTAAGCTTTGGACCAATAGAAACATGACATTCAACCATAAATATGACATTGGATGTCATATTTACTTTTCACTAACTTCACTAGTTTTGGTTATTTTAGTGGGTTATCACCACTTAAATGTTGTACGACACGTTGTACGACACGGCTATTTCTAGGGGTTCCAACTTCAAGGGCCTGCCCCCACGTACCAAATGTCAATACTTTAAAAAATAAAAAATGAAATTCAAGTTCCCCCAAAATGAATCGTACATTTGAGTAAATACATTTCAATGGTTACACTTCTTTCTTGTCATATTTTTGCATCATCCTCTCCTCTATGCATATTCAAATAATATCTAGACAACAGTCTAACCGGAGGTGCACTCCTATTGCCATTTCATCATGCATCATTCACAATGTTAAAGATGATCAGGGTGTGTGGAAAGGTATAAACTTCAAGCTAAACGATTGGGTGACTAGGTAACCATTATTCAAAGTTCCTCTCATAGGAGAAAAAGGCAAAGAAGAGGCTTACTGAATACCATTGGAAGGGGAGTATCACAACGGGACTTTCGAAGCTGTCGTGCATGCTGATCTTGGAAAAGTATTATTTTTCGATCAGCCTTCTTATTTTTCATTAACAAAGCAGATATTTTTATACACTACTACATATATTGTCCCTACAAGGCCAAAAGCTTTGGAAGACTAAAGAGTTTGCCTATACCAAGCCTGAATTCATTAGGTTTGGATTTTCCAAACGAAGGTACTCCATTAGCATTTAAATCCAAGATTGTCTTAGATATTCAAAAGTCCATGAAAGAGGAAGGATTTCTAAGAGGATTAAGCTATCATGGTTTCTACCTCTCCATGTATTTGTCGCATGTTTTCAAAAGAAGAAAACATGAAGAGGACAAAAGCAATGTGGTTGTCTACACATATATCTGAGTCTAACTTGGATAATGCAACTAGAGCAGAATGGAAAGTGATTGAAGTCATCCATAGGGGTGATTTTATAAAATGTAATGCTTGCATTGATTCTGTGGTGATAGCATACAATATCTCTCAACAAACCTTGTACATTAGCTTAGAGTACTGACCATGGAAAAAGAGTAGAGGGACTTGGATGTCGTTGGATTTAGAGGAAAAATTTGTGTAGTATGACTTAACGATCAACTTGAGTGATGATGACAATCGAGTTATCCTTGTGAATGCAAAATGGACATTGAGGGATGTGTGCATCACTTTGGAATTTCTATTAGATGTTATACCATTAGACTTCAAATTTAAGATAGATGGTATTATGGTGGGAACAAGATCCAAAAATACTTTTAGTTGTATGAAATGCCTGTCCCTTGTAATCTTGAAGTTTTCTTAATACAATATAATTTTGCACCCATTTATCTTATCTTGTGGATTCATTTTGTAAAATAGTTATTCAACATTATTAGGACAAGATGACTAATGTTAAACAAGAGACTTTCAAATCGGCATTTGAAAGGGTTGTTCGATTATATGCGATAAAGCCTACACCTCTCAAAGATCTTTCTTTAGCGTGCTAGATGTTCTCTCCAAGATGAATGAACGTATAAATCATCAATCCACAAAGGGGAGCAAACCCAAAGCTTCGGCGAGGTTGTTCTGTATTGACACATAGGCCAAGCTGATCTCTCCTGCTGAGAGTCTCTCCCTGACATAGTGATAATGCACCTCAATGTGCTTTGTGAGAGCATGAAAAACTAGGTTTCTCGCAACTGCCAATGCGCTCTGACTGTCAGTGAAGATAGAGGTGGCAGACTCCTGTCCAACACCCAAGTCAGCCATAAGCCGTCTGAGCCACACACACTCAACCGTAGCTGTGAAAGCTGCCCTGTACTCAGCTTCACAACTAGAAGTGGCCACAGTAGGTTGCTTCTTGCTCAACCAAGATATGCATGAGCTACCGAGCATGAAACAAAAACCACTTGTGGACACTCTTGTGTCATAGCAACCAGCCCAATCTGAGTACGAAAAAGCATGTAAATCTGGCGGCAACGATCCCCCCTTGGGATAAAACAACCCAAGATGTATGGTGCCACTCAAGTAGCGAAAGATACGTTTAACTGCCTTCCAATGCTGAGACCCTGGGCTATGCATAATCTTGCTCACCTGTGAGACTACAAACTGAATGTCCGGTCTCGTAACGCATACATAAATGAGGCAACCAATAGCTGTCTGATAGAGTGTGACATCAAAGTGATCTCCTCCATCATTCTCATCAAAATCAATGCCCTTTTCTTGAGCATAACCCCTTGCAAAACAAGTCTAGCTTTATAGTGATCAACACTGCCATCTGGCTTTCGTTTCAACTTAAAAACCCACTCACATCCAATGACCTTTTTACCAATAGGCAAATCACACAAAGACCATGTACCATTCTTCATTAGAGCATCATATTCACTTTGCATTGCAGCCATCCAATTTTCTGATTTTTGTGCCTCATCAAATGAAAGCGGTTCTTCCTCTTCACACATACTAGACACAGCCAAAGCATAACAATCTGATGCATAAGAGGCATGCTGAAAACCTGAACGAGTACGACTAGACATAGGTGCATCAATTTTACTATCACGCAAGGTTTGCACTAGCCATTTAGGCATACCTCTAGCCTGCTCATTTTCAGCCCTATCCTCATAGATTACATCCTGTAAATCTGCATCAGAAATAGGCTAATCTATGATGTCGTTTGAAATCTGCATAGGCTGAATATTTGCCTCATTAGGACTTACATTTGAATTCCCACCTGTAAACAGAGGCAACCTCGTATCAAATACATCCCGTGTGCTCACACCTGTCTCTTTGGTACATGATAACAAAGGTTGTACAGCATCTTCCACAAAAACAATATCTCACTAATCAAGATACGCTTTGACTGCGGATGATACAATTTGTAACCCTTGCTCTCAGCATTGTAACCAACAAAAATGCATTTGACAGCCTTATCATCCAATTTTCTACGTTGTTGCACAGGCACTAAAGCATAGGCCAAGCAACCAAAGACACGCAAGTGACCAATAGAAGGCTTCCTGCCATGCTAAGCTTCGTATGGAGTAATAGACTGCAAGGCCTTAGTGGGACACCTGTTGAGTACATATGCAGCACACATGACAGCCTCAAGCCAAAACGCATGTGGCAAAGCTTAGCTCTTGACCATACATCGTGCCATCTCTAAATTTATAGAGTTTACATCGAAGCATCTAATCCCACTGATTTCTCCTTGATTCACTCCACCTGTTTTGCTTGATTCTCTCCACCTCTCCCAAAATATCTCCACACTTCCTAAATCTTCTCATGCTACCCTTTATTCTCTCCCAGTAGATTCTTCTCACCTTTTCACAGGTTCTCTTACATTTACAGATTCTCGTGCACACACCCTATTCACTTGTATATTTCAACACCTCCCCTCAAGTGAATACTCCTAGTACACCTGGACCCTATACCAAGTTTCCCTCTTACTTGATAGTCCGCGACCAGTGCCTCAAGTCCCTAAACTCATAGTCCTTGACACTCTCTCTCTCTATGTGTCCAAGGCTACTATAAGTGCCCGTGACCTTGACTAAAGTGCTCACACATACATCTACCACATGGCCTACATCATTGGTGGCTCAAAGGTGGTTTTACTCTGTTGGGGTAGGTTACATTGGGTTGTGGGGTCTCTCTCTCTCTCTCTCTCTCAGAAAAGATGATCCAACTCCACTTCCTTAGGAGCCTCCATGAAGTTTGCCGATGTCGTTCCTTCTCCACTAGGTTTGCTATAGCAGTCTCTTGCCATGTGTCCTGGCTTTCCACAGTTGTGGCAAGTGAAGGTCCTTCCTCCTACTCTGGCTCTTCCTCGTCTTCATCCTCGAGAGAATCCTCCTTGGGTGAAAAATGCTTTTTCTTCTCCTGCTGTTGAGTCGAGCCATTTCTTCTCTTTGCCTCTACTCTCTTGGTCTAGTAGAGCTCCTTCTATCTCATGTAGCTTCAATTCAGGTACATTCTTTAGTGTTGCTACAATATTTTCATATTCATCTTTGTCCACACTCTTCAGAAGCACTGCTAGTGCCTCATCATCTTCTACCTTTTTGCCAATAGCTGCGAGTTGTTGCTTAATGCTTTTATATCTGTTCAAGTGTGTGATTAAAGGTTCACTTTCCTTCATATCCAATTTGTAGAATTGCATTAATAGATTTATCTTTCAATTTTTAGCTTGTGTGCCAAATAATTTATTAAGTTCATCCCATGCATCTTTGCCCATTGTATCCCTGTGATGTGATGAATGATTTCATCATTTAAACTAAGTGCAATAAGTCCCAATGCTTTTTCATTCCTGCTCTTCCACTCATTTTTCCCTCTCACCTCTGGGCATTCATCTCTTCCCTCAGCTAGCCCCCACAGATTTTTCCTCATGAGCAGATACATGGTTTTTGTTTGCCATGTGTAAAACTGCTCTCCATTAAATTTGGCTATTTCTTGTGCTGTACTCATGATAATGTGAAGGGGGTCTTACCTCTTGATCCAATTTCAAGATTCAAGGGTAGTGTCTACCCTTTTACAACTCAATCTGGTGTTTAAGAGATGATTACAACAGATTTATCAGCATAAAATCACTAGAAATTACATTAAATCAAGGGTAACCAATTTGTACGGAATGGTTGGAGTATCAAACCATCTCTGAATTGCAATCTGAAGTTATAAGGATCTGTATCAAATACCTAATGGTTAATTTGAACCCTCAACTGCACTAAAATTCAGTGATTAGCATTGATTAATCATTGATTAGCAAATTAATCCTCTGTTTTGTGTGTAGAAAACAGAGTATAATCATTGATTAGCAAATTAATCCTCTGTTTTGTGTACAAAAAATTGAGTATGCGGGGAGCCCAGATCTGAGGCCTTAGAGTTCAAATGAGCTCAAATCCTTTCAAGGCCATCAACAATAGCAATTAGTCTAGTAGAGGATTAAGCCAAGAAACACAAGATTTGACTAAACATTGAATGCTGAATCTCTATTTTACCAAAGTCACCTGCAGATTTGATGAAGAGCTTGGATCTCATTGTAGACTTGATCAAATCAATTTCTGACTTCACCAGCTTGTAGAGCATGCTTGAAAACCCCCGAGGCTGAGAGGAATCAGACCCATTTAATCTCGAGCAGCAGAGATATCAAATTCTCCTCAGAAAAATGGTGCCTCCTAATTCGCGATTTTCAGCAGCTTGCATTGGCAGTTTGTAGGTCTGTCTTGATGGGCTGAAGCACCACTAAGTTAGATATGTTGGGCTAGAAGCATTTGGGCTAATTTGATGTATGTAAGGAGATAGAGCTCCTCCACCAGCTGGGGGTACAAAGGGTTAGTTAAAAAAGAGGAAAAAATATTAATTATCTACTAATTCTAATTAGCTTGGTGATTAGTAAAATAATGGGCTCACAAATTGATGGAATCTAGGCTAGGCTCTGATACCATGTTAAAATTACAGCAATGTGATGAGCTATGGTGGATCAAATGCTAGAATCAACATCATTAACAAAGTGATTAGATGAAAATTAAGATGTTATTAGTGAGTGATTAACTAATAGCTTAATGTAGGCATGGATAATCAAAAACCAGCAAGTTCTCTTAGGCCAATGCCTCAATTCATAGAGTTTACATCCAAGCATCTAATCCCACTAATTTCTCCTTGATTCACTCCACCTCTTTTGCTTGATTCTCTCCACCTCTCCCAAAATATCTCCACACTTCCTAAATCTTCTCATGCTACCCTTTATTCTCTCCCAGTAGATTCTTCTCACCTTTTCATAGGTTCTCTTACATTTACAGATTCTCTTTTACAGCCTCTTGCCAAGGGCTTGTTCCCGCACACACCCTATTCACTTGTATATTTCAACAATTTTGCATTATCAAACACTAACTTGCATTCCCCTATGGTGCATGAGTTGTAATTTTCAGGTGCTAGGCATAAAGGCTCATATTCCTTTCCTTCATCTGCAGCCTTAGCCTCTAGTTTCTTTTGTTTTAGTTCATGATTTTGTTTCCTCTTGCCTCCGCGACTCAATTTTGGTTCATCAGAGACTTTCACCTTAGCTATATCAATTGGGGGTGGCCTATAATACTTAACCTTTTGTAACTTCTCTCCCCAATCGTCTATAAACTTTCAATGTAAGTCTACTACACCCATGTACTGGAACCATTGGGTGGTAGTTTTCCTCTCTTGTAGACTCCTATGATGATTGCCTACATAGTATTTACATCTCCACCATTTTTGGAGATGCTCCTTGGTGTTTTTAATAACTTCATCCCTTTCCTCAGGATGGAAATGCGTATCCAATACTCCCTACAACTTCTTTTAATGTTGTCAGCTATGTTTTGCTTATAGTTGGTGTCACTTCTAGTATCTATTTCAGACTCCTCATCATCACCATTGGTGCTTATATCCAAGTCATACCATGTGGACTCAAGTTCACTACAACCATTCCCTATGGCATCAAAAGGTAGAGCTCGAATCATTCATAGTGGCAAAACCTTAGGGAGCTCCTCACCCCATCAGGTGTAACCCATGTAGATTATGTGGTTTCCTAGCTATCAATTGTAGCCACCATATATATCCAGTTTAGATCATCTTCAAGCTCAATAGGTTGTTTTTTAGCATGCTTATAGGTTGCGTCCTTCCCTACATTGTCCTTTTGTCTACAAGTATAGTAGTATTGCAAAGGGGTTGAATGGATGGTAGTATCAGATTTCTAGTCAAATAGTCCACCACTACTCATTGGTGGTGGATGTACGAGACCAGTCATCACAAGGTCTACTCTGATGGTTGAGTCATCAAATTATAGGTAGACATTTTTTTGGACCATTTTAGCTTCACGCATAAATGGTCTTCCTAAGATCATTTCATAAGAATCAGGTTGCTTGGAAAATTCCATCACAATATGAATGTATGCCTCACCCCATGTTTCAACACCTTGATTTTAAGGTTGCACAACATTTTCATTAGTTTGGTAAGAGTACCATCAGCCACTTTATCCACAATGTCTAAGACTTCAAGCTTAGGTTTGGCCATTTTTTCACAGCATTATTTGGTGATTATACTAACTCCTCCACCACCATCAAGGACTCCCATTACTATGATACCCTTGGTTGCGGTGACTAGTAGTAATGCATTGGATTCATCACCTTCAAAGTATTGACCTAATTTATTTAATAGAATTTTGACCATTGATTTGGCATACTCATCCTCTACTTGGGATCTTGAATCTTCTATGACTTGAGTTGGCAAAATCCAATAGTAGGGTTGAGTGTTGTGGGTTTCCGCAAATGGTGGTGGTCCTACGTTAAGTTCACCATTTAAAATAGCTTTCAATGCTGTGAAGAATTAGAGATCCCCACACAAGCATGTAGTCATCGTGGTCTTTGTTTCAGAAGCTATGAAGTCCAACAACTTAGGGATGTTGAGAGGAGTTCCTGACACCTCTTTACCATATAAAGGCACTGGGGAGATTGGAATCTCCACTTCTTCTCTGGGATGAGGGTTTTCAAACTCACTGCACTCAACTTGCCATTTTGATACAATGGCACTGAGATAGGCTTACAGCCTGTCGTACAATAATTGGACAACATATCCAAGCCATACTGTCTTTGCAGTAATCCAATACCATGTGGTGACCTAATTGACCTGTTTTTTCTCTCAGCAACACCATTTTGCTGAGGGGTATACGGCACTATACATTGGTGTTTTATCCCACGACTAGCCACAAATGCATCAAACTCTTTAGACATGTACTTCCCCCCTCGATCAAAACGGCGGAGGGTGCCCACAGTACAATTGGATACATTTTCAACCATGAGTAAAAACTTTTTGAGGCACAAAAACACTTCGGACTTTGCCTTTAGTGGATATACCCATGCATGCCTTTAGTGGATATACCCATGCATGCCTTGAGTAATCATCAATGAAAGTCACGAAGTACAAGTGTTTACCAAATGATGGAGTTTGCATAGGCCCACATACATCACTATGTACAAGTTGCAATTTGTGAGTGGCCCACACAGAACCATCCTTTGGAAACGCAAAACGCTGCATTTTGCCCAAAATACAGCCTTCACAAACATGTTTCAATGGTGCCTCAAGAGGGGGCAATGAAGCAACCATATCAAATTTCTGTAAACGCAGCAAACTAGCAAAGTTCAGATGACCAAAACGAGCATGCCATAGTTTTGCATCTGAAACTGCCTTTTCATCAAAAACTGCATTTGCTGAATCTTCCACACACTTGTCATAAGAATTGAGCCTATACAGCCCATGAAACAAGGTGCCAGTCATCCACAAATTTGACTACAAGTCCAAGTTTAGCAAGCGCAGAGACAAACAATAGATTCTTCTTTATCCCTGGCACATACAAAGCATCTGAAAGTGTGAAAACGCTGCCATTTGTAGCAGTAAGCATAATTTTACCAATGCCCTTCACTGGGTAAGAAGCATTATTGGCACATGTGACAGTATTCCCATTAGGAACAGCATCAAGACAAGTGAACATATCACGATGCGAGGTAATATGCTTTGTAGCACCATTGTCAAAATACCATACCTCAGAGTCAACAGAAACTGCCAAACATGCATCATGTACAGATGGGTCATATTGGCAATACACGCTAAACGCCCATTCTATCGTGGATCAAATGCTAGAATCAACATCATTAACACCCTCAATGCCCAAAAAACATCTGAGCTCCCCCAGATCCTTTATCTCAAACTTCTATCTAAGCAAGATCTTTATATCAAAGATCTTTGTATAATGGTCCCCCGTAATGATCAGGTCATCTACATAGATGACAACAAGCACAACCCCTCTATCACTGTGTCTCACATACAACGAGAAATCTGCATTGGCTACATGAAAGCCAATAGTGACAAGATATTTAGAAATCTTGTCAGACCATGCTCTTGGTGCTTGTTTTAAGCCATACAAGGCTTTCTTCAACGTGCAAACATGCTCGGGGTGACTCACATCCTCATAACTAGGTGGCTGTAACATATACACCTCTTCCTGCAAATCCCCATGCAAGAATGCATTCTTTACATCCATCTGATGTAAAGACCATTGCTTTGACGCAGCCACTGCTATCACAACTCTCACTGTTGCCATCTTGGCAATTGGGCATATCCTTTGGCTACCAATCTAGCCTTGTACCTGCTTATGCTTCCATCACTGTTATGTTTTACTTTGTACACCCACTTGCATCCAATGGCTTTCTTGCATTCAGGCAATTGCACTAAATCCCAAGTCTCATTTCCATATAGTGCATCCATCTCCTCATCCATAGCTTTCTCCCAACACACATTTCCAATAGCCTCATCAGTGCATGTGGGCTCTACAACCTGCATAACTTTTGCCATGTATGCATAGTGATGTGCCACATAACCATCATAGGTAAACCTCTGCACAGGATTCTTCACTCTCCCAGATCTTCGTAGCTTTGCATTCATGGCTTCCATAGCCTTCTTTACACCAGGTGTTCTTATAGCTGGTATCCCAAGATCCTTATCAAGGCTCATCTCTGAGCCACAAGACTCTCCATCAACATGAGAATGCCCTGCAAAAATGTCAGGCATACTAAGGGGCTCAACCACTTTCTCTTTGCCTTTATGTGATGTACTAATCACATTTACAGGACTGGTATTATGACGCAGCCTGCCACTCCATGGTCTATCAACAACTGAACCACTAGATGAGGACTCTCTTGGTCCACTCAAAGACTATGATTGCTGACTTGCATTCTGTGCAACCACATTTCCACTCATATTAGCCCCAACAGCTTCTTTTTCAGCAGCATACCAGCTGCTCATCTCATCAAAAACAACATCCCTGCTTACCCTCAACTCACGTATAACAGGGTTATAACACCTGTATCCCTTTTGCTCAAGGGAATACCCACTAAACACACATTTTTCAGCTTTTGGATCCAACTTAGCTCTCAGCTCATCTGGCACATGCACATATGCAATGCATCCAAAGAGTTTCAGATGAGACAAATTAGGTTTTCTACCAGTAAACCTCTCCTCTGGAGTTACATCATGTATGGCTGTAATTGGAGTCATGTTCATGATGTAAACTGCTGTAGAAACAACCTCAGCCCAATAGCTATGCGGCATATTCTTCTCTCCCATCAATGCTCGCGTAATCTCAGCAATGTGCCGGTTTTTCTGCTCACAACTCCATTTTGTTGTAGTGTATCTGCATGTAAACTGTCTGCTGATAAGGAAGATGGCTGGGACTCTGATTTTAATAATGATGTGACAATCCCTGAGGAAGAGTTAGGAAAGGCACGCCTACTCTTGAGAGGAAGGGAGGTTCAGGTAGAGATCCCTAGAAGCCGACCTAAACGTAAATGCTATAAGAGCCATAAAAGAACCCATAGACAAGATGAGCGTGAACAACGTGAGAGACTGCAGAAAGAAAAGGAGGAGTCTAAGAGTGAAAACTCTCGACCACCACCTCACTTCTCAGGAAAGAACGAATATCTATACTATGTCCAAGCACAAGATAATATCAAAGACCAAGTCAAACGATCAGATGGATTCCAAGCAGGGGAAAAGCTAACAACTGTTAGCAAAAATCGTAAAAAAACGAAGAAACAAAAACCAAAACTCAAGTCTAAAACCGATTCAAAAAAGAGTGTGGGAAGTGTAAAGACAACGGTTGAACAAAAAAATCCGATGCAAGATAGCAAAGGAGAGCTCAAAACCGCATGGTCTTCAATGAGTGAAGACTCAAGTGGACAAGAACAAGGTCTAAATGTTCCTCCCAATTTCACACAGTACACTCTTCAAGATCGGAAGATTGTTCTTCAACAGCCCATGCGTCAAAAACCAAGCGTGCCAGGGATTTCATACGATGGTCCAGAAGATGCAAAAAAGATTGATATTGCTAAGCCAGGAGAAGAGCCTCGCTATGTGTGGATTGCCACAGACTTGTCCTTAGATGAGGAGAAGTTATTAATACAAACAATAAAGGAGTATCGCGATGTTTTTGCTTGGAGTTATAAAGACCTCAAAGGAGTTGATCCAAGCATATGTCAACATACAATTCCATTGCGAGAGGATGCAAAACCCTCCAAGCAACGTCCTTATACTTACAATGAAAACTTCGCACGGAAGATAAAGGAAGAAATAGACAAGCTCTTAGAGGCAGAATTTATCTATGAGATTGAACACACTGAATGGGTCTCCCCTATTATAGTGGTGCCCAAGAAAAATGGAAAACTTCGAGTATGTGTCAACCTCAAGAAGGTAAATGCAGCTACTGTGCGTGATCATTACCCACTTCCAATCACGGATCATGTTCTGGAACGAGTTGCAGGGAAAAAGGCATATAGTTTCTTGGATGGATTCTCCGGGTACAACCAAGTGTCAATTGATCCAAAGGATCAACACAAGACAGCCTTTGCTACTGAAGATGGCATCTTTGCCTATCGTGTTATGCCATTTGGTCTAACAAATGCACCAGCAACCTTTCAGCGGTTAATGAGTCATGTATTCAAGGAGTACCTTAGGCAATTTCTTGAGATTTTCATGGATGATTTATGTGTTCACTCACAAGAGCGTGATGATCATATAGAACACCTGAGACTTGTGTTTCAAAAGTGTCAACTTTATCGTATATGCTTGAATCCTGACAAGTGCAAATTCATGGTAAGACAAGGGAAAATTTTGGGCCATATTGTTTCTCGCAATGGGATTTCAACAGATATGGATAAAATTGATGTCATTGTCTCATTACCTCGGCCTTGCAACCCTAAGGGGGTACAAACTTTCATGGGACATTGTGGCTATTACCGTAGATTCATCTACATGTATGCTGTCCTAGCCAGACCGTTATATGCTCTTCTTGTAAAGTTTAATTGGACGGATGAGTGTGAGGAATCCTTCGAAAAGTTGAAGCAAGCATTAGTGACTGCACCCATTTTACGGGCACCAGATTGGAACCAAATCTTTCATGTCCACATTGATGCTTCCAGCTTTGCAATTGGATGTATTTTGGCTCAATCGGGAGAACACAATAAGGATTTCCCAATCTCATATGCTAGTCGACAGTTAAACAATGCTGAGAGGAATTACACCACAACAGAAAGAGAAGGATTGTCCATGATATATGTAGTGAAAAAGTTTCGCCATTACCTTTTGGCAAACAAATTCATATTTTTTGTGGACCATCAAGCATTGCTATATTTGGTGAATAAACCTTGTGCAACTGGAAGGATAGTAAGGTGGTTTATCATCCTTCTTGAGTTTGATTTTGAAGTTGCAGTTCGAAAAGGAACAACTCATCTAAGGGCAGATCATTTGTCTCGAATCACCTCTGGCGAAGCTCCTGTGGGTGTGGATGATGATATGTTAGATTCAACACTTTTCCTTGTAGAGACAGCTCCTAGATGGTCTGAATCCATTTTAGAAATTTTGACAAGTGGGCAAATACAACTAGCGGGTCCTAATGTGGACCTATGGCGACCATTCAAGCTAATCTCAGGGAGATTATATCGTCAGGGTAATGATGGAGTGTTGAGGCTTATACCTAACCCCGACCAATATGAGGAGATCTTGGAATGGGCACATGCGGGTATCGATGGAATCCATGCATCAGCTACCACTTGTGTGCGACGTATATCTCAAGATGGGCAATGGTGGCCTACCATGCATGCAGATGCTGAAACATTTGTTCGTAACTGTGCTTCATGTAAAATTCAGAAGCCAATTCATAATGTCACATTATTCCAAATTTCAACTACACCAAGTTGGAGTAAGTATATTGTGGACTACATTCAGCATGGTCATACAGATCAAACAATTCCTAAACATCGAAAGCAGGCTATTAAAATTGAAGCGGCAAACTATATGCTAATAGAGGGCCAACTCTACAAGAGGGGCAAGGATAGCAACTTACGCATGTGTGTATGTGAAGCTGACTATCTGAAAATCTTAACTCATGCACATGCAGGTGTTGGTGGTGGACACTTTTTTGGCAATACCACAGCTAAGTTGATTAGGTGGTCTGGGCTTTGGTGGCCAACCTTACAAATGGATGCAGAAGAATATGTGAAACGTTGTGACGATTGTCAATGTAAGATCCCTATTCCCGCCGAGCAACGGATTCGGGGTACTGGCAGCGGAAGTAGCGCTTCTCGCGCGGGACAGGGGTCCCACACTCGGGGCCTCGCCCACGGATATCCGGATAAGAGACTAGTCCGTCGGTTGTTCCAAAACCGAACCCAGAAAAACTTCCTTTATCGGAAAGCACGGGCGATTCCACCAGGATAACTTTTTACTCTAACGTAGTCAAGATCATTTCTGATCGAGATGATCCAATTACATCTATAAGGTACTTAGTCAGTTCAAGGAAGAAACTTGCACTTGGATCATTGGGATCAACGCTTTTTTCCCCATTCAAGAGGCACAGCCGTTGATTCCTATCCATAGAACAGTTACTATCCGGGATTTATTTTTTTTCTATCGTAAAAACAAAAGTTTGAGTCTCGATTTACAGATCCATCAGTCCAGCCTAACCCCATCCAGTCCCATGGGTTAGCCAACCGCCCAACCACTGTAGTGATGGGATCCAATTAAAAATTTGGTTAGGTTTTGTCCCGGGTACCAAGGAAAAGAGTTCCAAGGCCCCCTAGCCGGATGTTCATGCAAAATAAAACTAGTCACACCACTCACACACCCAATATGAAATTTCCTTTTTCAACCAGATTCAACCAGTTTAAAACAATCCTTTAATAAAACCATAGTATCATTGATCACCATCTTCCAATTTATCCAATTGATTCTTAATTTCCCATCATTCCTTCTTCAGAGTATCTATGGCATCTTTGGCAACTAGAACGCTCAGGAGCCGTTTCGATAGTTCCTAGCCCATAATACTTGGCAATATAATCACTTAACATGATGGACTCTCGTTGAAGATCAGCAAGATCAACCAACAGATCCATATAAGGAGCCATGGACTCATCCATTGAAGACCAGCAAGGTCAATCAACCAGATCCATGCTCGATTTCAGAAAACAACTCCAACTCTGCTCCAATATCTTCCTCGACGCACGCGTGGGTATCCTAGGCAACCCAGAGCCCGAGCACCGTATGGTCAGCACCCTCTAGGATCCTTCGCAGGTAACCTAGCGCTTCACGCATAGGCCGCTTCCTTGGCCCCTCATCCACCGTACCGGAAGCTCACCATTTTAATCGCACCGAGGCTGGTCAAGACCTCGGCCGACCTTGCTACACGAGACGTCCTTCATTGACTCTCCGTCAGCAGTTGCAACTTTCTCATCACGACCTTAATCACAAGACGGTCAAAATGCTCCCCCCAGCATTCTTGACATAAAACAATCATTTACAGACAGCATTTACAAACAGTTTACAATACAATTTCTATTTTAACTTTCATTTTTCCACATTATCCCTCCTCAATCTACATTACTTATTCCATATTCCATTTATATGTATACTCATCCCATCACATCATTTCTATCTCATCACTTCAGATTCCCTCACATCACAATCGTATATTCACATCCATACATCCACAACTATATGCGTACATTCACATCTACATACATACATCTACATCCCTATGCATACATCCACATCCACATTCACATTCAACTCTATACATCTACATCTACATGCATACATCCACCTCTACATCCATATCTACGTCTATACACCTACATCTACATGCATACATCCCCATCCACATCCACATCTACATCTATACATCTACATCTACATGTATACATATACATCTCCATTCACAACTACATCTACATGCATACATCCATATCTCCATTCCCATCTACATCTATACATCTACATCTACATGCATCCATCCACCTCCACATCCACATCTACATCTATACATCTACATCTACATGTATACTTCCACATCTCCATTCACATCTACATCTATACCTCTACATCTACATGCATCCATCCACATCTCCATTTACATCCTCATCTACACATCTATTTCTACATGCATACATCCACATCCACATTCACATTCACCTCTATACATCTACATCTACATGCATACATCCACCTCTACATCCATATCTACGTCTATACACCTACATCTACATGCATACATCCCATCCACATCCACATCTACATCTACATGCAACATCCACATCTCCATGCATAATAAAATTCTTTTAATTAATCTAGGATGATAGTTCCTAGAATATGGTAGGAATTCCTCTTTTTATACTTTGAATGAATTTATTTTATGCGTAATTTCTATAAGAATTTTGCCATAGCTCCGCTACTATGACTGATAAATCTCAATTTTTTTTTCTAAGGGATAAAGCTCATTATTAAAGAAATAATTAGAATGGTCTCTAATTGGATCATTAATCCATAATGGTCTCTAATTGGATCATCAATCCATAATGGTCTCTAATTGGATCATTAAGAAAACAATTAGAATGGTCTCTAATTGGGTCATCAATCCATAATGGGTTGAATCATCAATGTGCATAAACTAAAAGCATAGCAAAAAGCCATTAATTTGGCCTCAAGCATAGCTTAATCTTGGATTAAGGAAAGGCTTTATGAAAAGTTCCATTTGGATTGAGAATGGTTCATGAGTATGACCATTTCTTGAGTGAGAGAGAGAAATTACATAAAAACCAGTAGAATTTAAACATAAATGGAATTTAACTTCTATAGCATTTATTAAATTATGTAACTCTTCACTACTATTCACCAATTAACTTCAATAGCATTTAAAAAACCATGCCAATTAAACTTCTCAAGCTTGAGAGGGGTTGAGAAGAGAGAATCATTGAGAAATTATAGAAAGATCAAAATTCAATATACTTACCTTATAATTTGCTTGATTCTTTATTCACGGTCGAGGCCCCCAACCAATCAATTGGTTTAGTATGTTGATGGAGCCACCAATGGGGATTGAAGAAAGAGAGAAGTATCATAACTAGTGAATTATTAAAGAATTCACAACTCTTGGCTTAGGTAGAGTAGAGTAACAATGCCTAAGACACTCTATATTTTGGCTTAGGTGGAGTAGAGTAACAAGCATAAGACTCTATCTAATTTGGCTTAGGTGGAGTAGAGTAACAAAGCATAAGACACTATCTAATTTGGCTTAGGTGGAGTAGAGTGACAAAGCATAAGACATTATGTTTTTTTCAACAAGGGGAGGCTTCTATTTATAGGAAAATTTGAGCTCCTAACCAAACAAACTGATTCTAGAATTTTCCAAGTCAGTTTGGTTGAATTTGGACTAGATTTGGACCTAGTTTGGTTACTTTTTGATTCGGTTTGGTTCCATTTTGATTTGGTTTGGTTCAAGAGAGATGAGAGATAAAAATATCACATTATTTTTTTGTTTAAAACTCATTCAAGCATGTGAAATATGCACCTCCTTTAAAGAATTCCCCTTCCTTACATATGTGTCAAAATTTTATTGCTCATAGTTTTTTACTAATAAACCTTGTACATTTTCAACTCTTCATCTTATGTGAAATATGCACCTCCTTTAAAGAACTCCTCTTCCTTACATATGTGTCATAGTTTTTTTTACTAATAAACCTTGTACATTTTCAACTCTTCATCTTATGTGAAATATGCACCTCCTTTAAAGAACTCCCCTTCCTTACATATGTGTTTATTTACTAATAAACCTTGTACATTTTCAACTCTTCATCTTATGTGAAATATGCACCTCCTTTAAAGAACTCCCCTTCCTTACATATGTGTTTATTTACTAATAAACCTTGTACATTTTCAACTCTTCATCTTATGTGAGCATTTACTCATTTTTGGATACCCAAAATATCTCATATTTTTAATATTGCTCATAGTTTTTTACTAATAAACCTTGTACATTTTCAACTCTTCATCTTATGTGAGCATTTACTCATTTTTGGGTATCTTCTTTTACAAATTGGATTTATCTCCTCCCTACACATGGATTGATGCTATTGGCCCATAGGAACCTTAATTGGACCATAATCTAAAAATTTCTGAAAATCTAGACCCTTAGACTAAGGTTCTTTATACTTATTTCCAATTAATTCCAATTGCACATTGGAAAATTCTTTTTGAATTTCTGTTTCAAGGGAACTTATTTTAATAAGATGAGTTAATTTTTTATCCAAAAATATTCATAATCTGAATATTCTCTCTCTAGCATATTTTTCTCTCTCTAGGCTAAAACAGTTAGAACAAGGCCTTTATATTTCTGAAGAGGGATTGATTACAGGGGAAGATACTAGACATCAAAAAGGGTTGGGGGAGGAATCTTACATTCTACCCCACTTAAAAAACGCGAGATGTCCTCATCTCGCAACTTGGGATAATTTCGCAAGGTGAACGAATATGAGACTTAGAGGAAAATTTTAATCAAGATTAACCACCAAGAAAAGTCTTAAAGAGAGCAAGATTCAAAATAAGAACAAGATTTTAACTTTTTCATTCTCGGAACTTATACAGTAAAGATAGAAGAACTCTTTACACTTCCATAAGCCCGTCCATCATATGGTCACAAAAGCAGTCCAGACAAGCTGCACAAGTATAGGGTAACTCATCTATGGGAATGATTCTACTGGTTATTGCCGCACCTATCTCAGTGGTATGAGGTGATCTAACAAAAGGACCTCTGAGAGGCAAGCCAAAAACGGGATAAAGGCATATCTTCTCATGAGGAAGAAAACACGCCAATAAGAAGACCCGCTCAGAAAACCCAAGATGCCTTGATCTCATGACGCAGTAGTATCGGGGACCCAAACCCAAAGCTTCAATAACCATGGCCAAGCGGACATTGTTACGAAAGTGCTGCTGACCCCAGGGTGTTACCCTAGTTATGTTTTGATAGGTCCGCCATTTGGTCTGCGCTACAGAAGTTCCTAGGTGAGGAAAAAGTGAGTGCTCATACTGTTCTATAAAGTCTTTCTTCACAGACTCTCTTGCGTCTTGAAGGTGAGAAATCATCAGGGATAAAACTAATTCCTGTTGCCAGGCCGCCATGAAGGCGATTAAGAAAGAAAGGAGATTGATGGGAGTAAGATTACTTGTGAGCGGCAAGTAAAAATTACGACTTATATAAAGGAAGGAGCTAGCGTAACCTAGAAGCCAACGGTAACTTGCCACTGAAGTTTTACCGTCTCTCCATGATTTGAGTTTTGACACATTTTTCTATAGAAGGCATTAAGAATTTTGAGATGAGGGAATAAAAGAAACTTGTAGGCTAAGTCACCTACTTTCATTGAATTCAGATATAAGGGTCACAATATCTGGGGGATAACTTCTTATACTCCCCAAGAGATAAAGAACTTCTTTTGGGCCGTACTCGAATGAAAACCAAAACCTTGGTATCCAAAACACCGATTCTCACTTCTGGACTCATTGTTCTCAAGCCTTAAAACAGGTGGGACTCCTGAGAAGTATTCTAGGAAAAGGGTCTTCCTTTTTTAAACAGAAACTTTCTTTTACTTTAGAGAGGGAATAATTATAAGATCAGAAAGGAAGATTCTTACCCCTGTATGCTTCGAATGTTGGGGAGGAATCTTACATTCTACCCCACTTAAAAAGTGCGAGATGTCCTCATCTCGCAAGGTAGAGGACATCTCTTTTTCTTAAGATCCAATTTTATTCTGGGGTTCCTTATATTCTAGTCAACCCAACAGAACACTGGGATAAATATCCCTTATATAGAACTCATCATTAAATAACAATTCATTCAGATTATATCATTCATATCTTTAACATGATAATGGTCCATTAGACCGAAAAGTTTCCTTCGGAACATTCCTCCACGGAAATTTCAGTCAAGTAAGTTCTCAATTTGACATCCCTTAACTCGATCTACCGGTCAAGTATTAACAGTAGCAATCTGACAGCACAACCCACTAATCTCATAGTGATTTGCTGAATTCGTTATCATCTTTCTAGTTATGAATATCATCACAGGGACTCGTCCCATTCCCCCTCATTGAGGTTTCATTATATTTCAACTAATTTTTAAAAATCAACATTTTTCAATCAGCATTTTCAATCAGCATCCAAATCAATTCATCAATTCTCAAACAGAATTAAAAATCATATCAATCACATTCGAAATCATCATCTAGATAGCATTAACGCTTATAATTTCAAGTCTTAGATTTACTCGTATATACTGTCAGTAAAGAGCTGCAGTATACTCTCGGTATATACGGGTAGTCACGGCCCTTGGGATTATAAGGTAACTACTACCATGTCTAGGCCTCAAGCAAGTCAAGGATTCTCTATAATTGCGGTACTTCTATCTGAAGACCCAATTACCAAATTTACGAGTTTCAGTTTGAATATCAAATTGTATGAATTATATCACACAATTATAACATTTTTGTGTTTCTTGATAAATTTTTGACATATTTGTCTTCTCAGTTGATCTTTATTAACCAAATGCTCTGATACCAACTGTAAGATCCCTATTCCCGCCGAGCAACGGATTCGGGGTACTGGCAGCGGAAGTAGCACTTCTCGCGCGGGGCAGGGGTCCCACACTCGGGGCCTCGCCCACGGATATCCGGATAAGAGACTAGTCCGTCGGTTGTTCCAAAACCGAACCCGGAAAAACTTCCTTTACCGGAAAGCACGGGCGATTCCACCAGGATAACTTTTTACTCTAACGTAGTCAAGATCATTTCTGATCGAGATGATCCAATTACATCTATAAGGTACTTAGTCAGTTCAAGGAAGAAACTTGCACTTGGATCATTGGGATCAACGCTTTTTTCCCCATTCAAGAGGCACAGCCGTTGATTCCTATCCATAGAACAGTTACTATCCGGGATTTATTTTTTTTCTATCGTAAAAACAAAAGTTTGAGTCTCGATTTACAGATCCATCAGTCCAGCCTAACCCCATCCAGTCCCATGGGTTAGCCAACCGCCCAACCACTGTAGTGATGGGATCCAATTAAAAATTTGGTTAGGTTTTGTCCCGGGTACCAAGGAAAAGAGTTCCAAGGCCCCCTAGCCGGATGTTCATGCAAAATAAAACTAGTCACACCACTCACACACCCAATATGAAATTTCCTTTTTCAACCAGATTCAACCAGTTTAAAACAATCCTTTAATAAAACCATAGTATCATTGATCACCATCTTCCAATTTATCCAATTGATTCTTAATTTCCCATCATTCCTTCTTCAGAGTATCTATGGCATCTTTGGCAACTAGAACGCTCAGGAGCCGTTTCGATAGTTCCTAGCCCATAATACTTGGCAATATAATCACTTAACATGATGGACTCTCGTTGAAGATCAGCAAGATCAACCAACAGATCCATATAAGGAGCCATGGACTCATCCATTGAAGACCAGCAAGGTCAATCAACCAGATCCATGCTCGATTTCAGAAAACAACTCCAACTCTGCTCCAATATCTTCCTCGACGCACGCGTGGGTATCCTAGGCAACCCAGAGCCCGAGCACCGTATGGTCAGCACCCTCTAGGATCCTTCGCAGGTAACCTAGCGCTTCACACATAGGCCGCTTCCTTGGCCCCTCATCCACCGTACCGGAAGCTCACCATTTTAATCGCACCGAGGCTGGTCAAGACCTCGGCCGACCTTGCTACGCGAGACGTCCTTCATTGACTCTCCATCAGCAGCTGCAACTTTCTCATCACGACCTTAATCACAAGACGGTCAAAATGCTCCCCCCAGCATTCTTGACATAAAACAATCATTTACAGACAGCATTTACAAACAGCATTTACAAACAGTTTACAATACAATTTCTATTTTAATTTTCATTTTTCCACATTATCCCTCCTCAATCTACATTACTTATTCCATATTCCATTTATATGTATACTCATCCCATCACATCATTTCTATCTCATCACTTCAGATTCCCTCACATCACAATCGTATATTCACATCCATACATCCACAACTATATGCGTACATTCACATCTACATACATACATCTACATCCCTATGCATACATCCACATCCACATTCACATTCAACTCTATACATCTACATCTACATGTATACATCCACCTCTACATCCATATCTACGTCTATACACCTACATCTACATGCATACATCCCCATCCACATCCACATCTACATCTATACATCTACATCTACATGTATACATATACATCTCCATTCACAACTACATCTACATGCATACATCCATATCTCCATTCCCATCTACATCTATACATCTACATCTACATGCATCCATCCACCTCCACATCCACATCTACATCTATACATCTACATCTACATGTATACTTCCACATCTCCATTCACATCTACATCTATACCTCTACATCTACATGCATCCATCCACATCTCCATTTACATCCTCATCTACACATCTATTTCTACATGCATACATCCACATCCACATTCACATTCACCTCTATACATCTACATCTACATGCATACATCCACCTCTACATCCATATCTACGTCTATACACCTACATCTACATGCATACATCCCATCCACATCCACATCTACATCTATACATCTACATCTACATGCAACATCCACATCTCCATGCATAATAAAATTCTTTTAATTAATCTAGGATGATAGTTCCTAGAATATGGTAGGAATTCCTCTTTTTATACTTTGAATGAATTTATTTTATGCGTAATTTCTATAAGAATTTTGCCATAGCTCCGCTACTATGACTGATAAATCTCAATTTTTTTTTCTAAGGGATAAAGCTCATTATTAAAGAAATAATTAGAATGGTCTCTAATTGGATCATTAATCCATAATGGTCTCTAATTGGATCATCAATCCATAATGGTCTCTAATTGGATCATTAAGAAAACAATTAGAATGGTCTCTAATTGGGTCATCAATCCATAATGGGTTGAATCATCAATGTGCATAAACTAAAAGCATAGCAAAAAGCCATTAATTTGGCCTCAAGCATAGCTTAATCTTGGATTAAGGAAAGGCTTTATGAAAAGTTCCATTTGGATTGAGAATGGTTCATGAGTATGACCATTTCTTGAGTGAGAGAGAGAAATTACATAAAAACCATTAGAATTTAAACATAAATGGAATTTAACTTCTATAGCATTTATTAAATTATGTAACTCTTCACTACTATTCACCAATTAACTTCAATAGCATTTAAAAAACCATGCCAATTAAACTTCTCAAGCTTGAGAGGGGTTGAGAAGAGAGAATCATTGAGAAATTATAGAAAGATCAAAATTCAATATACTTACCTTATAATTTGCTTGATTCTTTATTCACGGTCGAGGCCCCCAACCAATCAATTGGTTTAGTATGTTGATGGAGCCACCAATGGGGATTGAAGAAAGAGAGAAGTATCATAACTAGTGAATTATTAAAGAATTCACAACTCTTGGCTTAGGTAGAGTAGAGTAACAATGCCTAAGACACTCTATATTTTGGCTTAGGTGGAGTAGAGTAACAAGCATAAGACTCTATCTAATTTGGCTTAGGTGGAGTAGAGTAACAAAGCATAAGACACTATCTAATTTGGCTTAGGTGGAGTAGAGTGACAAAGCATAAGACATTATGTTTTTTTCAACAAGGGGAGGCTTCTATTTATAGGAAAATTTGAGCTCCTAACCAAACAAACTGATTCTAGAATTTTCCAAGTCAGTTTGGTTGAATTTGGACTAGATTTGGACCTAGTTTGGTTACTTTTTGATTCGGTTTGGTTCCATTTTGATTTGGTTTGGTTCAAGAGAGATGAGAGATAAAAATATCACATTATTTTTTTGTTTAAAACTCATTCAAGCATGTGAAATATGCACCTCCTTTAAAGAATTCCCCTTCCTTACATATGTGTCAAAATTTTATTGCTCATAGTTTTTTACTAATAAACCTTGTACATTTTCAACTCTTCATCTTATGTGAAATATGCACCTCCTTTAAAGAACTCCTCTTCCTTACATATGTGTCATAGTTTTTTTTACTAATAAACCTTGTACATTTTCAACTCTTCATCTTATGTGAAATATGCACCTCCTTTAAAGAACTCCCCTTCCTTACATATGTGTTTATTTACTAATAAACCTTGTACATTTTCAACTCTTCATCTTATGTGAAATATGCACCTCCTTTAAAGAACTCCCCTTCCTTACATATGTGTTTATTTACTAATAAACCTTGTACATTTTCAACTCTTCATCTTATGTGAGCATTTACTCATTTTTGGATACCCAAAATATCTCATATTTTTAATATTGCTCATAGTTTTTTACTAATAAACCTTGTACATTTTCAACTCTTCATCTTATGTGAGCATTTACTCATTTTTGGGTATCTTCTTTTACAAATTGGATTTATCTCCTCCCTACACATGGATTGATGCTATTGGCCCATAGGAACCTTAATTGGACCATAATCTAAAAATTTCTGAAAATCTAGACCCTTAGACTAAGGTTCTTTATACTTATTTCCAATTAATTCCAATTGCACATTGGAAAATTCTTTTTGAATTTCTGTTTCAGGGGAACTTATTTTAATAAGATGAGTTAATTTTCTATCCAAAAATATTCATAATCTGAATATTCTCTCTCTAGCATATTTTTCTCTCTCTAGGCTAAAACAGTTAGAACAAGGCCTTTATATTTCTGAAGAGGGATTGATTACAGGGGAAGATACTAGACATCAAAAAGGGTTGGGGGAGGAATCTTACATTCTACCCCACTTAAAAAACGCGAGATGTCCTCATCTCGCAACTTGGGATAATTTCGCAAGGTGAACGAATATGAGACTTAGAGGAAAATTTTAATCAAGATTAACCACCAAGAAAAGTCTTAAAGAGAGCAAGATTCAAAATAAGAACAAGATTTTAACTTTTTCATTCTCGGAACTTATACAGTAAAGATAGAAGAACTCTTTACACTTCCATAAGCCCGTCCATCATATGGTCACAAAAGCAGTCCAGACAAGCTGCACAAGTATAGGGTAACTCATCTATGGGAATGATTCTACTGGTTATTGCCGCACCTATCTCAGTGGTATGAGGTGATCTAACAAAAGGACCTCTGAGAGGCAAGCCAAAAACGGGATAAAGGCATATCTTCTCATGAGGAAGAAAACACGCCAATAAGAAGACCCGCTCAGAAAACCCAAGATGCCTTGATCTCATGACGCAGTAGTATCGGGGACCCAAACCCAAAGCTTCAATAACCATGGCCAAGCGGACATTGTTACGAAAGTGCTGCTGACCCCAGGGTGTTACCCTAGTTATGTTTTGATAGGTCCGCCATTTGGTCTGCGCTACAGAAGTTCCTAGGTGAGGAAAAAGTGAGTGCTCATACTGTTCTATAAAGTCTTTCTTCACAGACTCTCTTGCGTCTTGAAGGTGAGAAATCATCAGGGATAAAACTAATTCCTGTTGCCAGGCCGCCATGAAGGCGATTAAGAAAGAAAGGAGATTGATGGGAGTAAGATTACTTGTGAGCGGCAAGTAAAAATTACGACTTATATAAAGGAAGGAGCTAGCGTAACCTAGAAGCCAACGGTAACTTGCCACTGAAGTTTTACCGTCTCTCCATGATTTGAGTTTTGACACATTTTTCTATAGAAGGCATTAAGAATTTTGAGATGAGGGAAAAAAAGAAACTTGTAGGCTAAGTCACCTACTTTCATTGAATTCAGATATAAGGGTCACAATATCTGGGGGATAACTTCTTATACTCCCCAAGAGATAAAGAACTTCTTTTGGGCCGTACTCGAATGAAAACCAAAACCTTGGTATCCAAAACACCGATTCTCACTTCTGGACTCATTGTTCTCAAGCCTTAAAACAGGTGGGACTCCTGAGAAGTATTCTAGGAAAAGGGTCTTCCTTTTTTAAACAGAAACTTTCTTTTACTTTAGAGAGGGAATAATTATAAGATCAGAAAGGAAGATTCTTACCCCTGTATGCTTCGAATGTTGGGGAGGAATCTTACATTCTACCCCACTTAAAAAGTGCGAGATATCCTCATCTCGCAAGGTAGAGGACATCTCTTTTTCTTAAGATCCAATTTTATTCTGGGGTTCCTTATATTCTAGTCAACCCAACAGAACACTGGGATAAATATCCCTTATATAGAACTCATCATTAAATAACAATTCATTCAGATTATATCATTCATATCTTTAACATGATAATGGTCCATTAGACCGAAAAGTTTCCTTCGGAACATTCCTCCACGGAAATTTCAGTCAAGTAAGTTCTCAATTTGACATCCCTTAACTCGATCTACCGGTCAAGTATTAACAGTAGCAATCTGACAGCACAACCCACTAATCTCATAGTGATTTGCTGAATTCGTTATCATCTTTCTAGTTATGAATATCATCACAGGGACTCGTCCCATTCCCCCTCATTGAGGTTTCATTATATTTCAACTAATTTTTAAAAATCAACATTTTTCAATCAGCATTTTCAATCAGCATCCAAATCAATTCATCAATTCTCAAACAGAATTAAAAATCATATCAATCACATTCGAAATCATCATCTAGATAGCATTAACGCTTATAATTTCAAGTCTTAGATTTACTCGTATATACTGTCAGTAAAGAGCTGCAGTATACTCTCGGTATATACGGGTAGTCACGGCCCTTGGGATTATAAGGTAACTACTACCATGTCTAGACCTCAAGCAAGTCAAGGATTCTCTATAATTGCGGTACTTCTATCTGAAGACCCAATTACCAAATTTACGAGTTTCAGTTTGAATATCAAATTGTATGAATTATATCACACAATTATAACCTTTTTGTGTTTCTTGATAAATTTTTGACATATTTGTCTTCTCAGTTGATCTTTATTAACCAAATGCTCTGATACCAACTGTAAGATCCCTATTCCCGCCGAGCAACGGATTCGGGGTACTGGCAGCGGAAGTAGCACTTCTCGCGCGGGGCAGGGGTCCCACACTCGGGGCCTCGCCCACGGATATCCGGATAAGAGACTAGTCCGTCGGTTGTTCCAAAACCGAACCCGGAAAAACTTCCTTTACCGGAAAGCACGGGCGATTCCACCAGGATAACTTTTTACTCTAACGTAGTCAAGATCATTTCTGATCGAGATGATCCAATTACATCTATAAGGTACTTAGTCAGTTCAAGGAAGAAACTTGCACTTGGATCATTGGGATCAACGCTTTTTTCCCCATTCAAGAGGCACAGCCGTTGATTCCTATCCATAGAACAGTTACTATCCGGGATTTATTTTTTTTCTATCGTAAAAACAAAAGTTTGAGTCTCGATTTACAGATCCATCAGTCCAGCCTAACCCCATCCAGTCCCATGGGTTAGCCAACCGCCCAACCACTGTAGTGATGGGATCCAATTAAAAATTTGGTTAGGTTTTGTCCCGGGTACCAAGGAAAAGAGTTCCAAGGCCCCCTAGCCGGATGTTCATGCAAAATAAAACTAGTCACACCACTCACACACCCAATATGAAATTTCCTTTTTCAACCAGATTCAACCAGTTTAAAACAATCCTTTAATAAAACCATAGTATCATTGATCACCATCTTCCAATTTATCCAATTGATTCTTAATTTCCCATCATTCCTTCTTCAGAGTATCTATGGCATCTTTGGCAACTAGAACGCTCAGGAGCCGTTTCGATAGTTCCTAGCCCATAATACTTGGCAATATAATCACTTAACATGATGGACTCTCGTTGAAGATCAGCAAGATCAACCAACAGATCCATATAAGGAGCCATGGACTCATCCATTGAAGACCAGCAAGGTCAATCAACCAGATCCATGCTCGATTTCAGAAAACAACTCCAACTCTGCTCCAATATCTTCCTCGACGCACGCGTGGGTATCCTAGGCAACCCAGAGCCCGAGCACCGTATGGTCAGCACCCTCTAGGATCCTTCGCAGGTAACCTAGCGCTTCACACATAGGCCGCTTCCTTGGCCCCTCATCCACCGTACCGGAAGCTCACCATTTTAATCGCACCGAGGCTGGTCAAGACCTCGGCCGACCTTGCTACGCGAGACGTCCTTCATTGACTCTCCATCAGCAGCTGCAACTTTCTCATCAGGACCTTAATCACAAGACGGTCAAAATGCTCCCCCCAGCATTCTTGACATAAAACAATCATTTACAGACAGCATTTACAAACAGCATTTACAAACAGTTTACAATACAATTTCTATTTTAATTTTCATTTTTCCACATTATCCCTCCTCAATCTACATTACTTATTCCATATTCCATTTATATGTATACTCATCCCATCACATCATTTCTATCTCATCACTTCAGATTCCCTCACATCACAATCGTATATTCACATCCATACATCCACAACTATATGCGTACATTCACATCTACATACATACATCTACATCCCTATGCATACATCCACATCCACATTCACATTCAACTCTATACATCTACATCTACATGTATACATCCACCTCTACATCCATATCTACGTCTATACACCTACATCTACATGCATACATCCCCATCCACATCCACATCTACATCTATACATCTACATCTACATGTATACATATACATCTCCATTCACAACTACATCTACATGCATACATCCATATCTCCATTCCCATCTACATCTATACATCTACATCTACATGCATCCATCCACCTCCACATCCACATCTACATCTATACATCTACATCTACATGTATACTTCCACATCTCCATTCACATCTACATCTATACCTCTACATCTACATGCATCCATCCACATCTCCATTTACATCCTCATCTACACATCTATTTCTACATGCATACATCCACATCCACATTCACATTCACCTCTATACATCTACATCTACATGCATACATCCACCTCTACATCCATATCTACGTCTATACACCTACATCTACATGCATACATCCCATCCACATCCACATCTACATCTATACATCTACATCTACATGCAACATCCACATCTCCATGCATAATAAAATTCTTTTAATTAATCTAGGATGATAGTTCCTAGAATATGGTAGGAATTCCTCTTTTTATACTTTGAATGAATTTATTTTATGCGTAATTTCTATAAGAATTTTGCCATAGCTCCGCTACTATGACTGATAAATCTCAATTTTTTTTTCTAAGGGATAAAGCTCATTATTAAAGAAATAATTAGAATGGTCTCTAATTGGATCATTAATCCATAATGGTCTCTAATTGGATCATCAATCCATAATGGTCTCTAATTGGATCATTAAGAAAACAATTAGAATGGTCTCTAATTGGGTCATCAATCCATAATGGGTTGAATCATCAATGTGCATAAACTAAAAGCATAGCAAAAAGCCATTAATTTGGCCTCAAGCATAGCTTAATCTTGGATTAAGGAAAGGCTTTATGAAAAGTTCCATTTGGATTGAGAATGGTTCATGAGTATGACCATTTCTTGAGTGAGAGAGAGAAATTACATAAAAACCATTAGAATTTAAACATAAATGGAATTTAACTTCTATAGCATTTATTAAATTATGTAACTCTTCACTACTATTCACCAATTAACTTCAATAGCATTTAAAAAACCATGCCAATTAAACTTCTCAAGCTTGAGAGGGGTTGAGAAGAGAGAATCATTGAGAAATTATAGAAAGATCAAAATTCAATATACTTACCTTATAATTTGCTTGATTCTTTATTCACGGTCGAGGCCCCCAACCAATCAATTGGTTTAGTATGTTGATGGAGCCACCAATGGGGATTGAAGAAAGAGAGAAGTATCATAACTAGTGAATTATTAAAGAATTCACAACTCTTGGCTTAGGTAGAGTAGAGTAACAATGCCTAAGACACTCTATATTTTGGCTTAGGTGGAGTAGAGTAACAAGCATAAGACTCTATCTAATTTGGCTTAGGTGGAGTAGAGTAACAAAGCATAAGACACTATCTAATTTGGCTTAGGTGGAGTAGAGTGACAAAGCATAAGACATTATGTTTTTTTCAACAAGGGGAGGCTTCTATTTATAGGAAAATTTGAGCTCCTAACCAAACAAACTGATTCTAGAATTTTCCAAGTCAGTTTGGTTGAATTTGGACTAGATTTGGACCTAGTTTGGTTACTTTTTGATTCGGTTTGGTTCCATTTTGATTTGGTTTGGTTCAAGAGAGATGAGAGATAAAAATATCACATTATTTTTTTGTTTAAAACTCATTCAAGCATGTGAAATATGCACCTCCTTTAAAGAATTCCCCTTCCTTACATATGTGTCAAAATTTTATTGCTCATAGTTTTTTACTAATAAACCTTGTACATTTTCAACTCTTCATCTTATGTGAAATATGCACCTCCTTTAAAGAACTCCTCTTCCTTACATATGTGTCATAGCTTTTTTTACTAATAAACCTTGTACATTTTCAACTCTTCATCTTATGTGAAATATGCACCTCCTTTAAAGAACTCCCCTTCCTTACATATGTGTTTATTTACTAATAAACCTTGTACATTTTCAACTCTTCATCTTATGTGAAATATGCACCTCCTTTAAAGAACTCCCCTTCCTTACATATGTGTTTATTTACTAATAAACCTTGTACATTTTCAACTCTTCATCTTATGTGAGCATTTACTCATTTTTGGATACCCAAAATATCTCATATTTTTAATATTGCTCATAGTTTTTTACTAATAAACCTTGTACATTTTCAACTCTTCATCTTATGTGAGCATTTACTCATTTTTGGGTATCTTCTTTTACAAATTGGATTTATCTCCTCCCTACACATGGATTGATGCTATTGGCCCATAGGAACCTTAATTGGACCATAATCTAAAAATTTCTGAAAATCTAGACCCTTAGACTAAGGTTCTTTATACTTATTTCCAATTAATTCCAATTGCACATTGGAAAATTCTTTTTGAATTTCTGTTTCAGGGGAACTTATTTTAATAAGATGAGTTAATTTTCTATCCAAAAATATTCATAATCTGAATATTCTCTCTCTAGCATATTTTTCTCTCTCTAGGCTAAAACAGTTAGAACAAGGCCTTTATATTTCTGAAGAGGGATTGATTACAGGGGAAGATACTAGACATCAAAAAGGGTTGGGGGAGGAATCTTACAGTCAAAGGACCAAACCTCCCATCACAAAGGACAATATGCCATTGCGGCCTATGTTAAGCACACGTGCTTTTGCAAAATGGGGTATTGATTTTGTCGGTCCCATTAAACCTCCAGCTCGTAACACGCATGCAGAATATATTATAGTCGCAACCGACTATTTGACTAAATGGGTAGAGGCAAAGGCAACAGTCAAAAATGATGCCAGAACCACAGCCAAGTTCTTGTATGAGTACGTGTTTACACGCTATGGCTTACCAATTGAGATCGTTAGTGATCAAGGTGTACACTTTGTAAATGAAGTCATAGAATTTTTGCTTCAAGAATTTATGGTAATTCACAAGCGTTCTGCACCCTATCATCCCCAGACCAATGGACAAGCCGAGAGTACTAATAAGATTCTCTGCACAGCACTCACAAAGATTGTTGAGGGACATAGGACTGATTGGGAGCAAAAGTTGCACTCAGTTCTCTGGGCATATAGGACAGCCTATAAAACATCTGTGGGCACAACCCCATTTGAACTTGCTTTTGGGCTAGATGCAATTCTTCCCATTGAATTTCTTGTACCTACTCTACGAGTAGCTAAACAATTGGATTGGACTGGTCATGAGCTTTCACAACGCGTTGACGAATTGGAAAAGCTTGATGAGACCCGCTTATTGGCAGTAATGGGGATGTATGCCGAGAAGAGGAGACAAAAGCAATGGTATGATAGAAATGTAACAAGTGGCCGATTCAAAAAAGGAGACCTGGTTCTCTTGTACACACTTAAGAAGCATAAGAGAAAGCTCAAAAAATGTGGCTTAGGACCGTTTGTGATTAATGAGCTTACCCCAAGTGGTGCAGTGCGTTTAGAGACACTAGAAGGTGAGCAAATGCCTAACTTCATTAATGGAAGTCGTCTCAAGAAATACAATGAACCATTAACTGAAGCCATGCTTCAACAGATGCATGCTGCACAAACACGGAAAGAAGCACTTGACCTACTTAAACGTCAGGCTCAAGAGGAGGCTAAAGCTAGAGTTGCAAAAGCCAAGGAGCGTCGCAAAGCTTCTATGTTAGCCATACAGTTGGCTACTGATGAGCCATATGTCAAACCATTCAATATTCAAGTGTGCCTTCATCTTCATGAGACTACCTACTTTGTCTCTGCCTTAATTGACTCTGGTGCAGATTATAATGTTCTCTCGTTTGACACCTGGATAGCCTTGGGTCAACCACCACTGGTGCAAATTCCTGTGGACCTACGAAGCTTCTCAGGGGAAGATAACCCTATAGAGGGAAAATATGTCATTATGATGACTATTCAGGATCACCAGATGTCAGTGCCCTTTTATGTGGCACGTAAGTCCAAGGCAGTAGTAGAGGTTGTTCTCGGTAGATCGTGGTTAAGTGCTACCAATTGCTCACTAGATTGGAAGAATAGACAATACAAGTTGCAAATTGATTCTGATTGCATCTTGGGATCTGCTACTCCACGAGCTTTATCGTGTCAAAGGGGTAATGTTTCTACCTTACCCAACCCACAATCAAAATCTGCTCTTGAAGCTCCAAAACAAATGATGTGGATAATTGATGAGTACTCAAGTGAGGGCCATGGCTGGCATGTTCCAACTACTCTAGTTGCTGCTCAAAGAAGGCCAGGTAAGAAGGAATTATCAATGTGGCTACCCAAAGATGCGTACAAACTTGTACCATCTAGTCCAATTGCCAAAACTCCTAAAAAGCACATCATTTCCAAGCCTAAACCTCGGACTGTTACTCGGACTGTTACTCGATGGGTCCCAAAACATGTGCTTAAAGCACAAGGCTATTATGAGGGTGCAACAGCAATTTGGCTTCCAAAATGCCAGGCTTTGGCAGGGGTAAAAGAGTGTTTCAGAAAGAGTCCAAAAGCCACCCTTGATTGTCCATATCAGTGGGTGCAAAAGAAATCAACGCAAACTCTTCAAGAAAGGAAAGGTGGCTGTGATAGCACCTACAAATCCACTTGTGTTGATCTTCCTAAAACATGTATTGAAACACCAATTGTCCCAATTTCTCCTTATTACCCAATACCACCATCAACTGGTGTACCTACGACAACTCCAAATGAGTCTCATTTGAGCATAGATTCTAGCATTTCAATGCCTAAATCCTCTTATCTTGCTCAAATTCCAAGACAATTGCTAAAGTTTCCACCGCTTAAAAAGGATATACCAAAAACTAAAGATAAGGCATTAACACTACAATTAAAGCTCTTTGGTAAATCAATGTTTGAATAATGTAGTTCCTTATGCCTTTAGAAGATGTGTTTTCTTTGAGATAATCTTGTTTTTGATTGGAATTGTCATGATGGATATGAGTGTTCTAAATTTCATTGTTCTACGTCCAGATAACTCCTGATGGATATTTGGCGAGATACATGTCCACCATGCATTGACCCTGATAGTACTCGACCAGATCATCGCGGGGGTTATAGTGCTCCTCCGTTTCAAACACATTCTAGGTACTTCTATGCTCCCTTAGGTGAAAATTGCTGTGGGCATCACTTTGTCACATTATTCTATCAACAGCATCACCCATTTCCACATTGTCAAGAGTGTGCACGGCTTGTATTAGAAGAAGCTTCACATATTTGTTGGATATGCCGCTCTTACTTTAGACGATATGGCACGGGCTTAATGAAGCAAATTGTGGGAGTTACACCCCAACGCCATAATCTTCTTAATGTGAGAATACCAGAGAGAGGACCAAATCAACGTAGATTACCTGAGGAGGTTCAAGCACAACAATGGAGGGATACAAGCCTAAATGACTTGCAACCACCGATCTTGCAAGCCCTCCTTCCCCAAGCCTCCACATGTCAATATTGGATCAATATGAGTACCTACATTGCGCAGTTCCAAAATCGAAACTGTCTGATTAACCTTCCCATAGAACCAATGCCATACTTTAGTGAGGAAGCACTCCTTCCTCTACCACCTTCTCCAGCGGCCGGTTTTTGTGAGGGGTTGTCTCTGCATCCTGAGGAAATTGATACCATCTTTCCAGCAGACGAGGACACGGATCCACCACCAGCGCAAGGGTAAGTTCAACGACTCCATAATAAGATCGACAAGCCAGGGCACTTTTCTCCCATTGGGTTTTTCCCCTCGGCTATATTCGGTGTTTGGCACCAATGGCAAATTTTATTTTTTTTCTTTTCTTTTCGTGTTTGTTAATAAAAATTTTGCAGAAATCTCCGTAAAAAACAAGAGCATCAAACACGCCCCAATAGTCCACCTATCGTGCAAACAAATTAGGAAGGGGGGAGACATGCTACGCCTACAAAGATCAAGGAGGAGCAATCTGCACAAAATCAGCAATGCATCAATGCAAACGAACAACATCAACAGGGCACTACAACAGGTGTATTCAAATCTTAATCTTTATTTCTTTATGTGCTCTTATCTTTCGAATATATGGTTTGCATGTTCACACAATGTTGGTTGGTTTAAGTTTTTGATTAGATCTTAAAATATGGTGAGTATAGTCTAGAGTCTTAGAAGACTTAGTAAAAGATATTTCTATCTAAAGCCAGTGTAGGATATATACCAAGAGAATATGCCAAGTTCTTATGCTTTCAAGGTATATTAGTTATCCCTAGTGGTAGCTACCTCTGAGCTGGGTGCTAGGAGTAATAAAAATTTATAAAAAAATTATACCCTAAAAAATATATATATCCAAAGTAAATTGAGACATGATGTGTCTACAGCCATGAGAAATGCTTGGTAGGACCTGGGGTTGTCTTAGCACCTTGGGGCCGATGCCTTGGTTTCCATGGGGTGAACACTGATGTCTAAATGCTTCAAAAAAAAGACCTTTGAGGAATCTATCGCCTTGATGGATGTTGGTAGGACTCTGGGGTACACGATGGGCCCTCGAGACCGATGCCCTCATCTTCATGGGGTACTCCTTAGGTCATAAAAGAAAGAAAAAGGGTCTGTCGCTCTTGAGATACTTAGCGGTCTTTAGATTCTCTTGGCGGAGGTCTCTTGGCCATTGCTTGGGTCTCTTTGGGATAGAACCTTAATCTTTATCACCTTCTACACACACATTAAAAAAAAAAAAAAAGAGAGTTCCAATCACCTTTGCTCATATTTAGGAGTAGGTTTGCCACTTAGGAATAACTTACATACTTGTAGGACATTGAGACTGCGGTCATAACCGGCGGTGTACAAAGCACACTTGCCTTTGCATAGCATTATCTACCACTTAAGTCTCACTTTGACTAGTCTTTACTCACCTATTTTAGTACTCATTAAAACTTTAATCAGCCTTGCACTTATATGCTCACGTGTGAAATTATCATTGTTGGTTTTTCTTTTCTTTTCTTTTCTTTTTTTCAATAAAAGACTTTACTTGTATCCATTGTTTTTTTTGTTGCAGCTCTTACTACTACCGCGCTCGAGGACGTGCGCAAAATAGGAAGGGGGGAGTGTTGCATGACAAATGAAGATCAATACAAGGATGCAACAAAAAAGATACTTAGGGCTCTTGTAAAGAGTTCCACTTTGTAGATGAATGTGGGAGAGGGCTTGACAATAATCCCACATGGGAACTTTTGGGAGTTCTAGAATTTTTGTATAAAAGGTGGCTCATTTGAGAGCATGGACACATTGGGAAAACTCATGTTTGAGCTCTCTTGAGACTAGCTCTCCCTCTTTTCCCATAGAGGTGCAAGCTCTTCTCTCTCCCCATCTACATTGTTGTAAGTTCTATTCTTTTGTTAATTCAATGCAATGAGTTGATATTTGTCTCTCTTCTCATGTCAATTCTCTAGTATGCATGTTTCTTATTGATAGCTCCAAGAGTTGTGTGCATGCTAGGGAAATGAGTATTTGAGAATGAAGAATGCTTTGATCTTGTGTAAGCAATAGCTAAGCTTTCTTCTTGTTTGGATGTATGGATGAGTGGAATGTGGAGTTGAGTGAGCAATAGCAAGATTGAGCTTGTGTGTGTGTTGAGTCTATGTCATTAGTAGTAGTTTTCTTAGCATTCTCTCCATCAAATGGATAAGCTTTTGTGCACCGGTACGGGTTGAATCCCTAGCTCCGAAAGGGATGCAAATCCCATTGGATTGAGCTAAGTGTGGATCATACTACTCTTGCTACAAGTGAGAGAGTTTTTCCATCTCTCCAATGGACATGCTGCACAAGACGGACAGCATCATCTATGTCAGGTGGGATGAAGAGTTGGAACATGACATCCATGATATCCGCGAGAAGGACAGAATTCTCACTGAGCACCTGCTGAAAATCACCGATATCTACAATAAGGTGGATGACGATGAGAACGCTATACACCCCAACAGGCCCCCGAGAGCTTGCAACTGTTCTATATACCCATGTGTGCATGCCCTTGTAATCATGTAACCCCTAGATCAGTATGGTTCTTTTTGAAAGGGCACAGCCCGTATCTGCTATGTAATCGTCAGTCCCTTTTCTTTTTCTAATACAAAATCCCTGTTTTTTTTATAAAAAAAATATTGTTCCCACAAAAAAAATATTGTTCCCACAAAAAAGAACATATATATTTTCTAACCTATCCTTACAACAGAACAGTAGTGATGTCTAACAAAGCTCTAGTTCAATGCCTCCACAGAGATGGATTTCTTGGTGGAGCTCTGTTTTGAGAGGCAAGTTAGAGATGGGTGGCTTTCTAATGTCCTAATATGCCAATATGTAATGCACCTTTTTCTTTGACTAAAATAATTATATATATATATACATATGCCACAAGGTCCACCTTCACTCACCATTTTGCTTCCATGTCAAAGCGCCAGCTTCTTTGGCGGCCACCCTGTTCCATGAATAATGAGGCGTCACAGCAGTGTGCCACATCAGCAGCCAGCCCCTCATGGACATGTGCCATATCAGCAGCCATCTCCGTGTATGCAAGCGCCATGTCAGCAGTCTCGCCAATCCAATCCTCTCGCCAAATGCATGTAATCCAATCCTCCGCCCACTATCAATATTTCAAATTACCACCGCCACATGGCGGTATGGGTAAGTCGGCGGAAGCACGTTTCACACCACCATGGTATTGGATGCCCCTTTTAAATAACGCTTTCCCACAAGTCCCTATTGGTGTGACGGACCAAACCGTCACAACCAGTTTTCCGCGTTCGGGAAACATTTTGAGTAAATCTTACATCAATCCTCTCACTATGGGTTGAAGAGAGGAAATAGCGAAATTTTTTTTCCCGCACTTTAGTGCAAGTGATGGGTTCAAATCTCCCCCTGTGTAAGCGATGGCATCTAGTGTGTGTGTGAGTAGTGTACTTTCGAATTTCCAGTCAAGCCAAAAAGAAAAAAGAAATAGCGATTTTAAACAAGCATTTTCATCCAAGTACAACTATTTAAACCTAAAATTGAAAGAGCCACGCGGATTGTTTTCAAAAGTTTGAGTTGGCTTTTGGATGAAGCAAATGCATCTTTTCTCAAACCCAATTTGAACTTGTTGACTATCCTTTTGGGGCAAATTCTTTGTTTCTGGAACAAAGACTTTTTTAACTCCTTTTACAAGTTGATGTGCCTTCTAAGTCTCAAAAGTATGATTAATTTACTACCTCAACATCTCATATGGTCAAAAGATGATCAAGGCATTTAACCATTTCTAAAAGAATTGCCAAGGCAGCCTCGTATGACAAGGTATGTGTATGTTTTCATAGCACATTCTTCTTATCGTTGAAAATAAGAAAACATAGGGTAAGGTCATTGAAATTGACTTGATCAAATTGTCCATGAATATTTATTTATTTGTCAAAAAGGGTTCAAATTTTAAATTGTGTGCAATGTGGCAAACCCAATCTCTAGCATGTTTCCTTTACATGTGCAAGGATGATCTTTGAATAAACCTCTTCCCATATGTTTATGAATATGAAACATGTTTCCTTTACTGTCTTGTCTTATAGGCTTTAGCCTAGTGGTTTTTACACTTGAGACACTAAAATGGGAGGTCTTAAGTTCAATTCTTGGGGATACCTCACCTTCTCCTAAGGAGACATGCTAATGTGTGTTTCATGTAGGTGGGTATGAAGGTCACAAAAACCAACACATAGGGCATTCCTCCCCACCTAAGTTGTAAATTATAAGGGCGATATATATATATATATATATATATATATATATATATAAAATCATTCAAGGTTATTTATGTATTCTTTGAATACATGGTCGCTTAATGCTCATTGGTTTGAAATGATCAAAACACTTTCATTTGAATTGATTGAAATGCTTTCATTCGAATTTCTTTGGATAAAAATATTTCTTATATAAACAACATTTTGTATCGCTTTCGTTCGAATCATTTTTTATTTGTTGAGAGAGAGAGAGAGAGAGAGTTCTCAGGTAACCACTCTTCTTGTGTGTGTGTGTGTGTGTGTGTGTGTGTGTGTGTGCGCGCGCGCGCGCGCGCGCTGTCGTGCCATGGCACGTCTATGATGTGAAACCGTGCATGTGAGGCCATCTAATACACATCCAGATGCATGGGGTTAAGTGCCATGACGAGTCATTATATGATGCCATGTACATATGTTCATATTGTAGATAAGGTTCAATAAGATGAGCTGAGGCTGAGCCAGGTTTCGAAGCCTTTGACAGTGTGGTGTGAATTGTGGAGGATTTTTTTTTATGCTTATGGAGAATTTCGGAGCTAGCAGATACCTTGTGCCTTGATAGGACTGGATTATGCTTGTGGTTCGACTACTTTATTGATTCCATGAGATGGTGAATTGCTCATAAGCTGTGCCTATCATGGTTGAGTTGATATTAGCACTGAGACAGAGAACTTTATGGTACATAATGGTTGGGGTCTTGATCGTATGCTTTAGATGGCAAAAATCATATGTGCAATAAGGATGCCAAATGGAGCTTCTTTTGATGAGGCGTGAGAAAAACCCTTAGCAAGGTTATGGTGAAAAGGAGTTTGATTTTATATAAATATGTATATGGTCAACACTCCAAAATAAAGGAAAAAGGTCACACTCCAAAACAAAGGAAAAAGGAAATAGTAGGCGCAGTGAGGAAAATTAAAATGGAAAAATGCGCGATTTCAGCTGCAAAAGGGCGTGGGCGCCGACTTCCTCGCGGGAATGACCAGAAAAAACCAGGGAATTGCGTGCGATGCTGATCAGAAGAAGTCTGCAGAAAAAAAAACCAGGTGACAGAAGCGAGTTCGACCAGTGCGTTTGGTTTCATGCAGTCAGCGACTGTGTATGGCGTGTTGGGGCTTGAAATAGAGAGTAAAGTAGCTACTATCAATTGATATGCTTTTAACAAATTCAGAAAAACCAGCTTCGCGCCGGCTGTGCGCTGTCTGCAGCAAAAGGATTGAGTGGGAAATAGCAAAAATCCAGGAGTGATTCACAATAATGTTTTCAGATAAGTCGTGTTTTTCTTAAATTTATTTATTTGACTACCTTTCAAACCTTAGAGGTTTTGTAAATCATAAGACCTTTCAAACCTTAGAGGTTTTGTAAATCATAAGACCTTTCGAACCTTAGAGGTTTTGGTAAATCATGAATGTCTGGATACGAGGAGTTGTGATATTAAGGCACTGGATATCTGAATTGTTTCTACCCTAATGGAACCAGAGTGCAAGCTTCGAAATTTCTTAAAACCATGAGAACATGTTATAGATATGCCATATATTGTCTTGTACTTGTGAGTTGTTGAAATTTATAAACAGGTTTTCAGGTGATAAAGAACATTATGAGATGTTGGAAATGGTGACAGTGGATGTATGGAATGAAAAGGGACACATGTATGTTGGAAATACTTAAAGGTTATGTTATGCTTTCATGTGATTAGCTGGAAAGTTTTGGAAGAAGAAGCCAGTGAATCTATGCTTGGAAAGGGATAAACAATTGGAACACGAATTCAAGGATGGATTTGTCCTATGCTTTTTGGGAAATTTTGAATGTGAGTTTCCTTGTTAAGTTTGGCACCAACTCTCACAGCTAGAAGTCTCGTACTTTCCTGGCTGTACCGCACACTTCACGACAACTTTGGTGAACCCGACGTGAAACTGCTGGGGTGAGAGTGTGGTGAAATATACAGGGAAGCTATGGCTGAGAATTCTGAGGGTCAGGGGGTTCATTTTGACCCTGGAGTTATGCAGATGTTTCAGATGTTTACCATGTACATGCAACAGCAGCAAGCTGCTGAGAGGGGACGAATTTCCACGACCAAAGCACTACAATCAATTGTGAAAAAGATGGATCAATTTGATGGGAAGGACATTACAAAGTACCTGCGCAATTATATAAAGGAGATGGAGCTAAACAGGTGATTGAGGAGGACATGGTTCGAAGTTTCGAGCTGGTATGTGTTCCTGAAATAAGAGAGCGCATAAAAGGATTGCAGACAGCACAGGGTGGCAGAAATTGGGAAGAGTTCAAGCTTGCTTTAAAGGATGAATATTTTATGGAGGATTCTGAGCGAGTGACTAAACGAACTTTCTTGGAATGGGTCACAAAATCTAAGATGGGAATTTCTGCCACAGAATTGCTAAGAGAGTTTGAGAAGCGTTATGCCCAGTTGTCAAGGATAGAGCGTGCAACTTTGGACAGAGAAAAAACAGAGCTCTTCTTACAAGCAGCTGGGAAAGATCTCCAGGAGAAATTGGAAATCCTCCTTGAGGATAAGGATACAGAGCAGGGATTAAAGAGTGATTGGAATGATGTTGAGGATGCAGTCACTATGTTAGCAAAGCGGCAGAGCGGAGGAGGGATAAAATGGTGATGGGCTCTGCACCCCCCATAGCTGCTGTTACCCCTGAGAATCTACCCAAACCAGCTGCTACAATTCCCAAGGTAGATGGGCCAATGGATGAGCTTATCAAGGGTATGCGTGACTTAAAATTGAAGATGTCCAGGATTGAAGAAAAAGGTTTACCATTGGGGCAGGCTTCTATGCAAAAGCCTCAAAGCAAAGAAGGGTTTACATATAGATGTATATGGTGTGATGACCCAGAGCATGCAAAGAAAGATTGTGCTAGCTATAAAGAAGCTCTTAAAAATCAACTTGTGTTTTTCAAAGATGGGAAAATCCATCTTACAGAGACTGGTCTTCCATTGAGTACAAACTTTGGGAAAGGAGGGATGAAAAAGCTGGTAGAGGATATGGCTGCTAGTCATGCCATTTCTATGGTTGAGGCAGCAACCTATGGATTAAAGGTTGGTCAATTAAAGCAGGGATTTGAGAATGATGAGGATTATGAGAATGAGGATTTTTGGCCATCAACAATGGAATTAATTGCGTCAAAGAAAGTGTCAAAGCAAGCTTTGCATGAGGCAGGTGATTGTATACGTCTTGAGACTGGCTGGGAGGAGCCTGTGGATTCTTTATCCATTCATGCCTATATTGCCAAATGCCAAAATAATGAGGCACAGGTAGAGGAGAAGCGTAAAAGGGAAAATGAGGAAGGAGGGCCATCAAAAAGAGTTACACGTGGAAGTGAAAAGAAGGATCCTGGGCCATCACATATGCCTCCACAGCATAGCAGACCTCCACAGGATGTTTCAATGGAAGAAGTGCCAGCAAAAATGAAGGAGAAGGGTAAAGGGAAAAGTCCACTCTATAAGCTTCAATCTGATATTGAAGTTGCAACAGATCTCAAAAAGGTACTTGAAGAAAGGATTCTAAACAGCAGGGTGGAATTCACACTAGGGGAAGTCTTGGGGATTGCAAAGAAAGAATTTCATGATGAGATAATTGATATTATACGAAGAAAAAGGCAGTCCATAATTGAATCTATTCCATCACAAGGGGAGGCAAGCACTTCCAAGACTCATGGAGTACAGGTATAGAAAAAGGAAGAGAGAGAAAATGTGGTGGAATGTAATCACTCTGCTGATGGGGCACGACAAGTGCGCTTTGTGGAAGAGGATGATGAAAAAGAAGTTCTTACAAAGAGTCATTACTCCAGGAGCCATTGGGCAAGAGCAACCACTGAAACCCTTGTCAAGATAGGTGATTTGGAAGAGCCATATGTCGCTCTAATTGATCATGGGTCTGAAATAAATCTTATGGCTAAAAATCTCTACAACAAATGTAAGTGGCCAATGGATGTGGATCATGGGTGGATGATTAAAGCAGCCAATAACTCATCTGGAGAGCTTTATGCAGCATGTCCAAATGTAAGGGTAACTATAGGGGATGTGAAGGATGATCAGAATTTCTTTGTTCAGGAGATGTCATCGTATCCCCTTATCCTTGGGCAACCCTACATTACAGCTGTAAGGATGGAAACAAAGGTTTTGGATGATGGTTCAGCATATGCAAGAATAAGGAGTAAAGATGGCAAAAAAGCTGTTCAGTTTTTGACAGTTTGCATTAATCATGAAAGGAATCGTGAGTCTCTTCGGGCACAGTCACTCCCAAAGATAAACAGAGAGTTCATGAATTACAGGGAGATGAGGGATTTTGGCCAGGTGCCATTGTAAAGCGGGATTCCAATGGTACAAGGGGAAATGAGTTCTCGCAGGACTCAATCAATGTAAATAGTTTTTCAGCAAATTTTCAGGGATTCTCCAGCTATGGGTCACTGGTTTTTGTAAAAAGCAAGGATTTGAAGCGTGGCATGCAAAAACATATACAAAATGAACAAAAAAGTTTTGAGCAGTGTGGTCTTTTGGGGAAGAATGAGTTTATTTCAGGGGTGCTTGATGAGGTGTCATTTATAGATACTATGGATGTGCTTTTTGATATGGGAAGAGCATGCTTACAGGGTGGAAATGAAATGATAAAGGTGTCATCTGTGGAGATGTATGATATAATCCAGGAATTTGAGGGGGTGGAATGTAAAAACATGAATTGTGAGATGGATGCTCATGTTGATACAAAGTACAAAACGGTTGCAAAGAAGGTGAAACCAGTTGCCTTGCCCTTGCCACCGGGAAGCAAGGAGAAGATAGATGAAGCTTCTATGCAGCCAAATCTTAGAGATCCGAAGAAAATTGGGCATAAATTTACTCAAGAAACTCTAAAAGAGCTGAAGATTGGTGAGAAGGATTTTCTGTTGCCAGTTGAAAGGGAATGCTTTGAGAAAATGCTTGTAAAACATGAGAAAGCTTTTGCCTTTCAGCCGCATGAGATAGGCTGTGTTGATCCAAGTGTAACAGCACCAATGGTGATCTTTACTGTTCCACATGTGCCCTGGAACCTGCGGCCAATTCCAGTACCAAAGGCTCTCTTGCCAAAGTTGATGGAATTACTAAAGGAAAAGATCAGGATGGAAATCTTGGAGCCTTCATGTGCCCCATATTCCAACAGATGGTTTACTGTACCAAAGAAAAATGGGACATTGCGCTTTATTCAAGACATGCAACCTGTAAACAAAGTCACAATCAGAAATGTGGGAGCAGGTCCAATTGTGGATGAGTTTGCAGAAGCATTTGCAGGGAAAGCTATATACTCTATGGGTGATCTGTATTCGGGATATGATCAGTTCCAGCTGGATATACAAAGAAGTGCTCCAATCATCACCTACTTTGAGAAAGGCAGATTATGAGTGTGGCAGGCCTGTGATTGTTACAGTTGATACTAGTCCTACTGGGATAGGATGGGCAGTAGGGCAAGATGATAAGGATGATCATAGGTATGTAATTAGATTTGGAGCAAAGATGTTAAGCTTTCGGCAACGAAAGTATCCACAGATCAAGAGAGAGTTATGGGGGATAGTCACTGCTCTAAAATGTGAAAAAGAATATCTTATTGGGGCATCTGTACTTGTGGAAACTGATTGCTTGCCACTTCTTGGGATGATAGCAAGTTGTACCACCCCAGATATTGCTATGCTTAGGTGGATTGCTTATATCAAGTCACTAAATCCTGAGTTTGAGCATATTGCGGGAAAAGATAATCCAGTTGCAGATATGCTATCAAGAGCCAGGTATGAAGATGAGAAAGAGATGATTAGTGACATTGATGATGTGGGTACAAAGTTCTATACTACAGCATATGCAAAAGGGGATCATATTTGCCTATCAAATGCACTTGAGTCTTTTATTGAGGAAATATATGAAGGAGATTGGTTGCTTATTGGTCAATATTTGAGTACTCTGACAAGGCAAGAAAATTGGTCTGACTCAGAATTTAAGAGAATCCGCAGAAAAGCATATGGTTATTTCCTAAAGAATGGGTATCTCTGGAAGCATCCTAAGCAGAGGAATGCTATGCCACAGAGAGTCATATGTGATAAAGAGACTCAAAGAAAGCTTGTGAAAGAATTCCATGAGAGTCTCTGGGCTGGGCATAGAAGTGTGTGGGCCACCTTTACCAAAATAAAGGAAAAATATTGGTGGAGAGGAATGTACAAGGATATTTCCCAATATGTGGAAACATGCATAGTATGCCAAATGTACTCAAATGTGCGGCATCGTGATGGCTTGCAACCAACCTACCCACCTGCCATGCACTACAAATGGGTAGTGGATCTAGTTACAATGCCTTTGGGAATTTGGCAGATGCGGTATATAGCACTTGCAAGAGAAGATTTGACAAATCAAGTAGAAGGGCGTGCTCTTAGAACAAAGAGTACGGAAACAGTATGCAAATTTCTCTTGGAAGATGTGATCTGCCGATATGGTTGTGTTGGGAAAATAACAGCTGATAGGGGTGAGCTAGATGTTGAAGAAGCAAGGGAATTCTTCTCTAGAATTGGTATCAAACTGTCCCTAACATGTGCTTACAATCCTGAGGGCAATGGAAAAAGTGAGCGAGGACATCCTCCAATCATTAAAGCTTTGGCTAAGGCATGTAGAGAAAGAATGAGAGAGTGGCCAAAGCTGCTACCATATGCCTTGTGGGCTGACCGTACAACTCATAGCTCAGTGACAGGATACATGCCTGCAGAATTAATGTATGGTCAGAAGCCAGTGATGCCAGTTGAAGAAGTAGTTCCAACTTGGAATGTATTGCCCTGGGTGGAAGGATTGAGCAGAGATGACCTCCTTGCCTTGCGAATAAGACAGTTGGAGAGGAGGCCTGAAGATGTAGAGCTTGCTAAAGCTCGCTTGAAAGATGCAAGGCTGAAAAATAAAGAAAGATTTGATAGTAGACACAGACTCCGGCCAAAACCTATTGAAGAAGGTGATTGGGTTCTAATGTATGATAGTAGCCTTGACAACCAATTCACTGTTCAAAGAAAATTTGCAAAAAGATGGTTTGGCCCTTACATTGTCAAGCATGCGCATGGAAATGCCACGTATACTTTGTGTGAGCTTGATGGAACAGAAATAAAGAATCTTGTGGCAGGCAAAAGAATCAAGATATTTAAAAGAAGGCATGATAATGATCCTTTTGATTCACAAGAGATTCAGGATGAGAGGCTTGACAGTGGTAGTATGGATATGGTTGAAGAGGAAGAGGATGATCTTCCTGGAACTGCAGAAGATGAAGACGACATCCAGTTATATGTGGACCTTGATGATGATTTGGCACATACCAGAGGATGTGCAGGTTTAGAGGGGGTGGATGTCGTGCCATGGCACGTCTATGATGTGAAACCGTGCATGTGAGGCCATCTAATACACATCCAGATGCATGGGGTTAAGTGCCATGACGAGTCATTATATGATGCCATGTACATATGTTCATATTGTAGATAAGGTTCAATAAGATGAGCTGAGGCTGAGCCAGGTTTCGAAGCCTTTGACAGTGTGGTGTGAATTGTGGAGGATTTTTTTTTATGCTTATGGAGAATTTCGGAGCTAGCAGATACCTTGTGCCTTGATAGGACTGGATTATGCTTGTGGTTCGACTACTTTATTGATTCCATGAGATGGTGAATTGCTCATAAGCTGTGCCTATCATGGTTGAGTTGATATTAGCACTGAGACAGAGAACTTTATGGTACATAATGGTTGGGGTCTTGATCGTATGCTTTAGATGGCAAAAATCATATGTGCAATAAGGATGCCAAATGGAGCTTCTTTTGATGAGGCGTGAGAAAAACCCTTAGCAAGGTTATGGTGAAAAGGAGTTTGATTTTATATAAATATGTATATGGTCAACACTCCAAAATAAAGGAAAAAGGTCACACTCCAAAACAAAGGAAAAAGGAAATAGTAGGCGCAGTGAGGAAAATTAAAATGGGAAAATGCGCGATTTCAGCTGCAAAAGGGCGTGGGCGCCGACTTCCTCGCGGGAATGACCAGAAAAAACCAGGGAATTGCGTGCGATGCTGATCAGAAGAAGTCTGCAGAAAAAAAAACCAGGTGACAAAAGCGAGTTCGACCAGTGCGTTTGGTTTCATGCAGTCAGCGACTGTGTATGGCGTGTTGGGGCTTGAAATAGAGAGTAAAGTAGCTACTATCAATTGATATGCTTTTAACAAATTCAGAAAAACCAGCTTCGCGCCGGCTGTGCGCTGTCTGCAGCAAAAGGATTGAGTGGGAAATAGCAAAAATCCAGGAGTGATTCACAATAATGTTTTCAGATAAGTCGTGTTTTTCTTAAATTTATTTATTTGACTACCTTTCAAACCTTAGAGGTTTTGTAAATCATAAGACCTTTCAAACCTTAGAGGTTTTGTAAATCATAAGACCTTTCGAACCTTAGAGGTTTTGGTAAATCATGAATGTCTGGATACGAGGAGTTGTGATATTAAGGCACTGGATATCTGAATTGTTTCTACCCTAATGGAACCAGAGTGCAAGCTTCGAAATTTCTTAAAACCATGAGAACATGTTATAGATATGCCATATATTGTCTTGTACTTGTGAGTTGTTGAAATTTATAAACAGGTTTTCAGGTGATAAAGAACATTATGAGATGTTGGAAATGGTGACAGTGGATGTATGGAATGAAAAGGGACACATGTATGTTGGAAATACTTAAAGGTTATGTTATGCTTTCATGTGATTAGCTGGAAAGTTTTGGAAGAAGAAGCCAGTGAATCTATGCTTGGAAAGGGATAAACAATTGGAACACGAATTCAAGGATGGATTTGTCCTATGCTTTTTGGGAAATTTTGAATGTGAGTTTCCTTGTTAAGTTTGGCACCAACTCTCACAGCTAGAAGTCTCGTACTTTCCTGGCTGTACCGCACACTTCACGACAGCGCGCCATAGTTCTTTGTGACCAACTTGGTCATGTATATGGGCCAAGTGTATACACACTTTGAATTGTGTATGTGTATATGTGTTGTGGCTCTTTGTGACCACAACACACATATATGTGACCACCTTGGTCACATATGTGGACCACGTGTGTGCGCTTATAATCGTCTACTTTATGTGTATGTTATTTTTATTTTATTGTTTAAATATAGTGTTAACATGTGTTTAATTATAATGTGAATCATAATGTAATACCTTTTGAAATTTTTGTGTTTCATTTTAACATGAATAACAATTTTAATTTTAGCAATAAGTTTTTATTTTAGATAGGATCCTCTTTAGTTTTAAGTTATTTATAATGTGTTCCACTTTAATGTGAATATAATACTTTTTATTTTAATGTTAAATTCTTATCTTAGATATATTTATCTTTAAATTCAAGTTTAATTTTTATTTTTGATAATAGTATGTGTTTAATATTAATGTGAATTTGAGCTAATAGTGTGCACTCTAGCAACCTTATTGGGAAGTTGTGAACATGCTAGCTCGTAGTATTTTTTATTTGTGTTTTAGCTAGTCATGTGTAACCTTGTCACACATGTGGGCCAAATGTAAATCTCTAGGGCACTCTATCTAGTTGGGTGTAACTTAGTCACACATGTGGGCCAAATGTAACACTTTAGCTACTTGTTTTATTTGAACTAGTTGTATGCACTATGGTCACATATGTGGACAAATTGTGAATACTCAGGTTCCTCCATCTGTTTTATTTTGGCTAATTGTGGATGCTTTGGTCACACTGTGGGCCTTTGTGAACACTCTAGTCTTTCTCATTTATACTTGTGTACAGTCTAGTCATGTAGGTGGGGTAGTTGTGAACACTCTAGTCTTCTCATGTTTGTTACTAGAGCTAGTTGTGTACACTCTAGTCTTCTCATGTTTGTTACTAGAGCTAGTTGTGTATACTCTAGTCTTATCATGTTTATTACTAGAGCTAGTTGTGTGTACTCTAGTCACACATGTATGCTAGTTGTGTGTACTCTAGTCACATATGTACACTAGTTGTGAACACTCTAACTCTTATCCCATCATGTATTGTACCCACCGAGTATACACACATCTTAGAAAAGTATGGTTTTTTAAGTGTGTAATTTTATGTTATATAATTAAATGTTTTGTCTTATAATGCTTGCTTTGTTGTTGGTATTTACTATGTTTTTTATTATTATTAATTTATTTATTTATAATGTTATTTTTATAGATTATGGCTCAGCTTTTAGAGCCAAAGTGACATAATTTAACATAAACAATTATGTTATACTTGACGAGCATACTTGAGAAACTCCTCAAGTATCCCATTTAAAAAGATCTAAATCCTTTGAGGACTTCGCATCAAAATCTTTTAGAGCTCTTTGTGATAAGTGGCCTAAATTTGATGATCATAGTATAATCGCTTCTATCTTCAGGAGCACTCTGCATAGAGTGCCTAAGATTTTTGGGGCAAGTTAATGTGAAAGTACAACACTTTGATCCCCAAACTGCCAACAATCAATCCGGATTTAGAGACCAAATTACTTTGATAAAGCAATCACATAGAGCTTTCAAAGGCAAAAGTACAGTAGTGTCACACAAGGTGCTTCTCCCCAAGCTCCCCAAGTTTCCCAAGTTGTCCATCCTATAGCATGGAAAGATCCTACTGCTTCATGAACCACCTTGGGTTGAATATTAAAGTTGATGAAGCGAGGTGACATATCGTTGGTGCCAACTACTGAATAACAAGATTAAGTCAATCTTGAAGAAATATTATTTTTTTGTGAAAGTGAACTAAAAGATGTAAATTTTCACTAAATAAGGAGATGATATTTTTATTGGTATTCTAATATCAAGTATATTATTTGATTCATTTATTTTTAATGGCATTCTAATATTAACTATATTTATTTGATTTTTATGTGATAATTTTTCTAATAGGAGGAAACACATTAATTTGTCAAAATTAATGATAGAAATTCAAAGTGTGTTTACAAAACTATAAGAGTTCAAACATTACAAACTCCATTTTTGGTCCTTTGCATGTTACAAGTGTGCCCTCAAGACTAAGTGCCATGGGGTCTTAAATAAAGACCCTTGTCAGGTGGCATCAATGGATGGCATTGATCAAAATCGCGATGCCTTTTTGGGCCGTCGGATAAAGTAAACTAGGTCGAGTAAACTAGGCCAAGTAAACTAGGTTATTAAACGATCATAGTTTACTTCCTAGTTTACTAAACGGGCATAGTTTACTTTTTAGTTTACTAAGTGATCATGGTTTACTTCCTAATTTACTAAGCGAGCATAGTTTTCTTCCTAGTTTACTCAACAAAACATAGTTTACTTTGTAGCTTACATCATGGAATGAGGATGAATTTGGGTTTGGGATTTAGAAAATTTTGCAGCAAGATGTTATGTGCAAAAGAGTATTTGAACTCGAGACCTTGGGCCACCATTGGAAACATCTTACCACTACACTATACCTTCAAGCAACAAAACCATGTGGTTTCAAGCCATTATATTCTATGTTTTTTAACCCTAGTTTACTTGGTCTAGTTTACTTCCTAGTTTACTCGGCCTAGTTTACTTTATCTGATGGTCCAAAAAAGGCATCACGATTTTGATCAATGCCATCCATTGATGCCACCTGACAAGGGTCTTTGTGGCACTTAGTCCTGAGGCAAGCATGCACCTTTGTACTTGCTATGGTGAATTTTGAATAAAGTATCGAGGAATCCATGTTATCAACTTTATTTATCCTTATCACAAAGGAATCATATATAATAAGTTTATTTCCCATTTGGTGCCTTGGTGATTTGATTTCTAGGTTATACACCAAAGATACATACTTTGATGACAATAATCCACCTTTTAGAATGGATAGAATTCATGTATTTATATTTATCAAGGAATCATAATAAGTGTTTTTTCCATGTACTATCATTAGTTTTCATCAAAACTATCTTACTCTTGAGTAAAGTACTTCCAATAAATGACAAAAATGGCCTTTTTAACATACAAAAGATATTGTGCTTCCTAAAAAACACCAAGATTTTTAATAAATTTTGGTGTTTAAAAAATATAACTACATAATATAGAAAATCAATAGTATTTACTATGGTTCCAAATTCTTACTAAAGAGTATTTATCCATCAAGTCGATTTAGATACAAAAATCTTGTTCCTTTAAATAAAAAATACAAAGATGGATGTAGAATCACTAATCATCTTTTGACTCAAAGCCATTTATATCACTTGTGACATTAGTACCACTAGGAGGTGAGGCAGAAGGATTTCCTTCCTCATCACTATCCACAATTACATTTTCTTCTTCAATGTGCAATCCAATGCTTTCCAAACTATGAGCTTTCTTTTGCGTGCATGGATGTCTTGCTTCACCTTTAAAATTATTCTTTCTATTAGTTCCATGAACTTTTTCTTTATTAAGAATATTTAGTATTGACTTCCTAAGGTATCCATCCTTTGTTAGAGTAAAGTCATAAACAAGTATGTCCACCTCATCGAGCTTCAAAGTGCTTATGCTACATGTGTTATTACTATTCTTTCTCTTACTTCTACCTTGTTACAAGAACTAAGGTACATGGAGAATTGATTAATCCAAAAAATAATAAATAACAAAAATAAACCATAGATACCATAGCATAACTCAAGAGCATAAAATCAAAGAACACGAGATTGGGTGCAATCTCCCCCCTCATGCGTGTAGCTCCACTTCCACGACATGAGTATTTTGAGAATTGTATTTAATTAATTAATAGCCCAAGGAGATATTAATAGTTGTGTATACAAAATTGGGCTTTACTTTTACACTTTTTACAAAAATAACTCAAGCACTAGAGCTTGTTCACACACTACGTGTAAATAATCAAAACTCTTCTAGCATATGTGCTAGGAATATAGCACCGCCATGCACAAGTGTGCATAAATAATTTGTACAAACATTTGGCATGTGGCTAAAAAAATAACCTTGGACTCATTCGCCATAAACAGACTCAAAGGTTCATTGAGTGAGCATGGCTCAGAGGCAAAGGTGTGGCTCAGAGGCTCGGGTGAACATGGACTGCAACAACAAAACTCGTGCGACACCTAAATTGGTGACCCTCGCACGCATCATCAAATCACAAATAATAATAAAAAATAATATGATATAGACAAGATCCCTTATGTGTGACACACGCATTGCTCATCACCTATTTCTGTAAACATATCTTAATTAATTGGCCTTCTCTATAATTAATCCCAATATGAAACGTTGATACGCACAAACACAACATATATTCACCACTTGTTTCACTAAAATGTGAGTATCATTATACACATCATCTAGCATGGTGTGAGTTACCACTTGTTACACTCCAATGATCATGGCACGTCAATTGCATAAACCACTTGTTACACTTCAACCGTCCTATACCACCAGAAATTATCCTACACAAATCTAGAGATAAGTATGCATCAAAATCCTTCACATAAGATTAATCTCGTGTCCCATACCACAAGACTAATACATAGTGAAAATTTCATAAAGTATAGTTCAAGATGGAAGAGCCAGTTCCTTCAAGAATTTCTACTTTTGATGCATAAAAACTCTCCTTGAAATTTACTAAAAAGTGTTAAATAATCAAATAAAATTAATATGTTACCTCAAGAGTCGGAGTAGCTGTCGTGGTAGTCTTGTTCTTTATCATTATCGATCATATTGAGTCCTAGTGAAATAAACTTTGACTTTCGTGGACAATTTAATGTGATATGTCCAATCTCTTTACACCTGTAACACTTCTTTAAATCATGTTTATTAGCTTTTTGTGAGTCATCTATCTTAGTGTAAATACTTGTGTTATGTTCATTAAGAGATGTATCAATTGATTTCGGAGATGGTTTAGGCTTCAAAAATGTTGATGTCGAGGTTTGGTGTGCCATTGGTTTCTAAGAAAAACCATTTTTCGTTTCAAAATTTAATGAAATAGCTGAGCTAAGAGAATGCGGTCATAACATATTCACCTCGGATTGAATTGTAGGTTTCAAAACCTGCTATGAACTTTCTTCTTTGATCCTTGGTGCGAACTTTCTCGATTACCTATATTTGTAACAAGGTTTGCCAAAACCTATCCACATAAGCTGATATATTCTCTTTGTCAAGCTGTCTGAATATAGACCATCATTGTCGAGCTTTAGCTTTACATTGTGAAGGTAGGAAATCTTTCTTGATGAGTTTCTAAAATCTCTTCTAATCTTTCTTGCTGGTTCTAAAATGACATTCCACCATAATGCTACATTGTCCTACGTTTCCATGAGGGCATCACCTTATGGATTATTGTGATTTGTTAAGTTAGGATCATTATGGACATGTAAAGAAGAACCCTGGAATGCACATCAGTATTGTAGATAAGGCAACCAACCAAATGCATTTACACAAGCATATCTTCACTAACATCCTTTGGTACTCTTTGCAAAATGAGATAAGTTAGATCTCTTTTGATCCATACCATCTATGACCAAGCCAATGTACTTCTCTGAAGATGTAAAACATTTTTTTCTATGATGCATTATCTTTTTTCTCTCAAATGTATGTTCTTCTCTATGCATTTTCAATGCAAACTTAGCCATCTCGATTTCTGATAGATCCTTCACACTCTTTCTTCTGCTTTTCAAGTTTTCACATATGCTACATACATCCATTCTGACTTTCATAGGGATAGATACATTATTAAAATGACTTTTATAGAGTCTAGTGAAGTAAGAGTAGCTTGTAAAATTTTCATGTGCATTCACCATGTCTTCTTTGTACAATAGTGAGAACACCTAAGCTCTTGTAAAATTATCTACAAGATGAAGTGTACATGTGGTTGGCATTACCTCTACATTGTAGTCTACAATAACCATCCATCCTTGTGATGGTGTGCATCCCTACTGGACCACATGACCTAGTAGGAGTAGGATTAATTCTTCTCCACTTGACCTAGTAGGAGTAGGATTAATTCTTCTCCACTTGATTTTATTCCACTTTATTCTATCAAGGTGATAATTTCCCAAACTCAAAGCGACCTCAAAAGCAATCCGATAAAACTTTTCACCAAGCAATGAAATAAGTTGGCCACATAGATATGCATCATGGTGCTGAGAACAAAGTAATACATCCTTAAAGATTTCAAAACTTTTGGTCCAATATTCATCAAACAATTTTCTTTGTAATAAGTGCAGATGCTCTAAATTCCTTTTGATCCCTTCCACATCCTCTCTTTTTCTTATGAAATTGCCTAGCCCCAAGTAGTTGATTTGCATCACAGAGCTGATTCTCCTACATGATGTTGGTTTGTTAACAGGTGCATCATCCCTTACTTCGCGTGATTCTTGAATATTTGCTGAGGAAAATGATAAGCGTGGAGATGGATACACCTCATTTGTGATGGATGTTGATCATTGATTAGATTGGTGATGTTCATAGGATGAGAATGAAAAACCGGGTGATTGGTCACGATGTCCCTTTGATATACATAGAGTAACATTTGGTGAGTGTTCACTAATTGTAAGAAGAAAATCTCTCTTCATAAGCGACACTCTCTGTGTACGAGGAAAATGTAAGAATACAAACTTATAAGGACACAAATGTTACATTACTATAATTTTTTAAATTAAATTATCAATACAAAGAACTAAAAACTTATTGAGTAATTGCTATTTTTAGAGGCAGATAAAGTATGAAAGAGAGAACTCTCTCATTTATGTCCATTGTCATTACAAAACCTTAAAAACTTATTATAAGTACTTGCTATTTTTAAAGGTAGAGGAAGTATAAAAGAGAGAACTTTCCTCATTTGTGTCTATTGTCATTCTAAGAGCCTAAAGCTGTTGAAGAGAGAGTTCAAGAGCATAGTAGAGACACAGAGGATCCAAAATCAAAGTCATGGGCCAAGTACTTGTTTCTTACTCTTATGATGAAAAGATTCATTAAAGATTTCATTTTTAGAGTAGTGAAAAATGGAACTAATTGCACAAAGAAATTCTCTATGCTTGTAAAATTAAGAACCAAAAGAAAGAGAAATTTTTATTGATATACATTTAACCTCAAAATGAATACCTAATGTTAAGGGTTAATTTCAATTTCAAGCCCCAAGTTTGGTGTTCAACATCAATTTGTGGTTTCAACTTGATGTTTGACATCAAGTTTAATGTCCAAAATCAAGACCAAGTTCAAAGTTAATGTTAAACATCAACTTAAAGCTTTGAACTTATTGTTTAACATCAGGTCCAAGCTTAAGTTGATGTTGAACATAAACTTTAAGACTTGATGTTTGTGAACATTAAGTCAAAGTTTCAATTTGATGTTCAACATTGAATTGAAGCTTGGAATCAATGTTCAACATTGATTTGAAGCTTCAAGTTGATGTTGAACATCAACTTGAATCTTGGACTTGATGTTAAACATCAACTTAAAGCCTAGGCTTAATATTCAACATCAAATCCAAGCTTCAAGTTGATGTTCAACATTGAATAAAAGCTTCAACTTGATGTTTGGACATCGATTCCAATCTTCAACTTGATGTGTAAACAGTAACTTAAAGCTTTGACTTGATGTTAAATAGCAACTTGGTGTTAATACTCAATGCTCTCCTCTCCAAGTTTAGCAATGCTCTAAATTGTAAGGCCCCCATTCTAAGGAAATATCGATGTGAGCACTAGACACTTCTAGGTTCCCAATTCAGACATTGGAAGAAGTACCATTGTGTGAACATATGGTTAGGAGATGGCTTGTGTAGAGACCCAGTAGAAACCCAAGTATAGCTTACTTTAGGTGTGGCAAGACTTACTTATAGATTTGGCACCCAAAGGGCACTGTATTTGGGGGGGTCTGAGGGGCCATGATCAATGGCCATCCCCGATGCCATGGTATGACTTGTTTTAGTCTATTATGGTCTCAGACGGTCATCTGATCCATTGGAACATCTAGTTTGAGGTCCAATGAGTACATTTATACCACCCAATTTCATGTGTGCATGGGAATTAACACCAAAATATACATAAGATGAGGTGTACAAGGGGTGTCCTTAACTCTTTTTTAGTGTAAATATACCAAATACGCTAACATGCAAGTAAAACTTTATACTCCGGCTCGATGTTCAACATTGACTTGAGGTTAAAGGGGTATGCTTTCCAAATATGTTCTCTCCTCCATGCCAATGTGCCAACACACATGTGCCCATACATGTGCCGGTATCTATTCTTAATAGCTATATTTAGAGCATGATTTTTCAAGAGCCCCCCCCATGTCCATGTGTTCACCCCACATGCCATATTGCTCTATCATGGTGGTGAAACGTTATGCTCCCACATGTCACCATCTCCCACGTGTGCCCTATGGCCTACTACTACCCCATGTATGTGCATAGTTGCTCCCTACAAGCTCCCACTCACTCACGCACATACTTCTAATAGGGAACCTCTCTGCACCTATGTGGGCACCTTACAGCCCTCACATCACCATCATCTTGATGTGCTTTTTACCAACACCTCCATCTTCTGCCTACTCGTGCAACAACATTCCCATCCTTTCATCCATGTGTGCATCGTAATGCACCTTTTCCATGTGACCTACGTTGTTGGCCTATGTAATTTGCATCAATTATCCTATAGATTCTCATGTATGCCACCCTTGCATCCGGTGCTCATGTATGCCACCTTTTCCTGCATGTAGCGAGATCCTTGTAATATTTTCTTGCTATTTTTCGGAAACCTTGTCACCTATTGTTCTACAACAAAACCATTGACACCTTCATACCCTAGATATACGACAAAATTGCACCTTGGTACCCCTAATTGGAGGTGATGTCGGTGACCGCAATCATGTTTCCTATACGGTAATCTCTCATACCTCATGTGGTCATTCAACTTGATGTTGAACAATGAGTTTTAGCCTCCAACTTGATGTTGAACATCGAGTTGAAGGCTTATTGCACCAAACCAATATTCAACATTGAGTTGAAGGTCAAGCTCGATGTTGAACATCGATTTGGACGCTCAAAATCGATGTTGAACATCAACTTTAAGCCTCCAAGTTGATGTTGAATATCGAGTTGGAGGATCACACAGAATGTTTAACATCAGTTTTTTTCCCATATCTCTTTACGAACATAAACTTGTTGCCTTGAACTACAATGTTGTTGTTTTAGTTGTTTAACTTCAATGCAAATGGTTTTTCATAAGAAAATTATGCGTTCCTTCATAAATTCATGTGGTTTATTTATGGCTTTTAGTCCCTTTAGTTGATGTTAAACATCAATTCTCCATTAATTTTTCTACATTTATCAAGGTAATTTTGTTAGAAATTTCTTCCTTTTTACAATTCTATGTATTTTTATGTTGTGTTCTTAGTATATATATGGTTTTTTATGAGATTAAGGTACTCTAGTTTTAATATTACTACTCCAACTAGATACTTACAACAAGGACTATGACTCCATAATGCATATATACCATGCCTTTATGTGAAAGGAGACATGGGAAACCACGATGCCTATGGAGGGCTTACTTTCCCAAAAACTACCGTACATAAGATTTCTAGCCCTCGTTATTCCAATCCAAAGTCTTTTGAATTTGATGAAGATGAATTTGATAAGGCCTCTAGTGAAGAGTTTGAGGAGGAGGAAAGGATACAACCTATGTTCATAGAAGTGAGGCCTAAGACAAAGTAGACAAACTACTTTGCCAACTATACCACAAGAAAATCCTTTACCACTACCTACATCTTTGCAGTTGAAGCTTTTGTTTGCTATTCATGGATCTACAAAAGGTGCACTAGTTTATCCTAACCATGAGTGGATTCTAAGCTACACTACCAACCATAAGCTTATTTCCTTCATAGCATGATCTTTTGGAAATAATGCTATGCAAAATAGTCCAAAGTCTTATGGAGAGGTGCTAAGTATCAACTACTATGAGGATTTAGATAGTGATATGCTTCATCTTAAAATTAGTATAGGAAACATTATGCAGGAATTTGTGGTAAATGAGAATCTACTACGATAAGACTATAGTGGTCCACAACATCTAAGGAGTGCATTGGGTAATAATGAAAATATCGTTACAGCACTATCTCCATTTCTTCATGGAGGAGATGTCTACTACCGCTAACCCTCATGTTTCCCAAGCACTTGAGGTGCCTAGTGAGGATGTTAGTGCTAAGGTACTACAAAAGAAACATACAAGCAACACTCATAAAGGTGGACAAAGTGTTAGAGGTAGACGTGGTGCACGTGTTGTTCAAAAAGGAAGATCAAATAGAAAAGAGGTTGATGCTAGTGATGGTGGTGAAAGGGAAAAGGTGTCAAATCATGAGAAGAATAAACTTATTACTCCAAGGGAGATTAAGCTCAGGTTACATCACAATAGAATAAGGCGAGGGAGAGCATTCCTCTTCACAAAATTGTAAGTTAAAATCTTCTTATTGAGAAGGATTGGCCCCCAAATCATGAATGGTGATATTCTTATAGGGATTAAAATATTATAGAAAGAAATAATGTGAAGTGGAGACATTTCACTCCCTTTTAATGCTTAACTTTTCACTTCCCCCCCCTTTGCATTTCTTCCCTTCCTCCTTTTTCTTGGGCAAATTCAACTTCATCATATCTCCTACTTCTTTACTTATTTCTCTACCAAAATTTACATGTAGCTTAAGCTCTACCATAGCTATTGTGTGATAAATTTTCATTTTATTTGGACAAAACTTGTGTGAGTTATGACCATTTTTGCATTTCATCCATGTAGTTATTCTTTTTGTTAGGCTTTCTAGGGAGAAAATTTAGAGAGAGCTTTTTCTATTCTATCTTGATCTTCTTATAGATTTTTATCTTATTTAGATAAAACTGTAATGAGTTCTTGCTACTTTGTCATGGAATGAAATGATTGGTTCTTAATGCCCTTCTATATTCAGAATTTATATGTTACATATTGTGGATTTTCTAATGCATTGTTGTTGATTATGTTGTAGGTTGATAAATCAGAGCATTTCATTAGTTTATAATAAAAAATAGGTAATCAAATTTTTCATTTTTTTGTTATGTTGGTTCAGTCTTCCGTCCCCCAATAGATAGGTAAGTTCAAAACTTTATTGTTTATTATAGATTCTTTGTTGGTATGTTAGTTTCTAATGCGTTGTTCTTGTTATGTTGTAGGTTGTGTTGAATCAAAGCATTTTACTAGTTTTGGGATCACTAATACATAATAAAAGTTTTATTTGTTCTTATGTTAGAATTTTTTTTGTTTGTAGATGTTTAACTAAAAGTTGTATTAATCTAAATAGTATTGTACTGGTGTAGGATTGTCATTTATGATTTTTATTTTGGTCTAGTTACAAGCTGTATTAATCTAAATAGTATTGTATTGGTGTAGGATTGTTAGTTAGGATTTTTATTTTGGTCTAAGGTTACTAGGATTTTTAATTTTTTCTTTGATCATATGCTAATTTGCTATATGGAGATTGATCTTTGCTTTGTGTTTTGTGCTAGACGAATAGAAATAAGTAATATACATTCCATAAAGATTTTCAATAGGACAAATGATGAAGGGAGATAGGTTAAAGATCTTTATAGTAAGTATGAATGGGTGCTAATGTATCCAATTGCAAGCACCAAAGGATCATTCAAAGTCAAGACTAAGGACAATACATTTTAATTGGAAGGGAAGGATAATACATTTTAGATGGCATACTAGTGGAATAGAGGTACTTATTCAACATGTATATATGCACAAAGATATCCGTATGCATCCTTTCATCATCAAGATTTCTAAGCATCGGCCAAATGGTGAGTGTGATTTGATGTTGATCTATAATATAATTAAATCATGTGTCTTCTTTAATTTTTGTGATATCTTTATCATGGTACTTTTTTACCAACTTTGTATCCATTAAGAATTGAGAAATGGTAATCAGTGGAAAATAAAACGTTTATCATTCTGAAATTGGGGTGTTGATGTTTGAGAATAAGAATACTAGCTCTTTGGTGGCCCAACAATGAATCTTCCTTTATGATTTTTTGTATGTTGTACCATCTCATAATGTTATATATGGCTTATTAAAACCCATACCACCCCCACCCTTGTCTTCTTTACAATGGCAAATAGCTAGCATGGACCTAATAGAATATTATAGGGTGAGATTTGCAAATGACATGCAAGCTATTGGCTCAAAGGACGTTCATTTAAGCTGGTTTATTCTATTTGGCTGTATTGCATACTTGTTTGTAACTTATGAGGGTTTTAAGAAAAAAATCACATTTACACACAAGCCCCCAATGGTTGGTCCACTTGATGATGGGCTATGAATGGGGTACAAAGAGAACTAATCGTGGAATGACCAAATACGATGTTATTTTTAGGTAATAACTTATCCCAAATGTAAATTTATGCATATTGTTTAAGAAATTATATACTCACTTCATTTGTTTTTTATGGTAGGTACTTTGTTTCTTGACAAACATTATGCATGCGATTCAGGTATAGAAGGTGGAGGCTTATCAGAGGTGATTGGTTGAGCTTAGATCAAGACCCCTGAGGTCTGAGCATTCTACCATGGTCGATGTCAAAGTTGTTTGGGGAGGCCATGGCACAATTACAATTAGTGTGGAGGGAAATTGGCCTCTTGTATTTCTTACGCAAGAGATTTGTAGGAGATTCCACTCATGTTGAGTGATCCAACTACAAATTTTTATTTCAAGTTAGATGGTAGGAAGGTCACGAGTAGATGCGAGAACTCTATTCTCTATGCACAATTTAGATTGTGGAATCCTTGTAATAAACATCTGGATTTTATTTATTAATGAAATGAACTGTGTTGTGTCTATTCTCTAAGTACTTGAATCTGTGTTACAGTTATTTTGGTAATGTTGAAGTTTAAGAGGTGGTCAAAGATACGCATAAAAGCATGCAAAGTACAAAAGCGAACATTCTTGAGAGAAAAAGGAAGAATGAAGTTACAACTATTATCTTGCGAATCCCTCGTTGGAGCCACCAGCATAGGTGATGAAATTACACCACCCTCACAACTGCCCATCTCATCAAATTCCTCTTCACCAATGTCCCTCCCCTTACATTTCTTCTTGCCTTTTTGTTTCACTGCATGCATGCACCAAGGCATGGATGAGTAGTATTTGCACCTTGAGTGTAACCAAGCATACACTTGATTGTCTTCAGGTCCCCACCCAGATGCGAATCAATGGAAAAACTTCCTAGACTCTCAACATCCAAGTGCTCCCCCTCTATTTGTGCCTTGATCACATTACTAACCCAAGGCAATCTCTCAAAGACACCTGCTAGCACCTCATGTGTTTCCTTGGGAACCTCAAAGGCTCCCAACCACCAAATTTCTTTCTCTGATTGAACAATGAACGAAAAGTTAGTGTTTGTTCTACTCCCATCACCACTTTCATTAGTAGCTTCATCACTAGCTCCATCACCAGCTCCATCACTCTTTAGCTCCTCCCCCGACCGTAGCTTCATCACTAGCTCCATCACCAGCTCCATCACTCTCTATCTCCTCCCACGACAGTAGCTTTAAAGGCTTCTACCATAGCGCAATTCATGAGTGTAATACTCACTCTCTCTAGCCTCCTTTCCTTCACTATCTGACACTCATCCAACTTCAAAATGAATGAGAGTGTTTGACCTATGAAATTCATAAAATAAACACAATGTTATGCTCTTTGCAAAAACGTGCACACAAATAAAAACAATATAATGTTACAAACCCCACTCACATCTTGCAGGCAATCCATAGAATAATATCATAGACTTTTGTAACATCTGCAGGTCCACAAATATGTTGTTGAATTTGTTGTAAGGGAACGAAACCATACCATGAGCAGTCTTCTTTTTTTTCCATGGTACAATGGGGAGAGGGTGTCGTGGATGTGATAGTACTCATCAATCCTGCATTTGATGTCTTCATTGCTCACTCCCTTAGCTAATGATATCATCTAAAGTGATGGGAAAAGGTTGTGCATGATACCTTTCTTGCGGAGGGTGTTTCCTAGCACTGATGAAGTGCCTTATAGCCCTTGGTGCTAATGCCTACCTCATCACACGCATTAACAACCTCAGCACTGCTAATAGTTTGGGCTACCTTGGACATGATATCATTGGCCACCCCACTGCCAAACATATCTTCTTGCCACGGGGATCCTTGATCATTTTAAGCACATTCTTCCTCGTTTTGTGATTGAGCGCAAGAGCTCATTATAGTCCCCAGACTTATCAACACCTGTAACATCTTGGAGAGGAATACCCTACAAAAAGCAAAAAGAAAGCATTGACAACATTACTAGTGGAATGGTTAAGAGCCATACTGCGCTATGTGAACTCTTTGCTTATGAGCACCCCCTCCCATAGCAAGTGTTTCAATGTGGTTGAGTGGCCTCTTACGCTCCCTTGCTCCAACAGGGGTGCTCTTCATGTGGTCGATGGTCTACCTTAGCTTTTCAATGCATGTTACACTCTCTCGATTTGCATCCTCGAGCTCCTTTCCCTTGGCATGAGACTGAAGCAGGACTTGGTGCAAACCACATAACGTACCTTGAAGAGCATGCAATTGCGAGGACAAGTAGAATACTCTGCCAGTATCACTTGTTGATAATCTCTTACAATACCCGAGCATCCCATTGTTACCATCTCCCACATAATGAATAAATGAGGGTAAGTCTCTAAAAGTTGGTGGGTATCGCGCAGAAGGGTCTGCTGGGTATAGATTTCCCCAACCCTTAGATCCAAATTTGTGTGACCACCTTGTCTCCATGCAATCTTCTGTTGTTCTGTGAGATGCCCCTTGCCCAAAGATGCATACTCTTCCAACACTCGAACATGCAAATCCATTTGCGCCATTGTGCAATTGCACATTCGCATTGGTGATTTCGCGCAAGGCCATGATTCTACTTAGGTGATAAGTTGCACAACCAGACGAGCTCCAATTGAAGAAAAGAATTAATAAGTTAAGTAATGTTGGACTAACAGCTCTATGTTGATGTTAAGCCATGAAAGCACAGTACAGATAGTGACAATGGCATGAAAGCATAGTAGAGAGGGAGAGAGGGAAAGTGAGTACACAGGCCATAAGCTCACAATAGAGAGAGAGAGAGAGAGAGAGAGTTGATAGTAGAGAGAGGGACCAGGTGTATGTAGGCCATTAGCTCACCGTAGAGAGAGAGAAAGAGAGACAGAGGGAGGGAAAGGGGGCAGAGAGAGAGGGGAGGCTAATTTGGAGGGAAAAAGGTAGGGTAAAGATGATTTTAAGTGGAAATTGAGTTTAAAAAATGAATTTTATATATTGGGTTAGGTTTTAAAGCATGAGAATTCAAAAAAGATGAAAAAAAAATCACTATTTTTGGCCCCCACCTAGTTTGCGAGAATGATGATGTGGAAAGTGATAGAATAATTTAGAGGCACTTAATGAGGGTGATTTGGTGGGGGAAGTGGAGGAAATAAATGAGGGAGAAAAAGATGTCACATTTAAGGGGATAGAGGAGGCTTTGGGAAGAAATGGAGGTTGAAAATTGAATTTATGATATATATAAGGGTCTGAGATAAGTTTCAAAGCCCAAAACCTAGCAAAATGAAAAAAATAATCACTATTTTGCCCCCCTAGTTACGAGCTTGGTGATGTGGAGTGGAAAGTGCTTGCTACAAGAGAGAGAAAATGACTACTTTAGACTCTAAAATTATAGGCTAGAAAGAGAAAACTATAGGCTCCAAGAGGCCTCTTTATTGCCCTTGTCTCCTTAAGAATGCTCAAAATTCGCCTTAATTCCTAAAAATTAGGAATCCTTACAAGGCCCAAAATATGTCCAAAGGCTACCTAATAAGCTTGCGGGTGCTCGAAAAGGTTTGTAACGTGGTGTGCATTGAGTTGTGCACACATGGGTGATGCACTTTATGGGTTGTTTCACATGGGTGTCCAAAAAAGCACTTGGGTGGCTCCGCCCCAACAAAATTGTACTCATAATAGAATTGACTGCCTAAACTAATAGACACATGCACAGGCATTGAGTGGAACACTGAAATTTAGCATTGAGGGGGAGTGCTGAAAGGTAACTTTAGCAAAATGTTTGATTAATTGATTAGATAGTGGTCAAGTGTGAATACACACCCTTTGTTAAGAGGGGATGTTGAAATATGTAAGCTTGGGTTTAGTTGAGTGTGTGAACACACCTTAGAGGTGTAAAATATTATCTTGTGTGTTGTGGAAAGATAAGAATGCCACATGAGATATTGTGTGAATGGTGAGAGCCACATAAAAGAATGTGGAAAAGGGATTGCCGCATGGCATGATAATGTGTAAAGGAGATCATGACCATTACTAGGCAAGACTTAAGCTATGCTGTAACACTTGGACTTGTGAGTCACTTTATGAAGGGACCCCCCCAAGAAGCCACACTTGGATGTGGCTAGATGGATTCTCAGGTACATAAAGTCCACAATTGATTATGGACTTTTCTATGAGGCTGGCAAGCACAAGGATATAGCTACATGGGTACACAGATAATGCTGATTGGACTGGTAGTGTCATAGACAAGAGATTTACCAATGGCTTTATGTTTTCTTTTAGGAGTGTTGTTGTGAGTTGGAGCAGCAAGAAATAGACGACAGTCGCCTTGTTGGATACAGAGGTGGAGTATAGGGGCACTGCTATGGTAGCTTATGAGGTAGCTGGGTTTTAAAAGCTGCTTAGTGATATGGGTGAGCCCATGGATAGGGTCGTTTTCATTTATTGTGACAACATGAGTAGCATACAGTTGGCCAGTAACCCAATATACCATGCTAGAACAAAGAACATTTAGGTGCATTATCACTTTATGAGGGAGAAGGTTCTAACATGTGATGTAGATCTAGTATATATCAGCACAAAGGATTAGGTGGCTGGTGTTTTGTTGGCTCATTTCCTCCCAAATCTCCTCACTTTAAGGTGGATCCGAAGGAATCTAGCCTTCTTAACTAGGGAGGAGCACTCTGCTAATTACAAGTCATTTACTCGGATGGTGGGTTTGAGGAAGCGTGGTTTGATACAATGCAGTTAATTGTATTGTCATTTCCAACAACTAGTCCATATTTGGTTCACATTAAAGGTACCTAGTATCTTTGGATCATGTCTAAGAATGGGATTTTTTAAAAGGGATTTTTCTTAATTTTTCTTTATTTTTTTAGACAAGTTTTTTTTAAGGGATTTTTATTTTTATTTTTTATTTTTTTGGACTAATAGGGTCAAGTATCGTGGTTCACGCCTCTAGGCTCACATCTGCAGGCTCATGTTTGCAAGCTCGCATCTCCAAGCTCATGTATGAAAGCTCACATGTCCAGGTTCACTTATGCAAGCTTAAGCCTTTTTTGTATAAACTTGGCTCATGTATTTTCCTTGTATGAAATAGGCCTACTTGGGACATGAAAATCTAGGAATTGGGTTAATGATAGGATTGGTGTGTAATTATTGGGATATTCAAATAGAAATCAAACACACAAACAAACACATCCAATGGCTCCAAAAACCATATTTTTCTAGAATGTGGCCTCCTAATCAACACTAGGAAATATTGAATGATCAAGAGCTTTTCTTAGCCTTGCCAAAGTATGTGTTATTGGGTTTTGTTGGAGAACTCATTAGGCATCGCCTTGAGAAGAACCACCACAAAATCCTCTTCGATTCTTGCATCAACGCTCATAAGTTGTCCCATTATGCTCTTCATGTTACTTATGAAGCCTCCAAGGGACTCTCCACTCTTCATTTCAAGGCCAAAAAATTTCACCCTGAGAGAGATACGGGAGTGCTTGTCCTTTACTCCATACAACTTTTCCATCTCATCCCGCATTGCCTCCACAGACTTCATGTTGGCCACATGATGGATGAGATTTTTGTCCATATTTAGAGCTATAATGGACTGATCTCATTCATCGTCTTCCACAACTTCAGGATCATCAAAATCCACCGCCTTCGTGCCTTTCACCAAAGGCCACAAACCCTTGCTCATGAGAGCATACCGTACTTAGACTTGCCAAGTGTGAAACCCTTCTCCATCGGACTTGTTGATGGCATGTGTATCCTTCGACGTGATGATGATGGGGAGGTAGGAGAGGTATTACTACTTTCCTTATAGAATGGCAAGAGCATTGTCTAGCTCCTTTACAGACTGGGTGTCCCAACACGAGAGAGGAAAAACAAGCTTAATGATTGCAAAACAAATGCTTATGGAAAAACACAATAAAGAGTTGTATATGAACCCTTCTCCCCAGTCAACCCACTACCTTATGGCTGCCATTGTCCTTTACGAGAGAGACGAAGGAGGTGCTGGAAAAAACGTCAAGCAACATGCTGCAAGTGACGCTACCACCTCAGCTCTGTCGAACACCCAACGAGCAACGTCGCCTGCTGGGAGTAGACAGTTGTCTACAGCTCAAGCCACCTCGCGACTTCTACCATGGAAGTGCCAGGGACAAGACCAAGACCGGCCTTATGTGAAACAACCAAGGGTGTTGACCAGACGTGTTCCCTTGTTCACCTACAACAACCCACTCCTTATTGAGGACGATGCAAAATGACAGGTTGAGTCACTGCAGCAAAGTTGCCTAGTTCAGTTGCATATTGAGTAGAGGAAAAAAAGAAGCCGCTGAGACGCCTAGCCACACTTGATGCAAGACGGGCTTGAAGGAGAAGTCAACTGTGATACCATGTGAGAAGATAAGAGTGAGTGCAATGGAAGCAAGAGAATAAGGATAAGGTGGATAGAGAGAGAGAGAGAGAGAGAGAGAGAGAGAGAGAGCGATGTAGCAAAAAAACTTATCATATGCTTTTGCTAAAAAACAAGACTTACAAATGCCTTTCTCCTCTCACATAATATTGAGAGAGTTGACCCCTTTATAGAGCAAGGGAGCCCTAACTAGGCTAGGGTTTGCTATACACATACCTTATCTCTAACATGAGATGGTTTGCTACACACACACCTTATCTCTAACATGAGCATACAATTTTAATAAAGGTGAGGTTGCTCTTTACAAGAAAACACATACACACAAGAGTAGACAAGCACACAAGAGAGATGGATGTCTGAATTTTCTTCTCTTCTCTGTAACCTTAACATAAAGATAAGAGAGTACATACTATAAGGGAAAATACTTTCCTACTATAACACACAAATGGTCAGCTCATAATGTGAACCCAACTATATGAGTTAGCACTAGAGCTGGTACTATAACTATGCAATAACTCTAGTACACCAAAGTGGATGTGTCACACAGCCTATAGAGACCATTGGCGGCATATCACCCATAATCTCACCAACGATGCTAGTTATGTAAGTGCAGAGTTGTCATCCTAATGTGTCACCCATATCCACACTATAGTTGAGCTCGATATTTAAACAATCTAGCCATCTATGCAATGTGTCACATTTGCTACTACTGGTAAGATTTTATACAATTAACACACATTAATGCCACATTAGGCATTTTAAATTATATCCCATCCAACATTAAGCACATCAATGTTTTTTGAGGTCATGAAGGAGGCTAAAAGCCATAACATTAGGGGTTTCAAATTATCCCATCCAACATCAAGCACATTGATGTTTATCGACGAGGTCATGATTTCATACTCTTAAGGAGGCTAAAAGCTATGACATGGTATGCACACTCACATGGTTTGTGAATTGTTCCACGTTCCATTGGCATGTATATATGTCATCAAAATTGACTTCTACCATCTTCAAGATGATTAGAAAAGATTGACTCTCCAAAGAGTTTGAGGAGGTGGGATTGCCCACCTCATTAAAGGCTTCCACATAAACATAGCAAAAGTTCTACTCTATAATACCTCCTTTGTCCACATTATCTCCTTCCATTATATCCAACATCTATATCGTCACCAACAAATGCCCCAAAAGCATAAATCAAATTTATCAACAAATGTTATGAATATGAATCTTATATGACATAGCACACGCATTCCACATGACCTTTTAAGTCATAGTCAAAAAATTGGGCCTTTTGTTTGGACACTTTAGCAGGCTAATTTTGTATTGGTTTTCTCTCTCTCACACACATTCTCTCTGTCTCTGTCTCTCTCTCTCTTATAAAGGCCATGATCCACCCGAGTTCAACTCCCACCGTTGGTCGTATATGCCTGCGTGTTGCATTCTATCAACGTTAATACATGTCTCTCCCATAGTGTGTGTGTGTGTAATAAAAGAGGACCCTCGCACTACCTTTCTGCCACCCACAAGTGGGGTAGATTGGCTAGTGCGAGGGCACTTATAAAGGCCATGATCCACCCGAGTTCAAGTCCCACCGTTGGTCGTATAATACCTCTCTCTCCCATAAAGAGTACCCTTGCACTACCTTTCTGCCACCCACAAGTGGGGCAGATTGGCTAGTGCGAGGGCCCTTATAAAGGCCATGATCCACCCGAGTTCAAGTCCCACCGTTGGTCGTATAATACCTCTCTCTCCCATCGTGTGTGTGTGTGTAATAAAAGAGTACCCTTGCACTACCTTTCTGCCACCCACAAGTGGGGCAGATTGGCTAGTGCGAGGGCCCTTATAAAGGCCATGATCCACCCGAGTTCAAGTCTCACCATTGGACGTATATGCTCTCGTGTTGCATTCTACCGACGTTAATACCTCTCTCTCCCATAGTGTGTGTGTGTAATAAAAGAGGACCCTCCCAATACCTTTCTGCCACCCACAAGTGGGCAGATTGGCTAGTGCGAGGGCCCTTATAAAGGCCATGATCCACCCCGAGTTCAAGTCCCACTACCGACGTTAATACCTCTCTCTCTCTCTCTCTCACAAAGTATCGAGCTCAAAGCCTTACAATCCACAAAACCCTATTTGGCCATAGCCGTAGTGGTACGAAGATTCTTTTGGTCGAGAGGATTGACTCTTGACGTTGCTTGCAAATTGCAATGGGAAGGTTGTTGGTCTCATCAAAGGGGCCGGAGCACGCAGAATTGAGAAAGACAGCTGGCTTCTTCGCATACGACAACGGGGGAACAAGCAAGGAACTTGGCCGAGTGGCAAAATGACACGTGGGCAGAAGGGCTACAAGCGTGACGTCATAGAGTCGTGCCTGATTCCAATTATTTGGAGAGGGACCCATGCGCAAATGGGCGGGGGACGGGCGGGGCCTACCTCCCCCCGCTCATGTGCATTGTGCATGTGCCCAATGCCTTTCAAGTTTCAAGTTGCCGGCTTTCCCAAATCGCGGACACCTCAGCTGACGTGGACGCCGGGCGCGCCACCGACCCTGCATGCATCTCTGCAATACAGTAGTAAGCATCATGCTGGCGTGGCCCGTCACGACTAGCTTGAACACGCTGACTCAGCCTAATTATTTTTTTAAGACCAACAATTATATATATATATAATTTATATAAATCAGCAACAAGTTCATTACATATATAAAACAGCCTAATTATTTTAACATCGCCATCTCAAATTGTATTTAAAGTTAAATGCGCCCGCATTGCAAATTATTATTTGTTATTATATTAGAACAAAATTGGTTTCATATGAGACCGTTTCGCCGCCAAATTCAGCCGCCCACCACCTTTGGTTACTTTTGTCTGCCCGTTTGAAGTGACCGTTTGGGCTCTCATCAAGCACCGCAAACAAGGCCCCCCACTACTTTAGTGGCGCCCTTATTATGGCATTATGGGCCGTTTCAAACATCACCTTCTTACAAGAGAACTCTAATTTAGTAAATCATATCTTAAAAAAGCAAAACAACAGAACTTGGAGTTTTTTTTTTTTGAAAAAGCTATGTCAAAACTTGGAGATATTTTCTCTCACTACAATCAAAACAAAAATTATAAGATGCCCATGATTGGCCCCTTAATTATTTGTTTCACTGTGCTTAATTTATGTTTATTTTTTAAATGTCAACACCACAAGGGCACAAGACAATGCACTTGTCAACACCCAAAAGGTTGCACTTAGGTTTAAGAAGGTTTGATCCACAATCAAGGGTTTATAAGTAATGAAGGTGCCAAACACATAGGTTATTTAGGTGAGTTAATTGTCTGTCTATCACATAAAAAAATCACAAATGAGAGTGATTAGAATTCATATCACAAAAAATTGCGTGCCAAAAAACATTCCCAAATGTTCTCCACTATATTGTAAAAAACCTGACATCTCTCATTATTGACAAACATTGCATGTTTTTTGTATACTTACTTTAAACCCATTAAGAGTATGCATGAGTTTTTATTTGTTTTAAATCAATTGATTATTTGATATAAAAACCCCTCCATCACTCTAAAGTCTCTTTCCAATCTAAAGGCTTCTTTGAGTTATTGACCCTTATTATAAAATTTTATTCATGATTCACGCATCAATTTTTTGTAAGACGAGCGTATAATTTAAATCAATCCCTTCCAATTGAAGAAATCATATCTTTAAAAAGGTCGCAAGTGATCGTACGTAATTATTTAAAGCATGATTACTCTTCTCACGCGTTCTTAAAAAAAGAAGAGTATGCATGGGACTTTGGGCTCTTGTTAAATATATTCTTTGAGAGACTAGTTTGAAGTGTTCAAAAGCTTCTTTACTAAGCTAAAAAATAAATGTGAAGACTTTTCTCATTTATACACAATGGGGATAGAAGAGTTGTCCATTCACTACAAAGCTTCTATTTGTAAATTCTTATGATAACAAAAGATGTAATACCCAAGGCCTAATTATTTTTGTAAAAGAGAGTTCATTAATGAAGTCAATACACAATGAGTCATAGTTATAAGTGTTGCATTATTGAGTTAGGTTTGTCTTTCCTTGCCACATGTATTAATAAGTTATTGGCATGCTATTCCACATGAGCCACAAGACCTTTTATGATTGAATAACCTTGGTTGGTGTTTGATTAAATGAGAGAAAACATAAATTTAACTCATTTGTGTGCTCTTGCAAATGGGAGACCTAGTGGCCAAAAATTTGTAGGAACACAAACTTGTCATGTTTATTGTTATTTTTAGAGAGAAGGGAATCAAAGAAGAGATAGTAAAGGTGCTAGGTTGTGGAAATGTACCCAATCATGAGTTTTTTACACGAACCGTGAGTGATGATATTTTAACCTAGGTGTTTGATCAAGTGGCACAAGATATAAAATTAACTCAGTTGTGTGCTTTGCAAATGGGTGATTTCGTGTTTAAAAGAATTAGAGGAACACCAATTATGTACTATATCTTTTTATTTTTAGGGAGTTCTCTTTCTTATTGTTGTCAAGAGTTCTCTATGAGTAGAAGATGAAAGAAGAGATAGTAAATTTGCTAGATTGTGGAAAGGTGCCCAATCATGGTTTTTTGTGAGCACAATGATTGTGAGTGATGAGATTTCTACATGGGTGTTGGATTAAGACATAAATTAACTCATTTGTATGTCTTACAAATGGGTGACTTAGTGTTTGAAAAGATGGAGGAACACCAACTTTATCTTGTTTCTTGTCGTTTTGAAAGAGTACTCTGTTTTAGTAGGGGATGAAAGAAGAGATGTTAAAGATGCTAGATTGTGGAAATGCACAGAGTCATTATTTGTTCACGTGCACTGTGATTTTGAAGTGAGAGATATTTACATGGGTGAGAAAGGTACCGATGTAGGGGGGGCCTCGAGCTACTAAGGGCCTTTACACATTTGCTCCACTTAGATTGTACAAACATACCCAACCATTATTTGTCCACGTGCACTTTTATTGTGAGGTGAGAGATTTTTACATGGGTGAGAAAGGCAACAATTGATTGTGAGGTGAGAGATTTTTACATGGGTGAGAAAGGGAGGGGGAGCTTCGAGCTTACAAAGGGCCTTTACACATTTGCTCCACGTCTACTGTGATTGTGAGATGAGAGGTTTTTACATGGGTAAGAAAGGCAACGACGACAGAAGGGGGGGCGGTGCTTCGACCTAACTAAGGGCTTTTACACATTTGTTCCACGTGCAAGGTGAGAGATTTTTACAAGGGTGAGAAAGGCAACAACAAAGGGGGAGCTTCGAGCTTACTAAGGGCCTTTAGGTATGTGCTCCACTTTTTTTTTTGCCGACGTGTAAAAAAGAGTGTGCAGAGCGAGGGGATGGAGGGGGCCAGAGGTGGCCTAAGAGGTTAGGTAAAAGGGAAGAGTTCTACAAGGCCTAGAGGACAAGGAAGAAAAAGGGAAGAGTTAGAGAGGGGGCCAAAAGGAGGGAAGATCCGAGCATGGCAGGTGTAAAGGGTACCTCGCTTCACACAAAGGATGATAAAAAAAAGAGGAGGAAAGCACTCCACAAGAAAGGAAGCCTTTTCGCTACCTGTCTTCCTAATTTTCCCTTTTTTGCATGGTGCTCTCAAGAGCTTGTTAGTAGGCTGCGATCCTTTTTTGTCCATTGGGCACTGAGCATCGTCTTCTCACATGCACTCTCATCTCCTTTATATCCATGTACCCTTCCTGTTCCACACACCTTGCTGATCGACATTCTCTGCCATAGCCTGCAACCACAAATCTTACATCTACCTTAGATATTTACATGGGTGAGAAAGGCACCGATGTAGGGGGGGCCTCGAGCTACTAAGGGCCTTTACACATTTGCTCCACTTAGATTGTACAAACATACCCAACCATTATTTGTCCACGTACACTCTGATTGTGAGGTGAGAGATTTTTACACGAACCGTGAGTGATGATATTTTAACCTAGGTGTTTGATCAAGTGGCACAAGATATAAAATTAACTCATTTGTGTGCTTTGCAAATGGGTGATTTCGTGTTTAAAAGAATTAGAGGAACACCAATTATGTACTATATCTTTTTGTTTTTAGGGAGTTCTCTTTCTTATTGTTGTCAAGAGTTCTCTATGAGTAGAAGATGAAAGAAGAGATAGTAAATTTGCTAGATTGTGGAAAGGTGCCCAATCATGGTTTTTTGCGAGCACAATGATTGTGAGTGATGAGATTTCTACATGGGTGTTGGATTAAGACATAAATTAACTCATTTGTATGTCTTACAAATGGGTGACTTAGTGTTTGAAAAGATGGAGGAACACCAACTTTATATTGTTTCTTGTCGTTTTGAAAGAGTACTCTGTTTGAGTAGGGGATGAAAGAAGAGATGTTAAAGATGCTAGATTGTGCAAATGCACAAAGTCATTATTTGTTCACGTGCACTGTGATTTTGAAGTGAGAGATATTTACATGGGTGAGAAAGGCACCGATGTAGGGGGGGCCTCGAGCTACTAAGGGCCTTTACACATTTGCTCCACTTAGATTGTACAAACATACCCAACCATTATTTGTCCACGTACACTCTGATTGTGAGGTGAGAGATTTTTACATGGGTGAGAAAGGCAACAACTGATTGTGAGGTGAGAGATTCATGTCTACTGTGATTGTGAGATGAGAGGTTTTTACATGGGTGTGAGAAAGGCAACAACGGAAGGGGGGGCGGTGCTTCGAGCTAACTAAGGGCTTTTACACATTTGTTCCACGTGCAAGGTGAGAGATTTTTACATGGGTGAGAAAGGCAACAACGGAGGGGGAGCTTCGAGCTTACTAAGGGCCTTTAGGTATGTTGTCCACTTTTTTTTTTTGTCGACGTGTAGAAAAGAGTGTGCAGAGCGAGGGGATGGAGGGGGCAGAGGTGGCCTAAAAGGTTAGGTAAAAGGGAAGAGTTCTACAAGGCCTAGAGGACAAGGAAGAGGTGAGGCAAAAGGGAAGAGTTAGAGGACAAGAGAGGGGGAAGAGTTAGAGGACAAGAGAGCGGGCCAAAAGGAGGGAAGATGCGAGCATGGCAGGTGTAAAGGGTACCTCGCTTCACACAAGGGATGATAAAAAAGAGAGGAGGAAAGCACTCCACAAGAAAGGAAGCCTTTTCGCTACCTGTCTTCCTAATTTTCCCTTTTTTGCATGGTGCTCTCTAGAGCTTGTTAGTAGGCTGCGATCCTTTTTTGTCCATTGGGCACTGAGCATCGTCTTCTCACATGCACTCTCATCTCCTTTATATCCATGTACCCTTCCCGTCCACACACCTTGCTGATGGACATTCTCTGCCATAGCCTGCAACCACAAATCTTACATCTACCTTAGATGATGTTGCTGCCTGCTGCTCTGCCTTGGCACTCCATGAAGGTCCATAAAATTTCTCCCTTTTGCATGTGAAGCTTGCGTTTTGCTTTCGCGTGGATCCAAGATGGTTGTTGTCAGCTCCTCGTCGTCAAAGTTCAGCACGGCCTCAAGCCTAATGACTAGCTTGGACCTCTCCTTTGGGAGTCTGAGCATCTTGTCTCCCACAAAGCCTGCAGAGGAGCTGCACTCTCTAGAAGGAGAGAATGAAGAAGACACAGAATCGTTCAATGAAGAGGAGCTGTGTTTGTTCATGGAGGGTGAAGAAGGGGCGAAGGAGGTAGAGAAGGGTGCTTTCCAATACTATGGCAAGCGAGGGTTGATGCCAAACGCTATGTGCAAACAACAAGAACAAGAGACTTCATGTGATCTCAGTGATTTGGCCTATGCCGAGGGGTTTTCTGATATGACCCGCACTCGCATGGATCCGGGATGTGGCTTCTTCAGGCCTCACGATGGAGAGAGCCCTCCTATTGACATTGCAGCTACCTCACTTAACATAGCCTCCAAGAGAAGAAGCAGCAGCAGCAGGAGGGGCAGGAAAAGCTCTCTCTCAGTGAGAGAGAGCTTACTTGCTGAGGCTTGGCAGAGAAAGAGGGAGCTCATGTTGCACGAGGAGATGGCCAATATCAAGGAGCGCGTCAAGCCGGAGCTCCTTGGGAGAAGCTCCTCCGACTGTGGCAAGCTAATTGTGGACGCTTCCACTTGCTCTGAGCTTAGGAGATCCCGAACCCGAAGCCTTACTGATGATGACTTCGAAGAGCTCAGGGGCTGTATTGACCTCGGCTTCCGGTTCGACCAGAGCTCAATCCCGGATCTCTGCGATACTCTCCCAGCACTGGAAGTGTACTGTGCAGTCGCGCAAAACCTTCAGGAATCTCCAAATTGCATGTCTGCTGCCATCCAATCGCCTGCTAGATGTTCCTCACCATCACCAACCCCCTCATGGAAGATTTCCAGCCCAGGTAAAACTTATTACTTTAAGCAAGCAAATTACTTGAAATCAATCCTTATGTTAATCTTGATGGATATATTAGCATCCAGGCTATCCTTACTGTATTTGCATGCAACCTTGAACCCTTTTGTGGATCATTGTATCCATAGGTTACACCCACATGTATCCTTATTGCATGATTGTTTAGTTTAAATCACTCAGGTCTTATAGAATACATCTTGAATTCTGTCTCATAATCTCATGAAGCCTTTTTGTCCATACTCTCATGTGTTATCCTTACATCAGTATTAAGGTTCTCGATTACTGTTGTATGCAGGTGACGATCCCAAAGACGTAAAAGGAAGACTGAGGCATTGGGCTCAAGCAGTCGCCTGCGATGCTAGGCTTTGCTACTAGTCAGCTCTGCACACATATGGCAAAGAAATGCCAAAGATGGAGCGACATTGACTTGGGAGTATATGTGTTTTGTATGGCAGTGTAATTAAACAGCCACCAAAACCATCATTCTGCCCTTGACTACCATCTACCATCTCCATCTCTGAGCAAAGCCATGTGAAGTCTATAGTTTCATTGTCCACCACCAAGTGAGTAGTTGTCCAAAAGTCAAGATGCTTCAAAGTTTTGGCTTGACGAGAGTCTTACTAACATGTCCTGACATTTGTACGTTGGCTACTTACATAGTAATGTCTAATCTGAGTGCGAGGTCTGAGATTAATTAACATGTGCCAGTTGCTATACCCAAAGCATTGTCCAAGTCTGCTAACAGGACAGTCAACCTTTTGAGTTCATTTATTTGTTTTTTGTGGGAGTGTGAAGGCCAACGCTATATCTGCCACTGCATGGTTGAGCACTTGCAGGGCATGTAAAGTCTTGTCAAGTTTCCCATGAATTGAAGGTATTCAAATATCATTTTTAGCATGTAAAAGTTATGCTTATATTTGAAATGTTTTTTATGTTAGAAAAGAGTCCTTGCTTGCCAAATGAGAAGACCCATGTGAATGGAGACACCCACTGTTGGAAGTGGATGGGGTCCCCTCAACTACAAGTTGTCACATGGAAGCATATGTCGAATATAGGCATGAGGGGCTGTCCTGCCAGGAACTTGGCTTATGCATAGGCTTGTGGATACACGTGATGTGGTGAGGCAAATTGGGTGCATTTTGGATGTTTGGCTTTATTGTTGAGTCGAGTATTCCACTATGTTGTTGGAATGGAGAAACTTTTTTGGATGTATGTACATGCAAATCCATAACCATGTTTGTGTTGGTGGTGTCTGGGATGGAGGCTCTTGTGGTGCCTGTGATGAGCTGAGAGTTGAGTTTCTCTTACACTGCTTCAGATTGAATCTCCTGTAATGTTTTTGGGTTGCGCTGCATCACTCTAACCTAGCATCCCTCTCTACGCATTTGGGTGTTTCTCTGTGAATCAGTCTAGCGTGCGCAGGTCCAAATAGATTCATATACGTATGCCACCCCTACTACTCATCAATCCCCTCACGGCATGCCATCCCCTCTCGCCCCCCTTCATGAGGCATGTCCCCCCTAGTTCTCATCATCCTTCATGGCATGTCATCCCCTTCACCCCTTTCATGAGGCATGCCTTCTACCTGTCATTGTCATCCCACGTCCCCTCTTTAGAAAAGAGGTTTAAGCATATGTCAAGTCACTACCAACCCCCTCCTTTATGCCTCCATCCTTTTTGATTTATGTCCCGCGCCCCGTGGTCATGCCTACTCACATCCCTCATAGTATTGTGATACACTTGCTGTTCCTATGCGAGTTCCATTTTAACATGTGAACCAGTAAAGCAAATTGGCTAGAACCCAAACCTTGCTGACAAGTTGAAGAATAGAACTGGTTACACATCTTGCTCAAATGCTAGTTCATCTTAAAATTAGAGCTCATGGTGTGAAGATTATGATTATGGTTTCTCCATCTGAGATTGTCAGGATCATGTTAATCAAGGGGGTTTAGAGATGACTAAAGCGACGCTTGACACATGTACCCACTATTCCAGCATACCAGAGTAAGTGATAAATGTTGCGAAAGGGACACTTGACACATGTACCCACTGTTGCAGCATACGACGTTGAAATCTCTTGTTGTTTGTAAGAGCATGACATGTTGCTCGGCAACTAATCCGCCCACCTGTTTTGACTGAGTGGTAGGAAGCTTGCTCAGCGAAAGAAGAAAACTCCCCCAATGGTAGGTTTCTTCTTTCCTTTCTCCGTCTGTGTTGGCCGGGAACGCGTGTCCCCTGTCCTAGATGGGAGGCATCTAGCCCCCAATGGTAGGTTTCTTCTTTCCTTTCTCCGTCTGTGTTGGCCGGGAACGCGTGTCCCGTCCTAGATGGGAGGCATCTAGCCCCTGCTCTACAACTCTCTCTGCTTGAGCTTTCTATCTAGCTCATTTTGCTCGCCGACCCGTCGGTCGCTTCAGTCAGCTCGACTGCGTCCAGCTTACATGAGCTACCCCACTGCCTGCCTTCAGCTCAAAAACAATAAAATCGAATAATAGTGGTGATCAGTTTGGGAGAACCCAAACTGATCGACTACAATTTGTTGCAAGTCCCCTAGCTGGGTGAGAGATTTAGCCTAGCAGGGAGCTGTAGAAGAAGACAAAACCCTAGGTTCAGATAGATACACAGATCGATCGATCGATCAGATTACATGTACTAAAACTATATCTACCTATATGAAACCTAGACACAAGGAATGTCTTACATATAAAAAGGGTCGAAGCATATGTCTGTGGCACTCGAAGAGGGCATTCTTGGCAAGTAATGCACGTCTTTAGGACTCCAATCCTCCATTCCATTGCATAGTCTCACTTGGTAAGTGGCGTGAGTTGAGTCAAAAGGCAACAATCTTACAAATAACATAGTATGGTGATGGCTCCCTTGCATAAGAGGGTGGTTACAATAAGAGGGTGTCTTGTAGCCTCTCTCTCCAAGAAAAAGATTAGCTTTTGGGTAGACTTTATTGTTAATGTGTAGTACAAGTATTATGAAGTGTTTGTGAGAACATCATTCGTTATCCACCATCCACTCCGAGTTTCTTTGCTAAGATTACTTCAACCCTTACCATGCATTTAATATCAAATAGGAAAAGTCTACGGACTTATTGTAGCTAGTTACTTAGGACTAGTAATAGAGGCAAATTATTTTTAAGTTTGTCTAGCTTAGTTTGAAAATAGTCATTTGTATATAAGATTTTGGCAATAAGCAATGGAAAATTATTCCCTTGTAGTAGTTTACGTGTGAGATCTGTGTCTTTCCTCTTCTTGCTTTTGCTTGTATGCTTTTTTTCCCCTTGCCTTTGTGAGAGAGAATACCTGAAGACAAATCTCTCGTTGTCTCAATCAAGGCATCGAGAGCTCTCCCTTCAGCCGCATTTCAATGTGCCAACAAAGTAAGGATGCGGTGGGCGATCTATTTATTGTAAGGTGCTTCGCCATCTTACCCATGTAAACAAGCACTTATCTGTGTAAGATGATGCTGGAACATATAAAGCGGTCTTACCATATGCTTAGTATCAAATAGGAAAAGTCTACGGACTTAATGGGAGGGGTAAGGATCCAATCTTAGGGACTACATCATCTCAAAGGGATCCACAAGGGCATTCACAGAACGTGTCTAAAAAGAAGAAGACAAAGAGAGAGAGAGAGAGAGAGAGAGAGAGAGAGAGGACACATGAAAACCTCCCCCGAGAAGAGAATTGAGAAGAGCTCCTAACCAGGGTGAAGAGCCAACAATGCAACAGCCAAAGCTAGCAAAAGAGCGATGATGATTCATTCACTCCATGACACTTTGCATCTCCCTCCACGGCACAACACTTGCCTCTATCTATGCTACTCTTAAGCAAGGTAGAGATGCCAAATGGTCACATCAATGCTACACGCCCAAAGTCGGCATTATCCAAAACTCCAATTTTCACCTCCAACCCAGGAAGCTTGGTAAGGCTTCCCTTCTTTCCATCGACATTGCCATTTTAAAAAGAGGCTCAAGAAGCACCCAAATCCGTTTGTCCATGTCTAGTAAGCCACCCATACCATAATTCACGGTTTACCCATGCTTCAAGAAAGTGGACCGAATAGCCACTAACATTTCAAAAAGAGGCTCAAGAAACACTTAGATTCCTTTGTCCATGTCTGGCAAGCCACCCATATTTTGCAGTTTACCCATGTACCTACCAAATTAGATGTCCTAAATTCTTCCACTCTCATGGACAACCCAATCTCATTTCCAACCGCCTTATCAACCAAATCTCAATACACATCAATTACCAATTTCCTATCTCAAACCATGTGTAAGAGTCAAACAACATAGAAAAATAAGTTTCGAAGAAAGAAATTTGTTGGAGTGATCACTAGATGAAGCTTCTACATGGGTTCACGGTTTGCCCAATGCCCATGCATGCTACCAACAATATATCCCACGGACTCTGTATGTTGTAGGCACATAGGCATTATTTATACATGAAGCTATATTAGTGAGCCTCATTGCCGACGACAACCCTCTAGTAGGTACATTTCTGGATGGGAGGGCAATGGCAGGCATGCAAGGCTAGCCCAAGTTATGACTCATCGTGCTTGGACCTTTCTATAATCAACAAGAACCTTCTGGCATTGTCTTTGACCACACCACTCCCCTTGATCCACACCGCCTCTATGCCATATGCTCAATAAATGCCACATTCCTTGAGCCACAGAGGCAGCACATCTTGCTTGCACCTAGCGGGCACAATCATGTGCAAATCCATTGCCCTGCCTCAAATGCTCTACTGATCTTGACTCCGCAAGAAAACAGCTATCAAGTAAATGTCAAAGAAAGTAGCCAAGAGAGTTGAATTAAGCAATCGTATTGGAGAATTTGTTATTTGGAGAAGTGTACACACACGGGCACACCTTCTGCTTATTATCCATGCAAGTCATATGGGCATCACAATTTGTTTGACTTCTTGCATCTCTCACGGCGGCACACACATCCACATGCACTTATGTTAACGCCAACCCTCCACATACATCTTTGGATGGAGGGACCATGGCAACCCATTGCCTAGACAACCCTCGATCTTGCACATACGTCTAATGAGATTCCATGTCTACATTCTCTTCTTCAACTGTAAAGATGGGAAAAAGAAAGAAAGAAAGATTGCACTCATAATGGAGTACCACATGCACTCATGATGGAGTACCACATGTACTCAAGGGAGTACCACCTTAGCCATAGAAGCATGGAGCTCCAAGAAGTATGATTTCATTAGTAAAAGTGTGTTCTGATGTTAGTTACAATATTCACTTATATACTTGCCCACCATTTCACACTCATTAATGTTGGTCCTCATACTTGATCGGCCATAACCATGCCCATGAGCCTCTCCTTATGTACAAACTCAAGCCCCTTTCATTACAAACTATCCCCACCCAAAGGCTTCGTCCTCGAAACCATGTATGGAGTAATGTATGGGCTGTATGAATCCTTCGTGACTTCCCACATGAATGTGTAAGTACATTTGTTTTGCAATTCCAAAAATGCCTTACACAAGAAAACTCCACATAGAGCTGTCCACTTATTTGATGTACATATGGACTATTCTTTTTATAAAGCCCGAGTCTTGTTGAACTTGATTGATGAAGAGTGAAGTATACCAATGACCATGGCTGTCCATACAGTAAATTTACAACAATGGCATCCTTCATATCATCATCCAAATCCATGCAAATAGCTGTCCAAAAACACCAATAGCTGTACACTTCATCCACTTTGATTCGTTGCTTGTAGAAGCTCCGGATGGTGTCTATACCCTTTTTTTTGTGAAGATGTCAGCGACCTGATCCTGTGTGCTGACATAAACAAGGTCAATGTCTCCTGCCAAAACCTTCTCTCTGACAAAATGATAGTGGACCTCTATATGCTTCATGCAAGCATGAAAATCTGGGTTCCTGGGCCAACTGTATTCTACTAATGTTGTCACAGAAAATGACAATTTGTCTATCCACCACTGATAGACCTAAATCTGCAAGTAGCTTTCTCAACCAAGCTACCTCACATGTTGCCATAGCAGCACCTCTGTACTAGATAGAGCAACCGTCGGTTGCTACTTGCTGCTCCAAGTCACAGCAGCACTCCCCAAAGAAAACATGAAGCCACTAGTAGATCTTCTATCTGAGATACTACCAGCCCAATTAGCATCTATGTACCCATGTACACATATCTCTGTCCCAGTTTCATAAAATGGTCCACAATGTAAAGTAGACCTCACATACCTCAATATGCGTCTCAATGCATCCAAATGCGGCTTCCGAGGAACCTACATAAACTGACTCACCAACCCAATAGCATAGCTCAAATCTGGCCTAGTGATCGTCATGTAGATCAAGCTTTCTACTATGCGCCTATACATAGTAGGATCCTCTAAAATCTCTCCTGAATCTGCACTCAAATTGCCATTCTGATCCGATGGCACTGAGATAGGCTTACAGCAGCCTGCTGTCATACCATACTTGGACAACATGTCCAAGCCATATACTGTCTTTGCAGTAATCCAATACCATGTGGTGACCTAATCACCTCAATGCCCAAGAAATATCTGAGCTCCGCCAGATCCTTCATCTCAAACTTCTGTCTAAGCAAGATCTTTACATCAAAGATCTCTGCATCATGGTCCTCGTACTGATCAAGTCATCTACATAGATGACAACAAGCACAATCCCTCTATGACTGTCTCACATATAGCGAGAAATCTACATTGGCTACATGAAAGCCAATCGTGAGACAAGATATTTAGAAATCTTGTCAGACCATGCTCTTGGTGCTTGTTTTAAGCCATACAACCTGCAAACATGCTCGGGGTGACTCACATCCTCATAACCAGGTGGCTGCAACTTGCAAATCCCCATGCAAGAATGCATTCTTTACATCCATCTGATGTAAAGACCATTTCTTTGACGCAGCCACTACTATCACAACTCTCACTGTTGCCATCTTGGCAACTGGGCTGAAAGTTTCCTCATAATCAATGCCATATGTCTGCGCATATCCTTTGGCTACCAATCTAGCCTTATACCTGTTTATGCTTCCATCACTATTATGTTTTACTTTGTACACCCACTTGCATCCAATGGCTTTCTTGCCTTCAGAAAATTGCACTAAATCCCAAGTCTCATTTCCATATAGTGCATCCATCTCCTCATCCATAGCTTTCTCCCAACACACATTTCCAACAGCCTCATCAATGCATGTGGGCTCTACAACCTGTACAACTTTTGCCATGTATGCATAGTGATGTGCCACATAACCATCATAGGTAAACCTTTGCACAGGATTCTTCACTCTCCCAGATCTTCGCAGCTTTGCATTCATGGCTTCCATAGCCTTCTTTACACCAGGTGTTCTTATAGCTGGTATCCCAAGTTCCTCATCAAGGCTCATCTCTGAGCCACTAGTCTCCATCAACATGAGAATGCCCTATAGAAATGTCAGTTAGGCATACTAAGGGGCTCAACCACTTTCTCTTTGCCTTTATGTGATATACTAATCACATTTGCAGGACTGGTATTATGATGCAGCCTGGCACTCCATGGTCTATCAACTAAACCACTAGATGAGGACTCTCCTGGTCCACTCAAAGACTGTGATTGCTTACTTGCATTCTGTGCAACTACATTTCCACTCACATCAGCCCCAACATCTTCTTTTTCAGCAGCATACTAGCTACTCATCTCATCAAAAACAACATCCCTGCTTACCCTCAACTCACGTGTAGCAGGGTTATAACACCTGTATCCCTTTTGCTCAAGGGAATATCCAATAAACACACATTTTTCAGCTTTTGGATCCAGCTTAGTTCTCAGCTCATCTGGCACATGCACATATGCAATGCATCCAAAGACTTTCAAATGAGACAAATCAAGTTCTCTGCTAGTAAACCTCTCCTCTGGAGTTACATCATGTATGGCTGCAGTTGGAGTCGTGTTCATGATGTAAACTACTGTAGAAACAGCCTCAGCCCAATAGCTATGCGGCATATTCTTCTCTTCCATCAATGCTCGCGTAATCTCAGCAATGTGCCTATTTTTCCACTCAGCAACTCCATTTTGCTGCGGAGTGTATCTGCATGTAAAGTGTCTCCGAATACCATTCTTCTTCAAAAATTCAGAGTACTCATTACTCTCCCCCTCCATCTGACCTTAAGCACTTTACATATTTCCCTGTTTGCTTTTCAACCATAACTCTGAAATTCTGAAAGTGAGTGAACACCTCACCCTTCTCCTTCATGAAGTAGAAGGGTGAGGACCTGTAGCCTCCCATAGACATGGTCTTCGTAGGACCCCATACATCTGAATAATGCACAACATCTAGTGCATTTCTGCTCACATTTCTGTTACGTGGAAATACATGCTTTATTTGCTTTCCAAATTGGCATGCTTCACATATTCTCTGCATACCTTCAACTTTAAACTTTGGCAGCCCTGTCACAATTCCTTTAGTTTGCATAGACTTCATTCTCTGCACATTCACATGTCCAATTCTTTTATGCCAAATGTATGTGTCTGCAACAATTCTTGAACCATTTGCAAACATCGCAGCACACACTTCAGGCATGTTTACATTCAATGTAAACATTCTGCCCACTCTATTGCCTTTTGCAACCAACCTGCACTTGTCTTTAAAGTCTTCAACATAACAACCATCAGGGTTAAACCGAACCTGCAAACCCTGCTCAATCATCTAGCCAATTGAAACCAAATTCTTTGTTATGTTCAGAACATGAAGTACATCTGCAAGGTACTTTACTTTGCCATCTTGCATAGACAATGGCATATCTCCAACATGGGAAATTGGATGAGCAGTGTCATCCCCTGTTTCCACAAAAACTGGTCTTTCAAGTTTTTTCATCTCCTTGAACCACTCCCCATGACTTGTCATGTGGTTCAAAGCACCTGAATCAATGTACCATACATCATCTTTATGTGCTACTTCAACATTTTGAGACATGACATTCACGACATGCTGCATAACAAACAACCTTTCATTATCCTCATTGTTTCTGCTCGAGGATGCATAGTTGTTTTGCTGTAATTTTTCATTTTGCATGTCAACCTGCTTCTTGTAACAATCTGCCTACACATGTCCAGGCTTACCACAATAAAAGCATCCACGTGTATCATTATGCTGCCTTTGCCAATTTCCACGACCTCTTTGACTCCCCCTGCCTCTGAATTGGCCTCTTCCACCTGCGTGTTGTTGTTGTTGTGAATTCTAGGACTATTGTTATTGTTGCTGCTGTGGCCAAAATATTGATTACCTGTTCGGCTACCTCCTTGGTTGCGTCCACGGCCTCCTCTACCTCGTCCTCTTCCTAAACTTGTGTAGAAGGCCTGTTGCTCTGAACTGTTTTTGTTTTGTGAAGACTGTTGGTCTTCACCTAAGCTCTTCTCTTCTATAATCAACATAGACAACCAAATCTGTGAAATTGGGAACGTTTTTCCGAGTTTGAATAGACGTCTTGAACGCCTTGTATTGTGGCCCGAGACCACGTGGACAGACTTCCACCTTATCATCATCATCTACTACTGAAATACCAATAGATGCAAGAGATTCCACAATACCCTTGATCTTCAATGCATAGTCATTCACAGACATACTCTTTTTCTCCACAGTATGAAGTTCATTATTCAACTGTATCTTTCGTGCCTTGGTATTCGTTTCATAGAGTTTTACCAAGGTGTCCCTTGAACTCTTTCACATCTGCAGCAGTCGGATTGATCTCCGGTATCTCCGGTGCCTCTTCATGCTCACCTTCTATGTAGTCCCAGTAACCCTTTCCCATCAAGAAATTTGTCAACCTGAACCTCCAAGCATGGAAGTTTTTCTTATCAAGCTTCTCAGCAACAATCTGGTTTATGCCATCATTTGACATCTTGCCAGACATAGATTTACCAGAAACAGCACTCTGGTTTATCCTGCACAAACTGCTGTATTTTCTGCAGCGTTATTGTAGTACACTCAAATGTTACAACCAGCGACCTCAATGTGCATACATACACCCAATGGCAACTATTGACCTCCTTGCAGCACACACAATGTCTGCACAACCAATCTGTCTTCCTGCAGTTCTTAAAACAGAGTTATGTAGAGAATCGATGACTCACCTGCGTAGTGCTCGAAATCGCATGCTTTCTGAAAAATGGAGGTCGTAACGTGAAACGCATTTTTGGCCCAAAAAATTATGTCCGATAGGATGGTATAGTTGCCCTATAGCTTTACTCTCGCGAAGAAAGCTCCTCAATCAGAGATCGTTTGCCGGTGCCTCCCATAGAGCTCCCGACAAGGGTGTAGTCGCCAAGACAAATAGGGAAGAGTAGTTGAAGCTCTTACCCTCGTACCGCTTCCTGTGCTTCTCTTGCTTACAGCTCAGCCCTTAGCATGAACCAGGCTCTGATACCATGAAAAGATGCAGGGGAGAAGAGAGCTAGAGCTCTTGCAAGCACACCCACACCCACAAAACCTTAAAAGAGAACACACAAGGTGAGAGGCTGAAAATCTTCTTCTTCTTTACACAACACTCAACACACCATATATAAAGATAAGAGTACACACAATATGAAAGGTACTCAACCAAATACGTACTAGGGTTATCTATAGTGTGAACCCAACTAAATGAGCTGGCACTATAACTATGCCAGTCTCTAGAATGGCTGTCACATAGCCTGTCATCCCACTGGCCGCATATCACCCATGATCTCACCAACCATGCCAGTGGTGTAAGTGTGGGGCCTATCTCCCAGGCGGGTCATTTTAGTGTCCACCGCCTCACTAGATGAGCTCGATATCTCAATAGATTGGGTGTCATAACAATAGTGTCTCAAATAAACTTCACGCCACTTGTTCACCCTCTCGGTTTGACAATCCGTTTGCGGATGATAGGCTGTACTTGGAGTGAGTGTAGTTTCCATGGAATCAAAGACACTCTTCCAAAAATGTCTCATGAACTTGGCATCCCTATCACTCACCACTTGCTTTGGCATTCTATGCAATCTAAACACATGCTCCATAAATTGTTGAGCTACTGTAGAAGCTATATATTGCACCTTTGTGGGTATGAAATGAGCCGCCTTTGTTAGTCTATCTACCACCACATAGATGCTATTCCACCCTTTCTTAGTAGTGGGCATCCCAGTGATGAAATCCATAGCTATGTGGGTCCACTTTCCTTCCGGAATAGGCAATGGTTGCAACAATCCACTCGGCAATTGATTTGGACCCTTGTTTTGTTGGCAAGGCAAACACTTTTGCACATAGTCATGCACATCCTTCCAAAGTCCTTTTCAAAAGAAACTCTTCCGTATCTTATCATAAGTTTTGAACACTCCCAAATGACCCGCCATTGGAGAAGAGTGCATCTCTTGTAGGATTTTCAGCTTGAAGGATCAGTGAGGAACCAAATAGACCTTCCCTTTGTACCAAAGCAATCCATTGCGCACTTCAAAATGTGGATATTGATCACATAACTCTTGGTGTAATTTTTGTTGAAACATTGGACCAACCATGTCATCCACCAAATACTCCTCTTGTATCTCATGAATCCAAACATAATGCACCTCTGAAATAGCATGTCAAGTGCAAGCCCATATCCTAGAAAGTGCATCCGCCACCACATTATCCTCTCCTGTGCAGTGTAAGATATCTCGAAATCATAATTTTGCAAGGTAGCAAGCCATCTCTTTTGCTTGGAAGAAAGGTTTTGTTAGGTGAGGAGAAATTGGAGTACTCGATGATCGGTGCTAACTTTGAAATGCCCACCATACAAATAGTGATGCCACTTCTTTATGGCATGAAAAATGGCCAACATTTCTTGATCATACACATGAATCTCCCTCTCCTTCTTGGTAAGCTTTCTACTCTCATAAGAAATTACCCCATGTTCTTGATATAGCACGGCACCAACTCCTCTCCCACTTGCATCAGCCCGTATAGTGAAAGGCTTAGAAAAATCAGGTTTGAGATCTCGATGGCCTTCCTCGGTTCCCCATGCTACCAAGTGGTTAATATAGCAAACAGCAACCAAATTTGGATTTCTTTAATTTGCCGCATTTGCTTTGACGATATGAACACTTCTATCACCCTTGATCACCACTTTGAGCACACCACAATACCTCTCTGTTTTGACTTTTTTTATACTGAAAGTCAACTATGAGAGTTGACCATCCATACGGTCACGGAATTGAGAACTTATTGGCTCATTGTTGGGAAGCTCCTTAGTAGTGTCTTTAGGCGGTCCTAACTAGCCATCAAGTGGTTGATTTGGACACCATCGCAGGGTACAAAGTGGACAGTTCTGTCAGGCTGAAACCCCTAATTCAGTCTTGAGAGATCTTGAGTGGATTGGGACTAAATTGCACTTCTTTACCCACTGTAGAGTGCAAGAAAATCACAAAAATTTTGCCATAGTCTCTCCGCAATTTGGCCCAAATCTCAATCAAAATGCAAAAGCACTTGCCTAATATCCACTCATGATATAATGCCCCAAATGATCATCATCAAAAACATATGCTTGCTCATGTAACCCTTATGCTTCGACCACTAACAAACATTCATGGCATACCCAATCAAGTGACCAATGGCTTCCATAGCCTTAGCATGCTTGCAATATGGTCGATTGTGTGTCGAAGAAGAGCTTTATGTTTGCCGATCTCCTGGCCAAGCCTTCCCACCCTCACACCTAGTCCAATTCTAAGTACAAGTTGGGGCCAAGTATTCACATCCAAGTATCTAATCCCCCTCCTTGCCGCTTTACCAAAAGCACTTAGGACAAGGAGAGTTCATGCCATGCTCCCCCCGGGCCTCTCCTCCAATGCCTGAGGTACCCTCACAAGCATACTAGATACTATGAATTGAAGTGACGTACAAGTGAACTTTATGTGGATTTATCAGATAGGAGTACTTACAATGTTTTTAACATGACTCATGCTATTTCATTTCATCATTAAAAAGAGCATGTACTCATGTTTTCCCCATTCATCCAAAGTGGCTCCGTCACATCAATGACCACAAAAACAACATCCACATAGCATCCAAAATCATGTGATCAAAGGAGTGATGCTTGCTTAATGCTTAAGAAAATCAAGGATTCATATGATGCATCCAAAAAATCCTTTCAATGGTAGATGCCATGGCCATGCAAAAGCTTCCACATGTCATGAGCATTCCACCATTGCAATTAGCATGCAAGTGTTTGAAGCATTGACAATCAAAAACTTCAATCTATGGTTTCAAATAACTTGAAGAAAGGTTTTCAAAAAGCTTCAAGCCATAGTGATCAAAAGCTGAAAATGCCATCATGCAATGTTTCCATCAATGGTGTTCAAAAGCATAAGCAAAATCTTACTCCTTGCATAGTTGTTGAAGATTTGAAGACTTGAAGACTTGAAGAGAATGATCAAAGTCATGTAAATCGCTTCTTCAAAGGTGTATTTCCTCACGGTAGCGTTCTTCTTCATGCACACAAAAATCGTAGCCTATTAAAGCCCCTTGTTGCCAAGCTTAAGCTTGGCTACACTTACGCCAAGCTTAAGTAAGCTTAGGCTTTCTCCATGACCCAAAATCGATGCAAAACAGCATCAAGAACCTTCCAAATCAATGAGCGCAGGTTTGTGATTTTCCATGGAAAAAAACGTGAAGCAAAACATCCAATAGATCACTGGGAAGATCATAAGATGCTCTATCAAAACCCTAGATCAATGCTACTCAATGGCAAGAGGATGAAACCCTATTTTTCCTCTGAATCAAGCATGTGGAGAAGAAGGGAAGACCATAAATGTTTTGGATTAGTTCACTAATCATGATTAGTTCAAAATTTCCCCTAACTTTGGTCCTGTCCCTCAAATTTTGGAGCGGCTATCCCAATTTCTGGTCCACAATAACCCATAGCCCCCCAAAACATTAATCAATTCAAAAATCAAGAGAATTTCCAGCATCCCACACTCCCCATGCCCCATTTCTTTATCAAAATCAAAATTAAGACAATCAAGAAAATTTCCAAGAAACTCCAAGAAAATTAAGAAAATGCAAAAAATTTAAAATTTTTTAGAAATCTTGGATCAAAGACAAGGCTTTGATACCATTGTAAAGATGGGGAAAAGAAAGAAAGAAACATTGCACTCATAATGGAGTACCACATGCACTCATGATGGAGTACCACATGCACTCAAGGGAGTACCACCATAGCCATAGAAGCATGGAGCTCCAAGAAGTATGATTTCATTAGTAAAAGTGTGTTCTGAACTTAGTTACAATGTTCTATAAAGATGGGGAAAAGAAAGAAAGAAAGATTGCACTAATAATAGAGTACCACATGCACTTAGTTACAATGTTCTGAACTTAGTTACAATGTTCTGAACTTAGTTACAATGTTCTATAAAGATGGGGAAAAGAAAGAAAGAAAGATTGCACTAATAATAGAGTACCACATGCACTCTCAAGGGAGTACCACCATAGCCATAGAAGCATGGAGCTCCAAGAAGTATGATTTCATTATAGTAAAAATGTGTTCTGATGTTAGTTACAATATTCACTTATATACTTGCCCACAATTTCACACTCATTAATGTTGGGCGTCATACTTAACCGGGCATAACCATGCCCATGAGCCTCTCCTTATGTACAAACTCAAGCCCCTTTCATTTTAAACCATCCCACCCAAAGGTTTTGTCCTCAAAACCATGTATGGAGTAATGTATGGGCTGTATGAATCCTTCTTGACTTCCCACATGAATGTGTAAGTACATTAGTTGCAATCCCAAAAATGCCTTACACAAGAAAACTCCACATAGAGCTGTCCACTTATTTGATGTACATATGGACTGCTCTCTATGATATCCATAAGCCCGCAGAGTCTTGTTGAACTTGATTGATGAAGAGTGAAGTATACCAAGTCTTGTTGAACTTGATTGATGAAGAGTGAAGTATACCAATGACCATGGCTGTCCATACAGTAAATTTACAACAATGGCATCCTTCATATCATCATCCAAATCCATGCAAATAGCTGTCCAAAAACACCAATAGCTGTACACTTTATCCACTTTGATTCGTTACTTGTAGAAGCTCCGGATGGTCTTTCATGAAGCCTTCGGACTGCCAAGAAGCCTCTTCATTAGGCAAGCCTCTCCACTTCACAAGGTACTCAACAATAGACCTATGATGAAGGTGTCTTTCCCTCGTTCCAATCACCTTCTCCACCACATATTGAATCATTCCCTCTTCATCCATTGGAGGCAATTCATCAATTACTTCCAATTGAGGGCCCACATACTTCTTTAAATGTGACACATAAAATACGTCGTGAATCCTTGTGGTAGAAGGTAACAATTGATAGGCTACTTCACCAATCCTTCTCAACACCTTGTATGGTCCTTAAAAGCGTCGATGAGCAAGCTTGTATTGGTGTCTCCCTTCAAAGAAGCATACCTTGACTTAGGGATTCTTAAGAACGCATAATCCCCTTCCATGAACTCCACATGCTTCCTCGATTCATCGGCATATTGCTTCATTTGGTTTTGTGCCTTAGCCATGTTATCCTTGCACCTTTGCATTGTTGCACACATCTTCTCAATCTCTTCTTTGGCTTGACGATTCACCTTTTTCTCATTGAATGCAATGGAAGGTACATGCACCTTATACCCATACATGGCTTCAAATGGAGACATACCAATACTCATGTGATAGGTATTATTATGTCAATATTCAGCTAAGTACAGCCATTTGTCCCATGAAGATTGGGTGTCATAACAATAGTGTCTCAAATAAACTTCACGCCTTTTGTTCACCCTCTCGGTTTGACAATCCATTTGCAGATGATAGGCTGTACTTGGAGTGAGTGTAGTTTCCATGGAATCAAAGACACTCTTCCAAAAATGGCTCATGAACTTGGCATCCCTATCACTCACCACTTGCTTTCGCATTCTATGCAATCTAAACACATGCTCCATAAATTGTTGAGCTACCATGGAAGCTCTGTTAGAAATTCGTGGTGCTCATACTAGATCATTGTGTGGAGGAGAGAGACTCACAAATATAAGAAAATATCTTGCTTATTAAGTTGCTCAAAATACAACTAGGCTTCTTGCTCAATACAAAATGCCTCCTAGCATCACCTTTAAATAGATGAGCTAGTGGACCTTAAGTCCCTTCACACACACACACCCTTCTCCTCCCCTTTTACATAACCTTAGTCTCTTAATATCCCCCGCAATACCAACTATGAAAAGAATTGGAATAGGTGGTATTGGACATAGGATGCCTTTATAACATTAGGCGTACAAGGTTAGGAATATAGGTGTGGTTACATTGAGATTTAAAACAATTTCTCAGTGGAGTTAGAGGCTGATACAAAGTTAGCCTCTGACTCTTTGTTAGGACATTTAGAAGTGATATGTCCCGTTTGTTTACACTTGTTACATTTCATTTTGTTGGGATATTTGATCCAACAATTATTTGCCAAATGACCCACCTTTTTGCAATGGCCACATCTTACTTTGATCACTTGATGTGACAAAGCTTGTTCGATATTCGATGAAGTGGTTGCATTTGAAGATTCAGCTCCTCCCTTTGGCCTCGTTTCTTCATCAAGACAAGATTGAATGACTCCTTCAAGGGTGGGATTAAGGGTGGTGACTAAGGTGGGGTACACCTTCTTGATTGCTTTTAGCAAAATACCCAAACAGCCACTGCATCCTCTTCATCCATTCTCGCATTCACTGATGCAAGTTGAGCCATAAGGCCCTTCAAGTGAGAGATGAAGGCTCCAATGCCATCTACCTCTTTGAGTTCCAAGCTGAAAATTTTAATTTTAAGTGAGATCTTGGAATTCTTACCATGAGCTCCATAGAGCTTATCAAGCTCATCCCATTTCTCCTTTGCGGAAGCTCGTCCACATGGTGAATGAGAGCCTCATCAAGATGAAGCATGATGATGGCTTGTGCCCTCTCATTATTCAATATCTTCAGCCTTAGTTTGATCAATAACCTTAGTGCCAGAGATGAATGGCCAAAAGCCTTTGGAGATCATCTTGTACTTGACAAGGACTTGCCAAGTGTGGAAGCCCTCTCCTTAGAACTTCTTAATTTGGGTGTTGTCCTTTGACATTGGGTATTAAAGGAGATTACTAGAGAGTAATGGGCTGATTTATATGAAGAGGAAAAAACCAGAAATTTTTGATAATTTGGCTTAAGTAGAAAGAGAAAGGCTTATGAGAGTGCAACAACCCTTAATCAAGCCAAGGATGTTGCATAAAAAAGGAGATTAAGATGGTTAAGCTTATGGTTTAGCACATAGGGTTTGTGCCCAACCACTAATTCTGATGGAGAGAGCTTCATTAGTGTCAATGAACACTTTAGTTGGTGATTAAGATCACCCCATTAGTGTTCAAAAAAACACGATTGTGTGGAGGAGAGAGACATAAAATACAAGAAAATATCTTGCTTATTAAGTTGCTCAAAATACAACTAAGCTTCTTGCTCAATACAAAATGCCTCCTAGCTTCACCTTTAAATAGATGAGCTAGTGGACCTTAAGTCCCTTCATACACACACCCTTCTCCTCCCCTTTTACATAACCTTAGTCTCTTAATAAGCTCTATATTACACCTTTGTGGGTATGAAATGAGCCGCCTTTGTTAGTCTATCTACCACCACATAGATGCTATTCCACCCTTGCTTAGTAGTGGGCATCCCGGTGATGAAATCCATAGCTATGTGGGTCCACTTTCCTTCTGGAATAGGCAATGGTTGCAACAATCCACCCGGCAATTGATTTGGATCCTTGTTTGATTGCACTCATAATAGAGTACCACATGCACTCATGATGGAGTACCACATGCACTCAAGGGAGTACCACCATAGCCATAGAAGCATGGAGCTCCAAGAAGTATGATTTCATTAGTAAAAGTGTGTTCTAACCTTAGTTACAATATTCACTTATATACTTGCCCACCACTTCACACTAATTAATGTTGGGCCTCATACTTGACTGGCCAGAAACCATGCCCGTGAGCCTCTCTTTATGTACAAACTCAATCCCCTTTCATTATATCAACTCTAAAAGCTCACCCTAGCTAATGTATTCGTTACACAAAATCCCAATCTCTCAGCATCACGCTATGAGATTCAGGCATAATGCCCTTTCATGCCACCCCCCCACGACACCGTGGACCTCCATCTACCTACGCTAATCATCCATGGGGTCTTGTTACTCATTCCACCAACCATACGGTGGGGATAACTTTTACCAACTACTTATGTTTAAGGGTCACACTAAAGAGAATATGGATGAGAGGGAGAGCTTGAATTCCTTGAAAGCAGACACACACAAGAGAGATGGATGGCTAAATTTTCTTCTATCTTATTATCTTCTCTACAACTATAAACTTAAAGAGATAAGAGTACATACTATAAGAAAAATTACCCTCTAATTGTAAAATACAATGGTTGGTCCATAGTGTGAATCCGACTATATAAGCTGGCACTATAAGTATGCCATAACTATAGTACTCCAAAGTGGATGTCACACAGCCTATCATTCCACCAAGGGCATATCAATCATTTTCTCCTCAACCATGCTAGTGGCATAAGTGCGAAAGCTATCACCTAGTCCTTCGTGTGATGTCAGCTATCTAATCCTCTATGTACATCTACATGAGCTTCTTTGTGCCCATTGCCTTCGTGTGAAGATAGCCACCTAATCCTTTGTACTGATATATACTAGATACCTTCTCCCTCACAAAGTGATAATGCACCTCAATGTGCTTTGTTCTAGCATGGTATACTGGGTTAATGGCAAATTGTATACTACTCATGTTGTCACAATAAATGAAAACAACCCTATCCATGGGCTCACCCATATCACCCAGTAGCCTCTAAAACCCATCTACCTCATAAGCTACCATAGCAGCGCCCCTGTACTCCACCTCTGTATTTGGCAAGGCATTACTGATCCAACTCACAACAACACTCCTAAAAGAAAACATAAAGCCTCTGGTAGATCTCTTGTCTACAACACTACCAGTCCAATCAGCATATGTGTACCCATGTAATTGTATCCATGTGCCAGCCTCATAGAAAAGTCCATAATCAACTATGGACTTTATGTACCTAAGAATCCATCTAGCCACATCCAAGTGTGGCTTCTTGTTAGGGGCCTTCATAAAGTGACAAGTCCAACTACTACAGTATAGCTCAAGTCTAGCCTAGAAATGGTCATGATCTCCTTTACACATTATCATGCCATATGACAATCCCTTTTCCACATTCTTTTATGTGGCTCTCACCATTCACACAATATCTCATGTGGCATTCTTATCTTTCCACAACACACAAGATAATATCTTGCACCTTTAAGGTGTGTTCACACACTCAGCTAAACCTAAGCTTACATATTTCAACATCCCCTCAAAGGGTGTGTATCCACACTTGACCACTATCCCCAATCAATTAACCAAACACTCACCCATGACAATTTGGCATTATGCTAAAGTTATCTTTCAACACTCCCCCTCTCAATGCTAAATTGGAGTGTTCTACTCAGTGCACGTGCATGTGTCTATTAGTTTAGACACTCAAGTCTATTATAAATACCATTTTGTTGTGGTGGAGCCACCCACCCAAGTGATTTTTTGGACCCCCATGTGCCCAAGAAAAGGACACAATACACAAAGTGCATCACCCATGCATGCACAACTCAATGCACACCACGTTACAAACCTTTTTGAGCACCTATAAGCTTGGGCAGGGGACCCTCATAATTTCGAATGATAAAATTTTATATCCATTTTATGCATGCAAGCAAGGAAGGGCACCCGTTAAACTATGGTCAAAATCCACGGCTTTTGTGAAGTCGATATTTTCTTGATATTTCAAGGCTATGGAGGGAATTTAAAAAGTACATGTATGAAAAAAACACGTATGTCTTCACCAAGATATAAGCCCGTGTTAACAATGCAATGAAAGAGAGATCTTAAATGTGATTCAACCTCTACATGTAAATGGGGGCTAATCTAATCCACTTTACACCTTTCAAAAGAAGTCAAACCTTATCTTTAGGGTTTGCTTTTCCACCACAAACATGCTTAACATTGTCGCCTCTGTGTGCTAGCTGGTGATAGATTTTTTTATGTCCAGATTTGAGAGCTTTTCTATGTCAACTGAAGGACTGAAGATATGAGCTGAGTTGATTAGTACTCTGGATTTGTGTTTTACTAGTGTTGTGGTGCTAGTTTGTAGAGCCCTCCCTATGGTGGTGTTTGGACTGAGGATATCAGCTGAGTTGATTGGTACTCTGGATTTGTGTTTTGTTAGTATTGTGGTGCTAGTTTGTAGATCCTCCCCTACTACGGTGGTGTGTTCGGACAATCTGTAAAGGTAGACTCCCCCTTTTTGGTGCCCCCCCACTGAGGAGGGATTTGAAATTACCCTTAAGATTACTTGCAAGCGTGGAGAAAGTCTCATTAGTTGAGATGGATGCTATGATGACATATCCAGTGTTTCATGGTTATGCTGGTGAAGATCTGAAAGAGTTCTTGGTAGGAATGGAACTTACAGCCTTCACCTTTGGTAAGGAGAGGGATGAAGATAAACTGAATTTGCCTAACCATGTTGCTGAAAGGTGATGCTAAAAGATTGCAGACATGGAGAGCTCAACCAACCCAGGGGGCAGACATATGGGGATATCAAGGTGGCTTTAGTGCAGCATTACAAGCACAGTGAATCCCTGGATGCTTTAAGGCAGGAGATTCAAAATTTAAAGGTGGGGATATCAAGGTGGCTTTAGTGCAGCATTACAAGCACAGTGAATCCCTGGATGCTTTAAGGCAAGAGATTCAAAATTTAAAGCATAACTTATCCGATGTTTTTAACAGGCTTGTAGACCATTTTGAAGATTTGTGGGGAAGATGGGACAATTCTTTGGGAGCAGAGCATCCATCAGTTTTTCTAAAGAAGGACATGTTTATTTAGTCTCTCCATGTGGATATTAGGGAGAAGGTGGAGCTGAAGAGGCTAGGGACTTTTGAATAATCTTTGAGGATTTCCAAGGAGAAAGAGTGGAAATTGCAAAGGATGGCTCATAAGCAAAGGGAGGTACAAGTTGAAAGAAGACCGTCATGCCTGGGGAGAGAAGAGAAGAAGAAGTTGCTCCTATGGGTCCAGTAGTCACAAACCAGCTTATGCAGGAAATCACTCATCTAACTCACAACAGATGGATAATCTACACTTGAATCTAATGCCTCTCTAATGCACGGAGGTGGGAATGCTCCTAGGGTAGGAGATAGGGATGGTCAAAGAGGTAGGGGAAGAGAAGGACCCAACATGAATGTACATTGTTTCAATTGCATGGAGAGAGGTCACATTTCCCCCCACTGCCCTTATCCCAGGAGGATGAGAGGTGTTATTTACCCTTTTCCACCCAGGAGAGAAGAAGGACAAGATGTTAGGAGAGGGGAGGAGGAGATGACAAACTAGTAGATGCCACATGCTCAACAGAGCAAAACCAGGGAATGGCCCTAGGCAGGGAGAGGTGAACTTGATTGGAGTGGATGAAGAAGTAGATATCTTAACCAATAAAAGGACTAGTGGTACAGAGGTTGAGGATAAACCAAGACCTTCCAGAATGAAGAAAGGAAAGTAGGTAGAAGATCATCCTAAGGAGTGTAAGAAGAAGAAAAGATCTAGGAGACATATATGCATGCATGATGCTCATGAGGAGGAGTATGATTTTATGAGAGATCTTCAGTAGAAAGGACCTACTTTGACGTTACAATTATGCCCCAGACTTAGAAGAATGTGGAGTAAATCGTTCAACACTAGAAGCTCCAGGAAAGAGAAGAAGGAAAGAGACCAGATTAACATGGTGAAAGTAAAAGGGGATAAGGATAATTTTCCAATCATTGATGCTTGGGTGAATAAACATAGAGTCCCAAAAGTGTATATAGATGGTGGTGCATAGGTGTGTGTGATGACAACATATAATGGAAGCTTTGAGATTGAAGGTATAGGCACCCTCCTTTGAATTCAGAGCCAGAATGGCTAATAGTGCAAAGGTCAGATTTCTAGGAATTGTGAAGAAGTTACAGGTGAATGTGTTGGGAGGACAAGAGGCTGAATTGGAAGTACATGTGATGCCAGCCAAGTCAGAAGCTCACCCATTTATTCTTGGGAGGCCATGACTGATTGCTATGAGGGCAAAACTAGACTAGTGGAGAGGGCATTTGATTTTGGGGCTGGACCAACCTCTAAGGAGGCAAATTAGGTATGATATGGCTAAGGGAAGGGAGTTGATTCATGAGATTAGATGTGCTGTAAAAGAGCTTATATGATAAAGCCCAGCATTTTGAGAACCATGTGCCACACAAGAAAGTGACTGTCTATCAATGATTTCAATCACTTCATCATCAAAGTAAACCCCAAGACCTTTAGAAGTAGCCTTAGAGATAGAAAATAAGTTGGCAGACATCTTAGGCACATGCAAAACATCATGTAAGATAGCATCTCCAAAAGAAACATCAGCAATACCAATCACAGGGAGAGACGAAGCATCACTAATGTGTACTGATGAAGAGATAGACTTATAGTTTTCCAATAAGGAAGAACTATTCGTCATGTGAGAGGTAGCACCACTATCGGCAATCCACTCATCCGTAGTATGCGTATCAAGATCTTTGATTACCACAAGTGATGTGTCTCATGAAGAAGTAGAAGACGTAGCAACATATGCAATCTTGGCGTTACCGTCTTCCTTCTTGTCTTTGTTTTTGTCATGAGAAGATGTTGATGTAGAAGAACCCTTAGATTTGGATTCAAGTTTAGCTTTTACCTTCTTGGATGCCGCCTTCTTAGCAAAACAACGATCCTCCATATGGCCACTACGACCACAGAAAGTGCACTCCTTGGAAGAATCCTTTGATTTGTCCTTGTCGCCTTTGGGTGAAGAATCTTTAGCATTGGAATTAGAGACTCTGCGTTGATAATTCTCCTTGCCTTTGCCTTTGCCTTTGCCCTTGCCTTGGCTTACAAAAGTCAAGTCCTTTTCGTTTTGCTTGCGAGTAAGGCACTTATCATGAAGAAGACCCATAGTCTCTTCAAAGGAAGGGAAAGGAACTCGAAGAAAGATGTTATCTTTGAACGATTCAAAAGAAGAAGGCAATTTACCAAGTAGCTTGTGGACCGGATTGCTTACCAATGTACCAAACTCTTCAAGTTGCCGCTTGATTCGATTGAATTCTCCAAGCTTCTCCACTATGCTGTTGGATTCGGAGATAGAAAGCTTATCCAAATCTTCTTCCAACTTAGCCATCTTAACCGTTGAAAGTCTTTCATATTGCATTTGTATAGCATGCCATAATTGTTGAGCCGTACTCCTTGTAGAGAGAAATTGAGACACAACCGATGTGGACATGCCATGCACAAGTAAAGCTTTGGCCCGTGCATCCATATAGGTTTGATATTGAGAAGGCACCATATGAGGAGAAGTGATTATAGACCACACCCCGGCGCTTTCCAAAAGAAGTTGCATAAACAAAGACCAAGTGTGGTAGTTGTTTGGGGTAAGCTTTTGTGAATCGGAAAGACTTAGAAGGCTCAAAGATTCAGTGAATCGGTTAAAGGGCTGATATGATTGAGTGGGGAGAGAAATAGTAGTGGAAGTAGTAGAAGAAGGAATCATAGTAGATGAAGTTGCCATAAAAGGCATAGATGATGTAGGGGGATATACCATAGAGGGCATAGAAGTATGTGGATAGGAAGGCATAAAGGACAAAGAAGAAAGAGTGTATGGATCCGTAGAAGGTAATGGATACGATGGAAAAGAGAAAGTAGAGGCACCTACCAAAGAAGGAATTGCACCAACTTTCGTTGTAGTAGTTGCCGGTCCAACCGTCGTAGGAGATGTAGGATCCATAGTATCTTCAAGTTTGCCTTTGTCTTTTGGAGTAGAGGACTTCCGAGATCCCATAGGGAGTGGAGGGTGGGAAAACACAAGGGAAGAAGTGTCGTCCCTCCAAAAAACGCAGCCAATAGATGGACTCTCCACCAAGGAAGTATCTCCAAAATATGCATAAAGATAGTGCAAAAACGCAGCCACAAAATGCAGCAGATATATGAACCAATAGACTCCGTAGATTCCGTAGAAGCCACCAAAAGAGGGCTGAGAATGTAGCCTTAGGTAGAAGGAGTATAGAGGAGTTGATTGTCCACAAAAATGCAAACACAAAGTGTGTAGCAAAGTGGAATTTTCAGCCGGTAGAAAGGTGTAGAAAAGAGGATGAATATGTACCTTAAAATACCATGAAGAGGGCTGAAGTTGATGATGAAAACGTAGCCAAGAAATCTCTCCACAAGAAGCCTCCAAAAAAACGCTACCGCATGTAAGGAAAACTAGTTGGCAATGTTTTCACCGCAAGTAGAGTTGTAGGACTCAGATTGAAGTGCTTTAAAAACACACTTGTAGAGGATGGTAAGGGGCTGGTTTGAAGCCTCTTGCATCATTAAATAGTAAGGGCTTCTGCAAAAAAATGCAAGCAGAAATTCTGCATGTAGGCAATCTGCGAAGAATAACTCAAAAACGATGAGGAATTTGCGAAAACTTTCTTCTGCAAAGTTGTAGACCACAATGATTCCAGTAGGTCGTGCAAGCACAATCCTAAAAAACGCATCCGTTTAGCAGATAATCAAGCATGTAAGGGCTTCTGCAAAAAACGTAAGCAGAAATTCTGCATGCAGGTAGTCTGCGAAGAATAACTCAAAAACGGTGAGGAATTTGCGAAAACTTTCTTCTGCAAAGTTGTAGACCACGATAATTCCAGTAGGTTGTAAGAGCACAATCCTCAAAAATGCATCCGTTTAGCAGATAATCAAGCATGTAAAAAACGCAATTGAAAGCGGGATTGTTGAAGAGGACTAGAGGTAGAGAGGAAGAAGGATGAGGAGGCTCTATGTGCGCCACCACCTTGCTCTGATACCATATGAGAAAGAAGAGATGAGAGAAGAGACAATGTACTCAAGAACTCATCAATGAACCACTAGCCAACTTCATTAGAAATGAACTACAATGCCTCATATATATAGGAAAGTTCCTCCACCCTTTCCTGCACCCAAAAATGTGTGTAAATAGGAAAAAATGGAAATGAATGCTATCAATCCCAAAAATGCCTAGAGGCTAAAGAGTGTGCCACTAGTGTGACACCATCTAGAGATGACACCTATCTAACATTTACATCCAAGCATCTAATCCCACTAATTTCTCCTTGATTCACTCCACCTCTTTTGCTTGATTCTCTCCACCTCTCCCAGAATATCTCCACACCTCCCAGAATATCTCCACACATCCTAAATCTTCTCATGCTACCCTTTATTCTCTCCCAATAGATTCTTCTCACCTTTTCACTCACATTTACACATTCTCTTTTACAGCCTCTAACCAAGGGCTTGTTTCTTCACACACCCTATTCACTTGTATATTTCAACACCTCCCCTCAAGTGAATACTCCTAGCACACCTGGACCCTATACCAAGTTTCCCTCTTACTTGATGGTCCGCGACCAGTGTCTAGCACACCTCCCCTCAAGTTAACTTAGCACACCTGGACCCTATACCAAGTTTCTCTCTTACTTGATAGCCCGCGACCAGTGCCTCAAGTCCCTAAACTCATAGTCCTTGAAGGCTTACTACAAGTGCCCATGACCTTGACTAAAGTGCTCACACATACATCTACCACATGGGCTACATCATCGGTGGCTCAGAGGTGGTTTTACTTTGTTGGGGTAGATTACATTGGGTTGTGGGGTCTCTCTCTCTCTCTCTCTCTCTCTCTCTCTCTCTCAGAGATTTTCACATGGCTCCTCACTCTTTGGAGCCTCACATCTTCTCTTGTCTTCAGTCTTCTTCTCGTGGGTGCAGCTTCTCTTCTTGCGTTCATGCCTTCCTCTTCTTTCAGTCTTCTTGTGGCAGCTTCTCTTCTCGTGTCCATGTCTTCCTTCAATGCTTCCTTTAGATCTTCTTGGTGTGGATCTTCTTCTTGGAAGGAGATGTTCTTCTTCTTTCATGGCTGGGGCCATGAGCTTGTCCATCAGGTCTTCTTGCTCCATGTGAGCAGCATGTTTAAATGTTTTGCTGACAATTCCTTTGGGTTTTTGATGTTTATCTTGTGGCATTATGCAATGCAAACCCAAATCTATGTGGGAGGTCTTACCTCTTGCCTTATTCTGGACAAGGGCAGTGTCTGATCCCATTTTTACACTGATGTAATGTGCCCAATACATAGTGTGTATAGCATTCATTCTTATGCACATTCCCAAATGCAACTCTGGCTGTGAATAATCTTGAATTTGAGTGAGATTTATAGGCATTAACCAAGGGTTAAATGCAAAATGATGATTACCACAATTTTATCAGCATAATTTTACCAAAAATTACATTAAATCAAGGGTAACCAATTTGTACGGAATGGTTGGAATATCAAACCAAATTTGAATTGCAATCTGAAGTTATAGGGATCTGTATCAGATACTTAATGGTTAATTTGAACCCTCAATTGTACCAAAATACAACGATTAGCTCTAATTAATCATTGATTAGCAAATTAATCCTTTGTTTTGTGTGCAAAAAAATAGAGTATGCTGGGAGTCCAGATCTGGGGCCTTAGGCTCAAATGCTTTCAAGGCCATCAATAGCAATGAGTCTAGTAGAGGATTAAGCCAATAAACACAAGATTTGACTAAATATTGAATGCTTAATCTCTGTTTTACCAAAGTCACCTGCAGATTTGATGAAGAGCTTGGATCTCACTATAGACTTGATCAAATTGAGTTCTGACTTCACCAGCTTGTAGAGCATGCTTGAAAACCCTTGGAGCTATGAGGCATTAGAGCAATTTGATTGGATTAAGACAAGATCTGCAATCTTCTCAGAAAAAACTGCACTGGAAAAAATCGTGATTTCTCCTCATTCCGGTTTGTGCTTCTGTTTCGATTGGCTGGAGCTCCTATGGGTTGGCTATGTATGGCTAGAAGCAATGGGCCTAATGTTGAGTTTGCAAGGAGCCACCAGCTGGGGGTACAGAGGTGAGTTGAAAAAGAACTAAAAATTTGATTAATTTCTAATTATCTATCCTAATTAACTAGATAATGGGCTAATAAATTTGATGGATTCTAGGCTTGGCTCTGATACCATGTTGAAATTACACTAATTTGATGAGCTATGGTGGATCAAATACTAGAATCAACATCATTAACAAAGTGATTAGTAAATAATTAACACGTGATTAGTGAGTAATCAACATCATTAACAAAGTGATTAGTGAGTAATTGACAAATAGCTTAATGTAGGCATGGATAATCAAAAACCAGCAAATTCTCATTAGGCCAATGCCTCAATTTATAGAGTTTACATCCAAGCATCTAATCCCACTGATTCCTCCTTGATTCACTCCACCTCTTTTGCTTGATTCTCTCCACCTGTCCCATAATATCTCCACACTTCCTAAATCTTCTCATGCTACCCTTTATTCTCTCCCAGTAGATTCTTCTCACCTTTTCACAGGTTCTCTCACATTTACACGTTCTCTTTTACAGCCTCTAACCAAGGGCTTGTTCCGGCACACACCCTATTCACTTGTATATTTCAACACAGAGGTAGGGCTAGAGGAGCCTAGTGTGTGTCTGCAGGAAAAGATGCCCATGACGATGGAAAGCCAAATAATGTTGTCATCTTGCTCATCAAGGAGTGGTAACCATGAGATTAGTGAGAAAGACAGTGAGGAGATGCATCTTGTGGCTATGGATTCGTACACATGTTATAAGGATGTTGATACAGGTGTTCCAGGTGACCAAGACACAGATGAGGAGTTAGACATATTGTTGGAGGATGCAGTGTCAGAAGAGTCTCTTGGGATTATGAGCCATCCGTCTTCACAGGTTGATGAGGTTGATGTTGTTTATATGCATTTGGATAGGATTAGGTGTGATAAAAGTGTGGTAGAATAGGTGCAAAGTGTTGATGATGTGAATGATGCTGAGCTTGATGCGATCTTGAATAATGCTGAGCTTGATGCGATCTTGAATGATGCTCTGATGGATTTTATATGTATTGATAGGTATTCCAAGCAAGTCTATGCTTCTTCTGTATGCCAGAAAGGTGATTTGGATGATAATCATGAGGTGTTGGGTCTTGATGAGAAAGAGCAAGAAATGTATGTGGGGTCTCATATGCTTGGAAATGTATGTGGGGTCTCATATGCTTGGAAATGAGCCAAATGTATGCTTGGAAATGAGCCAAATGTTGATGAAGAATTGATGGATATTTTGGATGATGCATTGGAGGGGTTTGTGAGCCCTAGTCCTTACACTATGTGCTTGCAAAATACTGAGGATGTAGTGTGGTGTGGAGAGTACACCTGAAGAGCTTGTGAACAATGATGTACATAAGAACCTTGTTTCTGGCTTCTTAGATGATGTGTTGGATGCTTTTATGGCCTTCTCTGATATGCTGAATCAGAATGTTTTGAGACAAGGTGCTTCCATGGGATTTTATGAGAACCCGTTTAGTGTGCTTGAGGTGCCATCAATGATTATGGGTGGTATCTTGGACATGCAGGGTAGTCAAGAAGGTACTAAAAACTATATTGATGTAGACGTGATGCATAAAATGGCCAAGGACATGCCATTTGATTCAGGAGGGGTGGAGTATGTGGTACAAATGCATGGATTGCACCCTTGTTTTGTGTTTGATCCAGGTTGAGGGTCATACTGAAGTAGATGATGGTACGAATAAGCCAACAGGAGCTGGGGCTATCTGCAGTGTTTGGATAAGGTTTTTGCCAGGATATGGGTGAGCATGAATGCTCTAACCAAGGGGGGGTTAGGAAAACTATGATAGGTTTTTTGTGTCCAGATATTGATGCCCAAGATATGTGCCTACCCAAACCCTATGAATAAGAATAAGCTCGTAGAGTATGGTTATAACCTTAGGGAATAAGGTGCTTATGCATGGACACCTTCTAAAATAGAACTAGATGTTACTAGCTCAGTTAAGGGGAAGAAGAGGTTTGCATGGACGGGGCGAATGATCGAGAGAGATAGGAGTTTGATGTTGAGATATCAAGATCAGCTATGGCAAACATTTATGACCCGCTTGGGTGACAGATTTTGCTTTTATAACACTGGCATGGTTGGTGAGATTATGGTCAATATGCCACCAATGGATGACAGGCTGTGTGACGGCCACTTTGGAGTGCTAGAGCTATGGCATAGTTATAGCACCAGCTCATATAGTCGGCTTCACACTATAGACCGACCACTTTGTATATTGTTGTAGGAGAGTACTTTCCCTTTATGTATGTACTCTTATCTTTTAGTTATATGGTTATAGAGAAGACAAGAAGATAGAAGAAAATTTAACCATCCATATCTCTCTTGTGTCTTGCACTCTCTTGTGTGTGTGTGTGTGTGTGTGTGTGTGTTTGCTTGCAAAGGAACTCAAGCTCTCTCTCTCTCTCCCCCACATTCTCTTTATGATATCAAAGCTCCAATTCTTGTGAGAGCTAAGGAGGCAAGCAAGAGGCAAGAACAAGCAAGCAAGGAAGTGGTACACGGGTAAGAGCATCATCATCTGTTTCCCTTCTTGGTTTAGATACAACATCCCTTGGTAGCTCTCCGAGAGCTACACATCTCCGATGGAGGAGTTGTCTTCGCAAGCTTGGAGGTGCTTGTGTGGTATGTAGTACTTTGTACTGATGTTTTGTAAACAGAATCATGTTTTGGGCACATCTCAATCTCCGTTCTATCCCTACAAGGTATTTTCAATTTCAAGAAGTTTTGATGGTTATTGCAGTGCAGCACAGTGTGTCTGGCAGTGCAAACAGTGTTTGCACATGTATTGTTGACATTGGGTGTATGTACATGTACTTTGGTCAAATCTAGTAACCTACAAGTTGTGTTGAAGTACCGCTGTAGTAGTCAAAGAAGATACTGCTATGTTACATGTTGCATATAGAAATTGTCTATTGTGCAGTTTTGTTATTATTGCAAGAAAATATATCCGACGAAATCGATAATCAGATTGTCAGTGAGAACTGAAAAAGAATAACTTCCATGCCTAGAAGTTCAAAATGACCAAATTATTTCCTTATGGTGGGTAAAGGATTTTTGGACTATGTCAAAGGAGACAATGAGAAGCCTCTTGAGTTGTTTGAAGAGAATGCCACTCCAGCAAACATAAAGGCATTCAAGGATTGGAACCAAGGTGCAAGGAAAGTCATGTATTAGCTTTCAATTAGTTTCAGAGACACGATGATAGGACATATACAGGATGCCAACACTCCATCAGTGGAACTTGGTGTAGATGTTCCAGACTAACACAAAGCCAAGAAAATTGCAACTAAAATAAGAGCTGCATACTATGGAAAAGAAAAGCATGCCAGATCAATGAGTATGCTTTAAAGAACCAGGATTGTGTACAAGCTTATGAAGGGTTTTTGCTAATTGGTCTTGTGGGATTGAAGGTCGTTTTGCAAATGAGAGTGATTTTCTTGTGAAGAGGTTGGAATTGGTGTGAGGAAGCTTGGATTTGTCCAAAGCAAAGGGTGCAAGGGGAAGCAGAGGATCTTGTAGTAGGAGGTTGATGCCCTAGGATCTCTAGGATGAAGCTCTGTAATAAGAACTTGGAACTCTCCATAGCTTTGCTCAATAGTTCCTCTCTATATTGAAGATTGAGATCTGTTGTAAGTGGTTATTGTTGTTGAATTTTGTTGTGTTAAAGAGTTGCAGGGATTTCTTTGTGGAGAATCCCTCTGGTTTCTTGTGCTTTCTCTCTTTGTTGGAACCCCACATCTTAGGGTTGTTGAGATTGGCTTAATTTCTTATACAGAAGTCTTGATTGTGTGTTGGATTGAGGAATTCCTATGCTTTGGCGTTATCTGTGTTGTCTTGATGGAGTTTGTTGAAAAGAATCAATTGTGAGTGAAGAGCTGAAGTTTGTTGAATCAAAATTGTGTCAAACAATTAAACTTTAAGCCATTAGGATTTGACAGGAGTGAGCTAAAGTCAGCTATGAAATTGGGTTAGTCAGTTGATGCTATAGAAGAGTAGATCTTGTCTTATTGGAAGCCTCTGAAGTCTAGTCTGACAATCAGAGAACTATCAAAAGTCAAACAGATAAGTTGTGGACTGGGGATGGTGGTCTAGGTGTCAGGTTAGGGCTAATTCAAGTCAGAAGAGTATCAGCTATGCATCAGAAGGGATCAATTGAGAGTGTAGAAGGGTAGATCTTGTCTTTTTAGGTTGAAGAGACTCCACTTAGGTCTTACGGACCACCAACTAACCTCCTTGGAACTTTTTCCATGTTTTGTATTACTCTCCTTGGATTGTGCACCTTCATCTGGGACAGTGCTTAGCATTGGTGAACCTGATGCTTTGATACCAATGTCACATGCACGGAAGCTCTGTCTTCTTTCAGCCCTAAACACCTTTCATAGGGACATCTTGATGCAAAAAGAAAAGAACAGATGGAGAAAGAGAGAGAGAGAGAGAGAGAGAGAGAGAGAGAGAGAGAGAGAGAGAGAGAGAGAGAGAGAGAGAGAGAGAGAGAGAGAGAGAGAGAGAGCTATGTTTTTACTATATTCATACAGTACAAAAAGAGTACATGGTTCTGGCAAGCCATAGGCATGCCCCAAAAAGGTGGAAAACATATCCTACATATGCTACTATGACCCAAAACTGTGAAAGTGTCAAATGATCAAAAGAACTCTTGGAATAGCCTTCTATAGGCATGTAGACACCAACTCATGCTGGCCGACCAACATCAATGCACATAAAATCCATTAATGCTACCGACCAACCTAGAATGGCTTGCACACTTAGGTGACCAAGCCATGATCTATGGGGATTCTTTATGGTGTCCTCATGTGCCCCAATCATACCCTAAATGGTGTATGTATTTGCTTCCCTTTAGAGATTAGCATGTACATGTGCATGCACATCCCCTTCAGCTAAACTTGATGATGGGATTCCAACTTCTTGCCCTGGATGGCTGCCATCATCCCCTCTCTCCACATATGGTCTCCCATGATAGCGGTCATCCTTCCCTTCCTAACAACCTTGTCATTGAAAAAATTGGCTTAGGTCTCTAATTCCACTCCAAAGTCTGGTGTAGATGTGTGCATTTATTCCACTTGTCCCCTAACCCTTAAGTCTGACATATCCTCACTCCTTGGATGTGTGCATCTATTCCACTTGTCCCCTAACCCTTCATGCCCTATCCCCGAACACTTTCTTTGGTCTTCTTTTCGTGAGTTTGAGTCTGACATATCCTCACTCTACCCCTTGGATGATCATCATCCCTTGGAACCGTTTTCCTGAAAGCCTTTCCTGGTATGCCCCAAATGGCATTCAATGCACATGATTGCCATTCCCCCAGGGTCTTGTGGAACACCACCAACAACCAACCTCCTGGGAACTTCTTCCATGTTTTGTGTTACTCTCCTTGGATAGTGCACCTTCATATGGGACACCATCAGTGCTTGGTATTGCTGAACCTAATGCTATGATATCAATGTCACATACACAAAAGCTTTGTGTCTTCTTTCATCCCTAAACACCTTTCATAGGAACATCTTGATGCAAAATGCAAAGAAGAGATGGAGAGAAGAGAGAGAGAGAGAGAGCTGTATTTTCAGTATATACATATAGTACAAAAAGGGTACATAGTTCTGGTAGCCATAGGCATGCCCCAAAAAGGTGGAAAACCTATCCTACCTATGCTACTATGACCCAACACTGTGGAAGTGTCATGTGGACACCAACTCATGTTGGTCGATTACTGTTGAACCACACCACCAGCATCAACAGACATAAAATCCATTAACGCTGCCAACCAACCTAGGCTGGCTTGCACACTTGGCCAATCAAGTCCTGATCCATGGGATCCTTTTTGGTGTCCTCGTATGCCCTACTCATGCCCTAAATGGTCTATTTATCTATTACCCTTCAAGGATTAGCCTTGGGATTAGCATGTCCATGTGTGCATGCACATGACACTAATGCTGCTTGAGCATTGCAATGGAAGATCACAAACCGCAAAAGAGAAGTTGTAGTCACCTTCTTAAAGTTTTGAATCATCTTTGTGATTTCACCCTACTTGTATGCTTTTTCATCTCATAAGGTAAACTCGACCATTTTGAATCCATATAGAATATCCGTAATGACCAATGTAAATTCTTTAGAAGGACCAACACTAGCAAGCTCATTCTCATCACCAATTACTATTTTATATAGACAATCCTTCATTGGATCAACTTGATTGTAAAATGTATGCATCTCTTCTGCCTCAAGACTTTGTCGAAGCTTACAACGGGTCCTCTCTTTCTTGGCTCTTTCCAAATTTCCAAATGAACCACAAAATTTTGACGACAATCTATATCCTCAACCACTTGCCCCTTCTTTCCCTTTCTACGAGGTTTTTAGACGTATTAAAAACTATTGTAAAACATAAACATAACTTAAAATAGTGTTACACTATAGCAAGTAAAATTTAAAAATCCATGCAAAATATAAACCAAATAAGCTCTAACGCAATTTTTGAAAGACCAAATGAAACTTTCTTCTGCAAAGTTGTAGAGCACGATGATTCGAGTAGGTTACGCGAGCACAATCCTCAAAAATGCATTCGTTTATCAGATCATCAAGGATGTAAGGGCTTGTGCAAAAAAACGCAAGCAAAAATTCTGCATGCAGGCAAGCTGCGAAGAATAACTCAAAAACGGTGAGGAATTTGCAAAAACTTTCTTCTGCAAAGTTGTAGACCACGATGATTCCAGCAGGTGTAGTAGGCACAATCCTCAAAAACGCATCCGTTTAGCAGATAATCAAGAATGAAAAAACGTAATTGAAAGTGGGGTTGTTGAAGAGGACTAGAGGTAGAGAGGAAGAAGGATAAGGAGACTCTATGTGCGCCACCAGATACCATGTGAGAAAGAAGAGATGAGAGAAGAGACAATGTACTCAAGAACTCATCAACAATGAACCACTAGAAATGAACTACAATGCCTCATATATATAGGAAAGTTCCTCCACCCCTTCCTCCACCCAAAAATGTGTGTAAATAAGAAAAAATGGAAATGAATGCTATAAATCCCAAAAATGCCTAGAGGCTAAAGAGTGTGCCACTAGTGTGACACCATCTGGAGATGACACCTATCCAACATAATCTCCCCTGGAGTAATAAGTTTATTCTTCTCATGATTTGACACCTCTTGCCCTTCACCCCCATCACTAGCCTCAACCTCTTCTCTCTTTGATCATCCTTTTTGACCACCACATGCACCACACCTACCTCTAACACTTTGTCCACCTTTGTGAGTCTTTCTTGTATGTTTCTGTTGTTGTACCTTAGCATAAACATCCTCACTAGGCACCTCAAGTGCTTGGGAAACACAAGGGTTAGTGGTATTAGACATCTCCATGAAGATATGGAGATAGTGCTATAATGATATTTTCATTATTAACCAATGCACTCCTTAGATGTTGCGGACCACTTTAGTCTCGTCGTAGTAGATTCTTATTTACCACAAACTCCTATACAATGTTTCCTATACTAATATTAAGATGAATCATATCAATGTCTGAATCCTCATAGAGTTAATACTTAGGACCTCACCATAAGACTTTGGACCATTTTGCAAGACATTATTTCCAAAAGATCATGCTATGAAGGAAATAAGCTTACGGTGGTAGTGTAGCTTAGACTCCACTCATGTTTAGGATAAACTAGTGCACCTTCGTTCCATGAGTAGCAAACAAAGGTTTCAACTACAAATATGTAGGTGGTGGTAAAGGATTTTCTTGTGGTATAGTTGGCAAGAAGTAGTTTGTCTACTTTGTCCTAGGCCTCACTTCTATTAACATAGGTTATGTCCTTTCCTCCTCCTCAAACTGTTCACTAGAGGCCTTATCAGGTTCATCTTCATCAAATTCAAAAGACTCTGGACTGGAATAACGAGGGCTAGAAATCTTCTGTACGGTGCCAAAGGTTAATTATGTTGGTTTTTTGAAAAGTAAGCCCTCCATAGGCACCGTGATTTTCCATGTCTCCTTTCACATAAAGGTATGGTATATATGCATTATGGAATCATAGTCCTTGTAAGTATCTAGTTGGAGTAGTAATATTAAAACTAGAGTACCTTTATCTCACAAAAACCATATATATAGTAAGAACACAACATAAAAATACATGTAATTGTAAAAAGGTAGAAATTTCTAACAAAATTCCCTTGATAAATGTAGAAAAAATAATGCAAAATTGATGTTGAACATCAACTAAAGGGACTAAAAACCATAAATAAAAACCAGGTTAATTTATGAAGGAACTCATAAATAAAAACCAGGTTAATTTATGAAGGAACTCATAATTTTCTTGTGAAAACCCATTCGCAATGAAGTTAAACAACTAAAATAGTAACATTGTAGTTCAAGGCAACAATTTTATGTTCATAAAGCGATCTAGGAACAAAACTACCCTTAAACATCATGTGTGAGCCTTCAACTGGATGTTCAACATCAAGTTGGAGGCTGAAAGTTGATGTTCAACATCGACTTTGAGCATCTAAATCGATGGTCAAGATCGAGTTTGAGCCTTCAAATCAATGTTGAAGAATATTGAGTTGGTGCAATAATCCTTCCAACTCGATGCTCAACATCGAGTTGGAGGCTAAAAATCATTGTTGAGTGATCACATGAGGCATGAGAGATTGCCGTATAGAAACATGCACCTCCAATTATATAAACACAAGCCTTAGGTTCTATTATTGCTGCCGGGGTGCATCAAGATGATAGCCAAATAGGTACCGCACCCAAGCAGGCAGAAGATGGAGGTGTAGTAACGCTTAAGCACATCAACATAATGGTGAGCCCACACAGGTGCCCTATTAGCAACACGTGAGCGAGTGGGAGCTTGTAGGGAGCGACGATGCACACACACATGGGGCAATAGTAGGCCATAGGGCACACGTGGGAGATGGTGACATGTAGGAGCACAATGTTTTGCCACGATAGAGCAGTATGGCATGTGTGGTGAAGACAACATGGTGAAGACAACACGGACATGGGGACTCTTGAAAAAGCATGCACTAAATATAGCTATCAAGAATAGATACAGGCACAAGTGTGTTGGCACATTGGCATGGAAGAGAGAACATATTTGGAAAGCATACCCCTCCAACCTCCAAGTTGATGTTAAACATCGAGTTAGAGTATAAAATTTTACTCGTGTGTTAGCGTATCTCGTATATTTACACTAGAACAGAGTTAAAACACCCCTTGTAAATTTTTAGTGTCTCAAGTGTAAAAACATTTATAGGCTAAAGCCTAGAGGACAAGATAATAAAGGAAACATGATTCATATTCATAAACATATGGGATGAGTTTTATTCAAAGATCATCATTGCACACGTAAAGGAAACATGCTAGAGATTGGGTTTGCCACATTGCACACAATTTAAAATTTGAACCCTTTTTGACAAATAAATAAATATTCATGGACAATTTGATCAAGTCAATTTCAATGACCTTACCCTATGTTTTCTTATTTTCAAAAATAAGAAGAATTTGCTATGAAAACATAGACATGCCTTGTCATATGAGGCTATCTTGGCAATTCTTTTAGAAATGCTTAAATGCCTTATCATCTTTTGACCATATGAGATGTTGAGGTAGTAAATTATTCATACTTTGAGACTTAGAAGGCACATGAACTTGCAAAAGGAGTTAAAAAAAGTCTTTATTCCAGAAACAAAGAATCTGCCCCAAAAGGATAGTCAACAAGTTCAAATTGGGTTTGAGAAAAGATGGATTTGTTTCATCCAAAAGACAACTCAAACTTCTGAAAACAATCCGCATAGCGCTTTCAATTTTAGGTTTAAATAGTTGTACTTTGATGAAAATGCTTGTTGAAAAATGCTATTTCTTTTTTCTTTTTGGGTTGATTGGAAATTTGAAAGGACACTACTCACACTCACTAGATACCATAGCTTACACAGGGGGAGATTTGAACCCATCACTTGCACACTAAAGTGAGGAAAAAACAATAGCTATTTGGGTCAACTCATGCCCATCAATACCTATTTGGAGGCAAAGGTGGGCCCATCTGTGGAAAGCGTTATTTAAAAAGGGGCATCCAGCCAGGCCTTAAATTTGATGCCTAATGTAAGGCTTCATGGAAAAAAAAATGAAGCTTTGGAGTCCACAAATGGGCTTCAAATTGCAACCTTATACAAAATTTTGGGATTCATAATCTCTCTCTCTCTCTCTCTCTCTCTCTCTCTCTCTCACACACACACACACACAACAGATGCATACATGTACTCTTACACTAAACATGCTAGAAAGATATGTAAAATCTCTCTCTCTCTCTCTCTCTCTCTCTCTCTCTCTCTCACACACACACACACACACACACACACTACACGTGCATGCATGTACTCTTACACTAAACATGCTAGAAAGATATGTAAAATCTCTCTCTCTCTCTCTCTCTCACACACACACACACACACACACACATGCATGCACATTGCACACACACACATATACTAGAAACTTGAAAGAGATGTAACATATATAGTATATATATTATAATTTATATACTATATTTTTTTGAAGCCTTGGTGATTTAGGAGGGCTTCAATTTGAAGCCTTGCATGAAAAATTGGGCTTCATGGTTGAAGCCTTTAGAATATTGTAGGGCTTCATTTGAAGCCCTGCACAGCCATTGAAGCCCAAAACGGGCTTCAAATTTAAGCACTGCATCCAGCGGTGTGAAACGTGCTGCCGCCAAATGGAAGCCTGTTACCATACCGCCACGTGGCGCTGGCATTTGAAATATTGACAGTAGGATTGGATTACAAGAAAAAAGGGATGCATTTGGCGAGACTGCTGACGTGGCGCTTGCATATACGGAGATGGCTGCTGATATGGCACATGCCCATGAGGGGCTGGCTGCTGATGTGGCACACTGAGCTGTGCTGTCCTAGTACTCATGTGCCGTGGCGTTTGACATGGAAGCAAAAAGTAGTTGTGGCATATATATTAGTATATAATTATTTGAGTCAAAGAAAAAGGCACATTACATATTTATGAGAAAGCCACCCATCTCTAACTTGCCTCTCAAAACGGAGCTCCACCAAGAAATCCATCTCTGTGGAGGCATTGAACTAGAGCTTTGTTAGACATCACTACTGTTGTAAGGATAGGTTAGAACATATATAGAAAATATATTTGTTCTTTTTTTTGGAAACAATAATTTATTAATATATTAATATCTAAAATAATATCACCGAATTTTACAAAAGGCTTCCTACTTGAAACCTCCCCTTAATCCCACTTTCTATTAAGCAATTCACATACCATGTCCCACATTTCATCTTCCCATACAAAAGAGGATCTTTCCCAAGAGAAATGAAAACCCAGCTTCAAACAGTCAACAGAACATCAGAGGTGATGAAGCCTTTGGGTGACCATTCTTCAAAGTCCTCCCCTTTGGTCCATATCTTCACTACTACTGGTCTTCTTCCCAAGGGGTTCTCAATCAAGGCCATAAATATTTCTTATGGCTATTTTTCCTTCAAGTACCATCTTCTAGTTCTTGGCTCAAACTTGGGGGATTTGGCTATGACATCATCCCATGTATATACCTGCCAGCAGTCAAACATCATTAGGATATCCCTGTATGCATTAACATCTCACCATCAATGATCTGAATCACCTAATCCTTGATATCAATGCGTGAACAGCCTCAACATACCTATTATTATCCATCTTATTAATATAGTATACAGACAAACAAAAATGCACACATTTGAACATACATTCACTGAGCCTCTATCCCTGACTGGTCCCTTTACTAAATATCAACTCATTTCTAGAGACCCAGACCACCCATAGGCAACAATATCTTATAATACAAAATGTTAAATCAATCTCATCTACCTCCTTGCATAATCTCTCCAGTAGCCAATCCCCCCAAAAACGCCTCACTCCCAAGTTGCCTACTAGCCATCTACCTATTTTCCCCTAGAACCCCCTTAATGCAGAACAATCCCAGAAAGCATGTTTCCCCTCTTCAATAGCTATTTTACATTTGGGGCATGTCCCAGCATAGTGAAATTACTTTGGAGAAGTTTAAACCCAAGAGGTAGAACCAACAAACATACTCTCCACGGAAAGGTTTAAGCTTTCACTGGGATCAAAGCTTCCCAGATTAGATTCCACCTCTTCCTCCACATGTTCAGATCACAACTTACTCTCCAAACTTTGTTGCAATATTTAACATTAATTTCACCTTTGCACATCACTTCATGCAGTGTCTTAGTATTGATTCTGTCTAGTTTGACCCCATTGAACCAATCCTGAAACCAAGAGTCTTCATTAAATGCTGTGGAAACCAACTTTTCTCAACCTCATCCAATACTGAGCTCAAGATCTAGACCTCACTCTGTTGTAGTCTGAATTCCCCCACAATCTATCGAAGATCTTTCTAGCTAGCTTGGGAAGAGTCCCAAATGTCCCCTAATTTCCCTTATACCTCTATTATTCAATCTCCTAGAGATCTTTGTATCAAGAAGAGCTAGAGGGGGCTTAAACTTATGGGTCCATCAGATATTCAGGTTTAATAAAGCAAGGGTTTCAGTGGTGGCCCTTGCCCAATGGCTCCTGGAGTAATAACTCTTTGTAAGAACTTCTTTTTCATCATCCTCATCCACAAAGTGCACTTGTCGTGCCCCTTCAGCAGAGTGATTACATTCCACCACATTCTCTCTCTCTTCCTTTTGTTGTACCTGTACTCCATGAGTCTTGGAAGTGCTTGTCTCCCCTTGTGATGGAATAGATTCAATTATGGATTGCCTTTTCCTTCGTATAATATCAATTATCTCATCATGGAATTCTTTCTTTGCAATTCCCAAGACTTTCCCTAGTGTAAATTCCACCCTACTGTTTAGAATCCTCTCTTCAAGCACCTTTTTGAGGTCTCTTGCGGCTTCAATATCAGATTGAAGCTTGTAGAGTGGACTTTTCCCTTTCCCCTTCTCCCTCTCATGCTTCATTTTTGCTGGCACTTCTTCCATTGATACTTCCTGTGGAAGTCTGCTATGCGGTGGAGGCATATACAGATGGCCCAGGATCCTTCTTTTCACTAACACAAGTGACCCTTTTTGATGGCCCTCCTTCCTCATTTTCCCTCTTACGCTTTTCCTCTACCTGTGCCTCATTATTCTGGCATTTTGCAATGTAGGCATGAACAGATAAAGAATCCACAGGCTCTTCCGAGCCAAGTCTCAAGACGTATACAGTCACCTGCCTCATGCAAAGCCTGCTTAGACACCTTCTTTGACGCAATTAGTTCCATTGTTGATGGCCAAAAATCTTCATTCTCATAATCTTCATCATTCTCAGATTCCTGCTTTGATTGACCAACCTTTAACCCATAGGTTGCTGCCTCAACCATAGAGATGGCATGGCTAGCAGCCATATCCTCAACCAGCTTTTTCATCCCTCCTTTCCCAAAGTTTGTGCTTAATGGACGACCAGTCTCTGTAAGGTGGATTTTCCCATCTTTGAAAAACACAAGTTGATTTCTGAGGGCTTCCTTATAGCTAGCACAATCTTTCTTTGCATGTTCTGGGTCATCACACCATATACATCTGAATGTAAACCCTTCTTTGCTTTGAGGCCTTTGCATAGAAGCCAGCCCTAATGGTAGCCCTTTTTCTTCAATCCTAGACATCTTCAGTTTTAGGTCTCGCATGCCCTTAATAAGCTCATCCATCGGCCCTTCTACCTTTGGGATTGCAACAGCTGGTTTTGGTAGATTCTCAGGGGTAACAGCAGTTATAGGAGTTGCCAAGCTCATCACCATTTTATCCCTCCTTTGCTGCCGCTTTGCTAGCATGGTGCTCGACATCATTCCAATCATTCTTTAGCCCCTGCTCTGTATCCTTATCCTCAAGGAGAATTTCCAGTTTTTCTTGGAGATCTTTCCCAGTTGCTTGTAAGAAGAGCTCTGTTTTTTCCCTGTCCAAGGTTGTGCGCTCAATCCTTGACAGCTGGGCATAACGCTTCTCAAACTCTCTTAGCAACTCTATGGCAAAAATTTCCATTTTGGGTTTTGTGACCCATTCCAAGAAAGTTCGTTTGGTCGCCCGCTCAGAATCCTCCATGAAATAATCATCCTTCAAAGCAAGCTTGAACTCCTGCCAATTTCTGCCACCATGTGCTGCCTGTAATCCTCTTATGCGCTCTCTTATTTCAGGAACACATACCAGCTCAAAGCTTCGAACCATATCCTCCTCAGTCACCCTGTTTAGCTCCATTTCCTTTGTGTAATTGCGCAGGTACTTTGTGATGTCCTTACCATCAAATTGATCCACCTTTTTCACAATTGACTGTAGTGCTTTAGTCGTGGAAATTTGCTCCCTCTCAGCAGCTTGCTGCTGTTGCATATACATAGTAAACATCTGAAACATTTACATAACCCCAGGGTCAAAATGAACCCCCTGTCCCTCAAGATTCTCAGCCATAGCTTCCCTGTGTATTTCACCACACTCTCACCCCAGCAGTTTCACGTCGGGTTCACCAAAAAGCCTATCGTGACGTGAGCGGTATTGCTAGGAAAGTGTGAGACTTCTCGCTGTGAGAGTAGCTTCAAATCCCAGCAAGAACACACAAACACATAACTCTTCAAGGAGCATAAGACATCTCCATTTTTGATGACATATACATGTGCCAATTCACCTTAATCATTCCCCAAATTCAGCTTGATGATTGCACATAAATTGTGTATCATGAGCATGACCAGTTCCAAGCATAGATCTCCTGACTCTTTTTCCAAATGCCTCAAACCAATCACATGTAGGCATAACACATTCTACAAATGATTTCCATATACATGTGACCATTCACATCACATATTTCATATATTGCCAACTCCATCATTTCAAGATATCTCTTGATTTCATGAAAACCTGCTTTTCAGATTCCAACAACTCACAAAGCAAAAGATGACATATGGCATATGTACAACATATTCATGTGATTTTAGAAAACTCCATGTTTAGCAATCTAAAATCCAACCGAGTAGAAAATAAAATCCAAATTCCAAGAATCTTTGTATTTTGATGCTTTCTTATTCCAAGACTCTCCAAAACAACCAAAAAAAAAAACTACCCAAAGCCTTCCCCAAAAGCTTTAAAGGGGTAGTGTATTTATCCCAAGGCTATACGATTTTTTGGAAATTGTAAGTAACAAAAACAACTAGAATACTTATCTTTGAGTAAAAAAAGAAGCGAATGCTCGAATTTTTGCTTTTTCCTTACTTCGCTTCACTGCAGTATGCACCAAAACCAGTATTCATCATGTATAGTAGGATTTTTGAAGATCATCTCCCTCAATAGCGCTTCATTTCTCCTTTAATTCTAACCCCAGGATGCTCTTTACATTAGCCGCCTCAAAATTTTTGAATCACTGGTCAATTTCTGCTCTGGTTCTGATTTTTTTTTTGGCACCCCCCTGATATGCGCCGTTTTTCTGGTTTTTCTCTCTTTCCCGCAAGAGATTCGGGCGCCCTTCACTTTTGCAGCTAAAATTTTGAATTTCCCCCGATTCGAATACACTACGCCTCCTTTTTTTTAGCTTATTAATCGGATATTCCCTTTTAAAAAATCCTTCGTGTTTGTTGCCATGCAAGCCACCACCTTGCGTGTGCAGCTACTGCCCTTGCTCAAGGCTTCAGTTGTCAAGCTAATTAGATCACTCTCTTAGTGGATATGCGCAGACACTCTTCCACGAGGTTAGATGCAGTGGCGATTTCCCCTCCAGTTATGACTCCCTCGATCATTTATCCCTACTGTCACCAAACGTGAAAAGGGCTCCCGTTAATGCACCTCCCAGTAGAGCATTTTTCCAATCACGCTTTCCTTATTCCACTATATACACCAGCAACCACACCCCAGTGCAGCCCTTCCTTGCCCATCTTTTTTACCATATCTTCAAGGTCACGCTTCAAAATTTATGAAAATGCCTTGTGCAGCTGCATGGGCAGCACCCACCACTCCTTTCTTCAAAAAGCCATCCACGTACTCAACGCTTTCAAAAAAAAATCTAGCTCTTCCCTGCACATCATGAAAGGTGCCCCAGTTGGTGTGTCCATATCTCACCGCTCACGCACCCGCGCTCACGCACCCGATCACCAATCCAACTTCATGGCCTTGAATTCCATATGACCACTTATGTCCAGACATCTGGGTCTCACCACAGTATGCTCATCATGTGCATACAAAAGCCGCTTCAAACTAGCCATCTATCATCTGTAGCTATTCCGGATGAAAAGTACCCACCTTGGGTGCTAAAAAGATCTCAAACTGTATGCAAAAATTTCCTTCTAGGAAGTTGTTCATAGCATGTCTAACCACAACTCTTTAGTTCATCACATACCCATCAGGCACTCCCAGCTCCTGCTATTTGCCCTCCAAAATGGCTCCTTATTAGCCTGTGCACTTCACAAAAACTCACACATTTCTCCACTGTTTGCTTGGCCTTCAAGCATGCATCTGCACAGCAAAAGACTGCCCCTTTCCTCCACTAAAAACATCACACTATCCAAGTGTTAAAACACCTGCTACACTCGTTATGTACACAGGCTTTCAGGCCTGGCTCAGTCTCAGCTCGTCTTATTGAACCTCATTTACAATATGAACATATGTACTTAGGCATCATATAATGACTCAAGTCATGGCACTTAATCCCATGCATCTGGATTTGCATTTAATGGCCTCATATGCATGGTTTCACACCATAAACGTGCCATGGCACGACAGCGTGGGTATCGTTCGATGACCTAGAGCCGAGCACCGTATAGTCAGCACCCTCTAGGATCCTTCGCAGCAAGTGACCTAGTGCTTCACTCATAGGCCACTTCCTTGGTCCCTCATCCACCGTACCGGAAGCTCACAATTTTAATCGAACTAAGGCTGGTCAAGACCTCGGCCGACTTTGCTATGCGAGACGTCCTCCATTGACTCTCCGTCACATCAGCAGTTGCAACTATATCAGATTAGGTCTCGGGTGGTTGCAAGATCAAGGTGCCCAGTTTTGTCCACTCGGGTTTCTATAAAATAGTAAAAAAACAGGCATTTGTTTACCTTTAGTGGGGCTAGTCTCTCCTAGTAAATGAAGGAATTTCGTTTCAAGTTCTTTTGTTGGAACATCATATTCAAAGTTGGAAATATAGTTGCATAATTTGATTAAGCATTAGATAGTCAAAAGTCCTCATTTTCTTAGGTATAAAGTCAATGTATACACCCTGTCCCAAATTTGAACTGATTTCATAAAATGCTTATATCTTTTACATATAAACTCATATGAGATTCCCACTTTGTACCTTAGATCTTCACATAATATGGAGCTTAACTTGATTTTTTGAGAAAATTTTAAGATATTTGTCTATTTTCTTTAAATATTTCAAGGTCTTTAAAGTGTTATAATATACGTCACTTTTTGTACCCACAATAGCTACCACTTAAAATCCTCAATCTTGTAGATCAAAAGAGTGGGTAGATACTGAGACATTAGTAAAATGTGGTGGTTAGTAAAAATTACAAATCCAATGGTTGGATTTTTAATGATCACTTTTTCAAAATTCTTCCAGACTATCAGAAGGCCTGCAAATATTAATAATCTAATTAGTAAAATTACATTTTTGATGTGAATCATCTAAAACCTATAGGGACTACTAGTGTACTTGTAATGGTGCATCTATGTAAAAATAAATTGGATCACTCTAAGTATGGAAAGATCATTTGTTATTCATTTCATCATATTTTTAATTAATTTTGATTAATTAGACTAATTTATATTAATTTAAGTTATATTGGATTAATTTAAGAGTAAGCGTATTTTCTATTATTTGCTTGATCTCATTTTAAGTACCTTGCCCCCCAAAATTTGCTCTCCAAGCATTGTCCCAGTCCAGCATAAACTGGATAAAACTGGACACCCTGATCTTGCAACAACCCTCTCCACGATCTCATTCACACGACGGTCAAAATGTTTCCCCAGCATTCTTGACATAAAACAGTCATTTAAAAACAGGTCATAAATACAGTTTCTATAACGAACTCTCGACTTTCCACATTGTTTCACATCAATTCTCATTTATTTCATATGTATTCCCATTCTCATCACATCATTTTCCATTTCATCACATCTTTTCTCATTTATCCGCATCAGATCTCATCCACTCACATCTACCCATATCTACATCACATTCATTCACATCACATTCATTCAGACCACATCACATTCATTCACATCTCATCCATTCAGACCACATCACATTCACTCACATCACATCGCATTCCATTTTACCTCACATCTCATTCATTCACATCTATCCCGATTCACATCCCATCACATCACATTCATTCATATCCATCACATTCACATTCATTCATATCCATCACTTCACATCCACATATATTTATGACACATCACATCTCTTTCCATCACATCACATTCTTTCACGTACACATCTATATCCATTCTTTCACATACATATCCACATCAATTCTTTCACATCCATTCTTCACTTATACATTTACATCCATTTTCATGACATATCATCCACTCATATCCCATATCATTCATTTATATCCTGAGTCACATGACATCACATCTCATCCATTCATTCACATTTATCTGATTCACATCACATCTTATCAACATCTACTCACCTCACATCTCATCACCTCTATTCACATCACAACCACCTGTCCATTCACATCTATCTGATTCACATCACATCTCATTACATCTATTCTCCTCACATCTCATCACCTCTATTCACATCACATCCATCCATCCATTCATATCTATCTGATTCTCATCACATCTATTCATAGAATTTAAACATAGAATTTCAAAGAATTCTAATTTTTGATATAAAGATTCTTTACGCATCTATTTATGCATAAAAATCAACTTCAGTGGGAATAACACTTTTATAAAAATCCTTTCATGCATCTATTTATGCATAAATTCAGTTTTAAGGAAAATAACACTTTTGAAATAAAATTAAATCCTTTATACATCTTTCTATGCATAAAATCAATTTTAATGAGAATAACACTTTTGAAAGAATAATAAATCCTTTATGCATCTTTCTATGCATAAAATCAATTTTAATGAGAATAACACTTTTGAAAGAAAAATAAATCTTTTATGCACCTTTCTATGCATAAAATTAATTTTAATGAGAATAACACTTTTGAAAGAAAAATAAATCCTTTATGCATCTCTCTACGCATAAAATCAATTTTAATGAGAATAACACTTTTGAAATAAAAATAAATCTTTTATGCATCTTTCTATGCATAAAATCAATTTTAACAAAAATAACACTTTTGTAATAAAAATAAATCCTTTATGCATCTTTCTATGCATAAAATCAATTTTAATGAGAATAACACTTTTGAAATAAAAAGCAATCTTTTATGTATCTTTATATGCAAAAAATTAATTTTAATGAAAATAACACTTTTGAAATAAAAATAAATCTTTTATGCATCTTTCTATGCAAAAAATCAATTTTAATGAAAATAACACTTTTGAAATACAAATAAATCTTTTATGCATCTTTCTAGGCATAAAATCAATTTTAATGAAAATAACACTTTTGAAATAAAACTAAATCTTTTATGCATCTTTCTATGCATAAAATCAATTTTAATGAGAATAACACTTTTGAAATAAAAATAAATCTTTAAAATCAATTTTAATGAGAATAACACTTTTGAAATAAAAATAAATCTTTAATGCATCTTTCTATGCATAAAATCAATTTTAATGAAAATAACACTTTTGAAATAAAAATAAATCTTTTACGCATCTTTCTATGCATAGAATTTAAATTCATTGAAAACAACACTTTTATAATAAAAAGATTTTCAATATACATCTTTCTAAGCATAGAAATTAATTTCAATAATTAATATCAATGATATCCATGCATATTCATAGGTGAATATGTACATGGAGTAAATAAAAATATTTCTTTTAGAATGCACAAATGGGGGGAATTACTCTTTTAGAATAACATAAAAATAAACTTTATTTTCCACAAAATTTAAGAAAATTTTACCATAACCTCCTTTATATAGCTGACCATTTCTCAAATTTTAACATTCTATTTTCAATTTAAAATTAACCCCAATTTGAAGTAAAGTACTCTAATCTACTCAATTTTCACTTTCTAGAGAGTAAACAATAAGAAAAGTTTAATCAATTTATTTGTTACTCATTTTAGGATAAAGAAAGGCTCAATTCTTAAGGAAGAGAAGGGGGTGGCCTTTTCATCAAGGCATAACATCAGGATTCACTTTAATCAACTATAAAAAAAAACAAGGAAATCAGAAAACCATAGATTTGAAATTAAAAGTAGAAATTTTAGCTTACATGGAGTTTTGTAAGCTTTCCTTTGGCTTGAGGGATGGAGGGTTCTACTATTGTTTGGATCAAGAGTGGCCACCAATTTCTTTGGAGAGGATTTAGTCAAAAACAATTGAATTATCAAGTGAATTCAATGTAATTGGCTCTGGGTAGGTGTAGAGTAACAGTGCATAAACACTATTAACCTTTTACAAAGGGGGAGGCTTCTATTTATAGGGTCAGTTTAGCTTACTTTTTTGGATCTAGTTGAAACAAGAGAGAGGAGAGATAAAAATATCTCATTATTTATGAGTTTAAAACTCCTCCACACATGTGAAATAGGCGCCTCCTTCATGAGGGGAGATCCCCACACTGAGGTGTCAAAAATGCATCATTTCCTCTAAATATCTCTTCTTTTTTAACTAATAAACCTTGTCCTTAGTCAACTCTTCATCTTATGTGAGCATTTACTCATTTTTGGGAAATTTTTTTTTATACTTCAATTTATCTCCTCCCTACATTTGGATTAATCTTATTGGTCCATAGGAACCTTAATTGGAGCATAATTCAAAAATTTCTGAAAATCTGGACCCTTAGGCTAAGGTCCTTTATAACTATTTTTAATTAATTCCAATCACACATTGGAAAGTTCTTTTTGAATTTCTATTTCAAGAGAAACCATTTTAGACACTAGGAGGATTTTTATATCCAAAAATATCTCAATTTTGAATTACCTCCCTCTAGACATTTTCTCTCTCTAGGCCAAAACAGGGTAAAACAAGATCTTTCTTTTATTTCAGAGAGGGGAATAATTATAAGATCAGAAGGGGAGGTTCTTACACCTGCACACCTCAAAAGCCGGAGGGAGGAATCTTACATGAGTCTACCAAACCTACCCCTAGCTTGTTCAACCGCATGGCTAGTTACCTCAAGGACTCCTCAAGGGCGCAGCTTTGGCTACTGCCTGTGAGCCTATTCATGACACAACCCAGCCAATGAATGGAGAAGTTGAGGTGAATTCTTGGGCAACCCCTGATGAGACCTCATTACTAGAAGGGAGCATCCATGTGGATATTCCTAGCTAGGCAATCCTCACTCCCCCAATAGCTAATGGAAGAACCCTATAAGAAATACGATAATTAGAGACCCAAATACATGTTGCTAGAGCTATAGAGAAAGAGAACTTGCATAGAGGTCAACAAAGCATAGAAATCCAAGCCCCTCAAATGGCCCCAGATGGCCCCAGTAGAAACTATCCAATTGGTGCCAAATAGTCTAGAGGCTAGTGGTAATGTTGCGTCGATCAGCATTCAAATCTTGGATCAACATCTTTTAACAGAAGATTGCGATCTCGGAAACTCTTATGGATTTGTGCACTGGCCTAATCTATGGGGTAAGTTGGAAGGATATCGTTCAGTCGGTTCCTCATGCCACGAGTGAGAAAGCGTGTTTACAAGTCATTTGTGATTGCATTCAGAGGATAGTGAAGCATGAGAGATTCCAACAAGGGGACCCTAAGGCACCTATCCTACAAGTTAGGACATCAAAGACAAGAGCACCTACTACTATAAGTGACATTGTTACACCGCCAGTGAGCCCAATTGATCCTACTTTTGTAATGTCACCCAGCTACACTATAGAATCGACTGCATATCTGCTATTCCACAAGACCCTACTAGCACAAGCTTCGCATTCCTTTCGCCAACCAAGAGCTATCAATGCCCGAGACCTAGTTGGCACATTCTGTGCTCCAATGATTAGTAGCATGACAACCACCACAACACCTTTGATTGACAATGCACCATTGCCACAAAGCTATATGCCCACCATGGTCACTAGGATAACAACTACAGCAGCTCACTGGGTGCCACACCCATGCCTACTACCACTGTAGATACCTTTCTTGCTCTAGGCACAATTGGCACAACCATTCCAACTATGGTTGCTACGAGAGGAGCTTCCTCTTCACATCCCTCTCCTTTTGTCACATCTCATGCTAGTATGCGCTTTCCTTATCTAACGCTGAGAGCGACAGGGATACTGCCATGAGCTGTTGGACCCATTACTCCAACACATGCTCTAAGGCCAATAACTCTTATTGGGAAACCATTTGGAAATGCACCGCATGCTCCAGTCCCAGTCCCCCTCGAATTTAGAGCATTACATCCACTTGAAGCACCTTACATACCATGTGTTGCACCTGGACTTGTTCCTACACATGCATGCTCCAGTCCTAGTCCCCCTCGGATTTACAGCATTACATCCACATGAAGCACCTTACATACCACGTGTTGCACGTGGACCTGTTGTTGCTGCACACTAGCATAACAATAATTCCAGCACCAACTCTATCAACAAACCCAATTTCCTTTGCTCAAGACTTAGAAAGAGTGGTAGCTGAGAGTATTACACCAATTGTTAGAGATAGTGGTCAAAGAAATTTAGGGAAGGCCGCCCAGATAGCAAAGCTAACCCACAAGTTTAATGGAGAAGGAGATCCTAGGCAACACCTGGAAGTGTTTGATCAAGTTTGTGAGGCCCTTGGATAACACAACAAGATTGCTAGAACCAACACTTTCAGCCTAACCCTAGATGGGAAGGCAGGGGATTGGTTTAGAACTCTGTGGGTTGAGGGAACACTTAAACTTTGAAGCGCTTAGGAGATTGTTCTTGAAGCAATTTGTGTGTGAGGGAGCACTGTGGAGTGTAGCCTCACAACTCCATAAGGCAGAGAATAGGGAGAGTCAATTACGAAGTTCATTAGCTGACTCAAGCATTTGAACTCTCATTGTGCTTTGCAAAAACATTTTACTTAATAACCAGTTGCTTGATAGATTCATCCATGGGCTTAAACATGAGGAGATCCATGATGGCTTAGAGTTATCAGCACATGGGATGAAGTCGTAGCTAATGCCATCCAGCTAGAGGATAATCTAATGATTAAGTGAGCCAGAGCATTAGATGTAAAATTGGTTGCTTCAGCAGTGATAATGACTACCCTTGGCTAAAGGTAACACTTTGGCGAAATTGAATTTCATGGACTTCATGAAAGTGCTATAAGAAGAGATGAGAGCCAATAGAGCTCCTGAGAATGTACATATGTTGAGAAATATGATGCCATAGAGCACAAGGAACAACAAGTAGGGAGTGAGTTGAGTAGCCAAGAAAATGCAAAGGGTGTAACTCCTTATATAAAAGGGGGCCATTTCAAGCAATGAAATTATAATCACTTGGACAAATCTCAAGTCTCTCTATGAGTACAAGTTTCAATCCTGTAACCTAATTGTAATTGAGTTCATTAGCACTACTAACTCATCATGAGCACTCTTAGACTCCATCCACCTTAGATTAGTCATACTAATCTTGATTAATTAGTTTAGCTTAGTGTTTAATTAGAAATTTATTTTATCATTAGGAGAGCTCGATCCATACTTTCAACATGGTATCAAAGCCTAGGTCTAGCTCTCCTAGTTTAGGTTCAGTTTACTAAGAAAAGATTAGAGATTTCATTAGCAAGTGATTAGTGGTCCTATTAATATTAGGGGTTCTCAAATTCATTCTTGTCCCTTCCAAATTGTTCGTTTTATTACTTATTTTCATCTTGAAAAATAGGGAGATTGTGGGAAGTGAAAAACTAAATTTGTTTATCTCAAAAGCAAAGCAGTCAAGTTTGGAGAGAAAGAAGACCATCGCAGGGCTTTGTAAAAGCAATCTCATAAGCAACTCCAAGTTAGATCGTGTGTAAAATAACCCTATGGTTGACAAACATGAAAAATGACTTCAACAATCACAGATAGGCAAACATCACGGCATAGATATTGAAGGGAAAACTCAAGCACAGCAAACCTCTTGCTTTACAAAAAGTGTAAGAGAGAAATAACTCCAAAGTGTAGATAGCTAAGAAGAAGAAGGAGGCGGCTAATAAATCAACAAGACAAATCATCTTAGAGGTAAGTTTACACAACTACGAAGCCAAGCAACACAAGAAGACTATAGCACGTCATCACTTCTAGAAGCCATAGGCAGCTGCTATTGTAACAAGTGAAGGAGATGACATTCGTAATAGTACAAAATCATGCATGGGCGTGGTGAAAATCTACAAACAAGAAGAAGAGAGGCAACATCCATTCAGCACATCCATAATGTCCCCATCTCACAGCAACAACAAAATGGCAATAGCAGATCTCAGGCAGCTCCTTCGCTTACAAGAATGAACAAGTGGACCCCATCTCTTTAGCAAAAGTGACATTTATAGTGAAACCGAAACAATTGATGATGGCCACAACTGCGTTAAGGGTTGTTCACATGATGGTGTTAAAAAAATAGCCTTAATAAGAGCATGATCAAAAGACTATGTTGTGGTTTTGAAATGTGTGTTTTGGGCTTCATCGACATGGGCCTTGATGCCATCAAGCAATGTGATAAAGAAATCATCCGGATTATCATCACAGATAACATCAACAAAATTGTCACCAACTACGCTTTCATTTTTTTTAATCTTTTAAAAATCTTTTTTAAAGCGGCCTTTATGAGCACGCATTCAAAAAAAAAAGGAGACAACAAAGCAATGTGCCTACAATCTCAACCACTACCCAATTCTTAAACAAAAAATTGTTGTAAAAAAAATCCTACTTCCTACAAAAAGTGCTTATAACTACCCTCTAGCACTGTTGATGTAGCCAAGGTAGAAGAAATAGCCAAAACTTTGTTACCTCACTCTTAGAAGAGACCTCTAGACCTCAACAATAGGTCAAGTCTCTATCAAGGGGGGGACCTCACTCTTAGAGATGACCTCTAGGCCTCAAAGATAGGTCAAGTCACCAAGTGCTAAAGTAGCACATGAGCCAAAGTTTCTCACAGCACATAGGGGAATGTAGAAAGTAAAAAGTCAAATAACATTTTTTAACCGACATCCAACCACCTTTAGTAATCCAAAGATTTGGCACCAAGGGGGGGTGTTGAGAAATATAGTGCCAAAGAGCACAAGGAAGATGTAGGGAGTGAGTTAAGTAGCCAAGAAAGTGCAAAGCATAGCATGTAGCCACATGAGTAAAGGGATTTATCCCACAGTGATGTACAAGCCCAAGGGTGTACCTCTTCATATAAAAGGGGGCCATTTCAAGCAATGAAATTATAATCATTTGCACAAATCTCAAGTCTCTCTATGATTACAAGTTTCAGTCGTGTAACCTAATTGTACTTGAGTTCATTAGCACTACTCACTCATTCATATAAAAGAGGGCCATTTCAAGCAATGAAATTATAATCATTTGCACAAATCTCAAGTCTCTCTATGATTACAAGTTTCAGTCGCGTAACCTAATTGTACTTGAGTTCATTAGCACTACTCACTCATTCATGAGATCTCTTAGACTCCATCCACCTTAGATCATTCATATTAATCATGCTTAATTAGTTTAGCTTAGTGTCTAATTAGAAAGAACTATTTTACCATTAGGAGAGCTTGATCCATACTTTCAACACATATTTACCCAAGGAGAGAGTTTCATTGGTGTTCTATATACTGACAAGCTCAGACAACAAGTCAGTGTCTAATCTTGGGAGCACAATACCAAGGAATCTTCAATTTCTGTGGTCACTATTGGTCATGACATCTCATAGTGTTGAACGCGCTTGTAAGCCATTACTAATGCTCCCAAAGCACAGCTAGCTTTACCATCGCCACCACAGCCAACAAGCTATCATGCCGGTCACAATAGCTCAATGCACGACCAACAACCAGACACAATAGCCAATCTAAAGGGACATTTATGATGCTAAAATGTACCTTTATCACTAGCACCCATACTAGGACCCCAACTACCCCCTCCCAATATCACACCACATAATCAGATAGGTTTGGGGGAACCTATGGATTTCCCATGGTACGAGGTGGGCTAGATGTTACCTCACATTTTGCCAAATACTCCATGAAATTCTCTCCTGAGTACTATGTAGTTGATGTCCAAGGGGGAGCAAACCTATGTACCAACTTGCTGCAGCGGCGGCAAGAAGAGGTTGTGACATTAACACCACTGATAAAACAATGCCTCTTCAATGTTATCATTGCCAAGGACCATACAAAATCTTTGAATGTCCTCTTACGTATCCACAGCCACAAACCACTCAAGGTTCATCTTTTACACCACCACTTGCCACTTGTAGTCAGCGACATAAATCATATAATCAAGGATTGTCCCATGAAACCTATGGTAACTAATCTATAGAGTGGTCCAGCCATCACACCACTCATCAATATGATTGGTGTAAGTGACAAGTTAAAAAAAAACTCAGTAATTCTTCCTATCAATGCCATAACTAGACTTATGGCTAAAAATCAACCAATTTTGGAAAGAAAAATATAGACTCCAACTGCTTCAGTGGGAGAATCTAAGAATAAGAAAGGCCATAGAAGGAAGAAAAAGACTCTGATTCAATTGGCACGCGAGTTGATTCCAAACAACATCAAGAAATTCCTCTAAAGTCTAATGAGACCCAAAAAGATATTCCAAAAAAGATATCATCAAAGGAAGCACCAACTAAGGGCAAACCTAGCTCTTACCCTAACCTAATAAAAGAAGTTGAACAGGTGCATGAACTTAGATATTTGGTAGTTAAGACCCAATAGGAGCTAGAGCCAAAACCGAGACATGTAAGAATATTAGACACAGTACACCCAGAAACTATTTAGGAGAATGTTTGAGTTTAAAAACCCTAACCCCATAGTAGAACTAGAGATTCTAGTCTCCCCAGTGCCTTCGTATGGTAGAGAGGTGTCAGGAACTCCTCTCAATATCCCTAAGTTGTTGGAGTTCATAGCTTCTGAAACAAAGACCACAATGACTACGCGCTTGTGTGGAGATCCCAAACTCTTCACACCATTGAAAGCTATTTTAAATGGAGAATTTAATGTAGGACTACCACCATTTGCAGAAACCCACAAGGCTCAACCCTACTATTGTATTTCACCTACTCAAGTCAGATCCAAGAACCCAAGTAGAGGATGAGTACGCCAAGTCACTGGTCAAATTTCCATTAAATAAATTAGATTAATACTTTGAAGATGATGAATCCAATGCATTACTACCAATCACACCATGGCCAAGGACATCACAGTAACGAGAGTCCTTGATGGTGGTGCAGGAGTTAATATAATCACCAAAAAATGCTATGAAAAAATGGCCAAACCCAAGCTTGAAGTCTTAGACATTATGGTTAAAATGGCTGATGGTACTATTACCATCAAACCATTGGGAATGTTACGCAAACTTAAGATCAAGGTGTTGAAACATGGGGTGAGGCATACGTTCATTGTGATGGACTTTTCCAAGCAACCTGATTCTTATGAAATGATCTTAGGAAGACCATTTATGCGTGAAGATAAAATGGTCCATGATTGGTCCAAAAACCATGTCTACCTACAATTTGATGACTCAATCCTTAGAGTAGGCCTTGTGACTGGTCTCGTACATCCAATGGGTAGTGGTGGACTATTTGACTGGAAATCTGATACTACCATCCATTCAACCCCTTTGCAATACTACTATACTTGTAGACAAAAGACCGATGTAGGGAAGGACCCACCCTACAAGCATGCTAAAAACAATCTATTGGGCTTGAAGATGATCTAAACTGGATATATATCATGGCTAAAATCGATAGCTAGGAAACCACATGATCTACATGGCTTACACCCGATGGTGTGAGGAGCTCCCTAAGGTTGTGCCACTATGAATGATTCGGGCTCTATGTTCCGATGCCTCATGGAATGGTTATAGTGAACTTGAGTCCATATGGTATGACTCAGACATAAGCACCAATGGTGATGATGAGGAGTCTAAAACAAATACTGAAAGTGACATCAACTCCTCAGTTACTACAAGCAAAATAGAGCTAACAACATAAAAATATGCCGCAGGGAGTAACTTTGAATTGGATATGGATTTCCAATCTGAGGAAAGGGATAAGTTCTTCAAAATGCCAAGGAGCATCTTCGAAAATGGTGGAGACGTAAACACTATGCAGTCAATCATCATAGGAGGCTACAAGAGAGGACAACTACCACCCAATGGCTCTAGTACATGGATGCAGTAGACTTACATCAAAAGTTTATAGACAATTGGGGAGAGGAGTGACAAAAGCATAAGTATTATAGGCCACCCCCAATTGATATAGCTAAGGTGAAAGTCTCTGAACCGAAATCGAGTCGCTTAGCCAAGAGGAAAAAAAATCATAAACTTGCACAAAAGAAACGAGAGGCTAAGGCTGCACAGATGAAGTAACTAATAAAGGAAATGAATACAAACCTGATTTGCACCCCCAGCACCTAAGCATTACAAGTCATACACCATAGAGTAATCCAAGTTAGTGTTTTGATAATTCAAAATGAAACCCCACAAGTGAGAGTGGAGGAGTCGATGATAGGCTTGCAGAGGTCAAGGAAGTAGACTTAGCTAAACTAGGAGAATATCCTAAGCCTATCTACATAGCCAATGACTTGAGTACGACCAAGGAGGCTGAGCTTTTAGCTCTCCAAATGGGCTAAGGCTCTTGCTTCAACCCATCTAGTAACAAGCAAATTATATCTAGATTATATTGGACCAATTAGTCATGTTGCACAAGGAACAAAAGCAAGATATATTACTATCACAAAAGATTAGGTTACCAAATGGGCTGAAGCAAGAGCTTCAAGGAAGGAAGATGCCTGTACAACTACCAAATTTCTTTATGAGAACATCATAACATGCTTTAGATGCCCATTTGAGATAGTGAGTGATCAAGGAAGTCATTTTATCAACAATGTGATAAAATATCTCACTAGAACTCTCGTGATCTCACATTGCAAGTCAATGGCATATTACCCATAGGCCAATGGTCAAGCAAAGAGTACAAACAAGGTCTTAATATCAAGGAAGTCATTTTATCAACAATGTGATAAAATATCTCACTAGAACTCTCATGATCTCACATTGCAAGTCAATGGCATATTACCCATAGGCCAATGGTCAAGCAAAGAGTACAAACAAGGTCTTAATATCTATACTTGGAAAGACAATAGAAGCTTGACGCAATGATTGGGAGCTTAAACTCACAAAAATTTTATGGGCCTATTGCACTACATACCCTTTAAGATGGTTTATGGACTTGAGACAGTGATGCCTTGGGAGTTCATGGGAGTTCATGGTACCCATCTTAAGAGTGGTTGTAACTAAAAAGCTTGGGGGTGATGAGCTATAGCTGAATATTTACTCACTTTGGAATGACATAAGGAGGAGAGACAACTAGCAGTTCTAGTTGAGAAAAATAAAAGGAAAAAGTGGTTTGACAAACATGTCAAAGACAAGAAACTTAACTTTGGAGATATTGTACTTATGTACATGAAAAGAAAAAGGTGAAGGGTATGCGAGATTATGTCCCAAGGGAAAATATATGTGGAAACTCTAGATGAAGTTAAAACCGTTGGATTCTTAAATATATAGGAAAAGGACCATTCAGGGTATGCAAGATATATGTGGAAACTCTAGATGGAGTTGAAAAGAAAAAGGTTAAATATACAAGAAAAGGACCATTCGGGGTATGCGAGATTATGTCCCAAGAGACAATATATGTGGAAACTCTAGATGGAATTGAAACCATTGGCTTCTTAAATGGGAGTAAATTTAAAAAATACTATGGTCCTCTCACTAAGGAAGCATTACATGCTGCCCATGATAAGCAAGTTGCAAAAGAACAGGCTGCACAAAAGAAAATTCAAGCTCAAGAGGAAGCTTGAGCTAGACAAGTCAAACTTCAACGACATGAAGAAAGCTTGAAAACTACACAAGCTTATGTAGGAGAGATTGTTGGAGAGAAGATCACATTGCACCTCTCAAAATGCAAGTTGAATTACATGGTAAATTTCTCTACAATGCATTGCTTGATACTAGAGCAAGTCACAATTTACTCTCTTTTAATGTATGGAACGGATTCCCTTTGAGAGTAAAAGGCATCAATAACAAGAATACCAAAGTGCTAAGCATTCTAAAAACTATCATCTATGGTGTAAATGGGCCCTAGGTGAGAAAATTTTTGGTCATGCCCTACTGGAACAATGAAGGAACAAGTCATTCTTGGTCAAGCATGGATGAAAGCTACCCAATGCACTATAGACTGGGCCACAGGGAGTGTCTCCACTAACTTTACACCCTTACACTCCATGCACATTGCAACTAAAATCACATGTTAATTAGCATAGGGTTAAGTCTTTTCTTATCATCATCATCTCCATGGGGGCTTGTATCCACAAGCTTTAACATGGTATCAGAGCCAAGTTCTTACTATAGCTTAGCATTCATCTCTTTCCACTCACATTGCACTAATCTCAATCTATTAGCCATTTGCACTCACTTAAGCCCAACCTTATCTTCTACCCAAGAGACAAGATGAGATTGTCCAAGATTTTTCAACCACTCACTCCTCATCTCAAGGCATTAATCTCACCAGAGGGATTCAACAAATATTGCCTCTATCTCGCATATTTCACCCTCTATAGCGTTGATTGATCTTTTTGCTAATCCCACACATCGTTGCTTACAATCAACCCAAGCCCTCTTAGCTGTGGGTTAGCAATGCTATAAGCTACCCACAAACCAAGTTTGAACCCATTTCATGCACTGGTGTTGGCAGCTGTGGGATCAAAAAACTAGTTGGGTATAAACGTCGTGTTGTGCCAATTTTTGAGAGAGATTAAGCTAATTGTATCCTCTAATTTTTCTCTACTAATCATTGTGATCACTTAATCACATTCATTAGTAGTCAATTGGCAAAAATGAGCTTAATTAAAGTTAAAATTAGAAAATTAGAGTGTTATTCCATTGTGAAAGGCTCTCTCTTGGATTAAGATCCATCTCATCCACTTGCATTGATCAATTTAAGTGGTTTTGGCATTGAATCAACGTGGAGTGTGCTTTAGTTCCTGTATATGATCTCTTTTGCAAGTTTCTTGAGGATTTAGGACATTAGTATTTTAAGGGAGACATCAGTGAGATTATGCTCGATGGGAAAAATAGAGGTACATGGGGACCTCGTCTCCACACTTTTAGCACCAACCTCCTCCACACCCATCCCATTATCTATGAGCTTAACAAGGTCGAGTGCCTCATCATGGCCACCCACCAGTGCCCCATTGAAGGCCCCATATCAACTTGTTATGCCATATATGATCCCCATGGTTCCTCTTATGATTTCCTCATCATGGGCACAATGTCTCAAACTTGCAAGGCCGCCATTCCCACCTGCACCATTTAGTAGAGCTTGCCATATGCAACCACCTTCCTTTCATCATCAACCGCAGCGCCCTTTTTTATATAATCTGTCTTTTGTAATGACAATAAATTATTAATTTTTAAATTATTTTGATGTAATTTTGTACACTTAAATTGGTGCCATGACATTGTTTTTTGTTATTACAATAACATTTTAGATAATTGACTTAACAATAGAGAGAGGTAGAGCAAGATGGAGAGAGATGAAGAGGAGGAGGAGAGAGAGATTAAGTGAAAGAGAGAAAGTTTTAGTGAGACGGAGACTCTGTTGTTGTCTTTGTATGCCGTAAGTCACGTGCATAGACATTATATATTTTTATATGCTTTCAAAAATAATTTTATATTATATTTCTAAGACCTTATAAATAGAATAGAGATTGTCATGTTCCACTTATTGGAGGGATACATCCCACCCCACGCACCCCTTATTTATTTATATTGTCATAGGTTGGGCATGCATAAATTCTATTTCATGGGTTCATCCACCAATCCCTCTAATAATATGATGTTTACAAGCACCTTAATTAATGCCCTTGCATCTTTTATGCACCTCAAAGAAAACAAACCAAGATTACATGCCCTTTTGGAGGCATAGACAACAACATACAAAGTGCAGGCGCTCTACAAGAAGCTCACACAGAGAAGGTGGTAGACCTACAGAAAAGAACATACTAAAGGTAAAAGTGGCAATAGCCATTGGGATGTGGAGAGCCTTTGGCATCATTGAAGAGGCAAAAGAGACTCCACTTTAAGGAGAAGTTGCCACCTTCATTGTTGTAAAATTTAGGGTAGTCAAAGAAGTCCAAGATGATAGTTGAGGTCCCACATGCTTTTATGTATTGTTGCTTGTGTTCAACATCTTGTAGCTATTTGTCATAATATGATGTAGTCTTGTAGGTTTTCTTTGAAATATAATGGATATTTCATCTTTCTGTGGTTTCTTTGTAAAAAAGTAGCAACGATATTATAGTACATTGAGGGAAGGTAAAGAGAGAAAAATGATAGCTGAGTCTCCCAATAGTATTACAAGGTCTCAAATGCTTTCTTGTATTGTTGCTTGTGCTCAACATCTCATAGGTGGTGGTCATAATATGCAAAAGTCTTGGAATATATTGGAAGTTTCATCTTTGTATGGTGTCATTTAAAAAAACATGCAATGAAATCAGAGAAAATTGAGAAAAGAGAGGAAGAGAGAAAGCAAAAGAGTAGAGAGAGAAAGATTAGAGAGAAAAAGAGTAGAGAGAGAAATTGCTCGCCTTAAATCCAAAAAGCGTTCGCCAAAAAATGCCTACCAAGAAAATACACCCTTTCCAAGTAAAAGACATTATAAAATTGTCTTGGAAATGATCCATAGAAAGGGAAGATTCTTGAGAAGACCTTGCCCACAGGATATGTTGCGAGACCTAAAGAATTTGACTTGTTCGGAGTTTTGACTGGAGAGCTATGACATCTCATCAAGCTTGTGATGGTTTAATATACGTTGGGATATTAGGATGTGCTTTGATTGTAATAGTGTTTATTTGTTGGAATAATATATTCATATATTGCATATGTTTTTGTGTAGCCTACGAAGGTACCACACAGATTTATTGATTGTTATGTGGGTGCCATCCAAGAGGTGCATCACACAAAGGCGGCCATCTAAGACCTTGACCCCTCTTGGCTGAACGCGGGTGTGCTCTCCTAGCACAATTGGTGTGAGGACATGAAGTGGATCTGAAGTGAAATGTCTTGGGAAGTGCCTAAGTATACATGTTGGTACTTGGAAGTGTTCGTGCTTCTAGGATAGGTGTGATGCGACCAATAGAAGTGACTCCTAGGATTTATTAAAATTGGTGTAGAGGCAAGTACAAGACATTTTAGGGCTATTCCAAGCATCATCGGTGGTCTAAGAGTGTTTGAGCTCATTGATATTACATATTATGCATGTTTTTGAATAGATAAATGTGATGTAGGTTTTCTTTAGTACTATTTTTATAAAGGAGTGTGCGTGTGTGTGTGTGTGTGTGAAGTCTTGTTTTCTATAAGTGGTGTGTGTGAGTAAAAAGACAATTTCAATTATGGGTATGTGAGTTCACATCAGCTCCCTATGTCAAGTGGAGAACAATAGGTTATACCCATGGTATTACGGGGCTAGGATGAGCCTATGAATCTAGTCAAAGTAGAAAAAAGATCAAACGCTGGAAAGTAGACAATTAGGTGGACTTAAGAAAATGTAGGTACTTTCCAAACCGAAACAAATTTGTATATGTTCAAATAAGAAAAACCTAGGGCAAATAGTTTAGTTGGCAAATCATGAGCTAGGATAAATATATTACTTTCATAATCGAGGAGTCAAGACATCTTGTTAAGCCTGAAGGAGCTGCTCAATTTGACATGCTTGTGAAAATTATGAAGGGAATAAACCTAGAGGAATCATTCACCTTTCCTATGTAATAATTATTTGAGAGGATCTATTGGGATATGGGATATTATGATATGAGGCCCCAAGTGAGTTGCTCTACCTTAGTATGATTCTGCTATCATAGAGGGGTCTCCAACAAGCATGTGTGAGAGAGAGTGTGTGTTTGTATGTACGTGTGTGAGTGTGTGAGTGAGTGAGTGTGAGTGTGTGTGTGAGTGTGTGTGAGTGTGTGTGTGTGAGTGTGTGTGAGTGTGTGTGTGTGTGTGTGTGTGTATTTGTATGGATGTGTGTGTGTACATGTGTGTGCGTGTATGCATGTGTCTATGTGACTCTCATGTAGATGCATATCTTGTGTGTCTCTCTCACATGCATTCTCTCTATGTCTCTATTATATGCACAAACATAGCCCTCTCTCACAAACATACACACGCATATGCACTCTCTGTCTCTCACACGTATAAAGACTTTCTCTCTCTCACACACACACACACCCCTCCACATACACGTGTGTGTGACTGTGTGTGTGTGTGTACATATGTGCATAAGAATGTGTTTATATAATAAATAGTATGTGTTTAAAGATAATGTGTGTGCATACATATGTGCGTGTGAATTTGTTTATATATAATAGTATTAATATAAAACTAGTATATATTTACTATATATATATATTGATTTATATCATTATTATACTATATTATATATTTACTATATCTATTTTTAATTTTCTTAAATTGTATACTTTAATTAATAAATATATATTTTTACTATATTATCATACATATTAATATATTATATTCTACTATTTATATATATTTACATTAAATTATCATATTTATAATATATTTACTATATATATATCTTTGATTTTTAAATTTATACTTATATATATATATATATATATATATATATATCACTAGTCTTAGGAGGGGCCCCCAACCAATCAATTGGTTATTATGTTGAGGAAAGCTCCAAAGAAGGTTGAAGAGAGAGAGAAGCTCCAATCTCTCCAAATTGTAGAGGATTTTTAGAGGATAATAGAAAATATGCTTGTTTTAGAGTAATACTGGCTTGGTCTAGCTCACAGATGAGAATACAAAAGAATGAGGGTCTATTTATAGGTGAATGAGGGAGGCCACTTATGGAGTCCAACTAAGTTCTAGAATTTTCCAGCTTCAGTTTATCCAAATTCAGTTTGACTGAATTTGGACAAGATTTGGACCACTTTGGCTCCCTTTTTGATTTGGTTTGATCCAGGAGAGAGGAGAGATAAAAATATCTTAATATTTTTTAGTTTAAAAGTCCTTCACATGTGTGAAATAGGCGCCTCCTTGAAGGCTCCTCCTTTCCTTACCAAGGTGTCAAAATGGTATGATTACTACAAAATATCTCATTTTTTTAGTAATATTTCATAATTTTTAACTACTAATAAATCTTGTACTTAGTCAACTCTTCATCTTATGTGGGCATTTACTCATTTTTGGGTATTTTATTTTATTAATTGGATTTATCTCATCCCAACACTTGATTTAATCTTATTGGTCCATAGGAACCTTAATTGGACCATAATCTATTTTTTTAAGAAAATCTTGACCCTTAGGCTAAGGTCTTTTAAATCATTTTTTTATTGATTCCAATTGCTTTTTTGTTTCAGGAAAATATGTTTTTGATATTTGTAAAATTTGTATATCCAAAAATATCTCAATTTTGAATTACCACTCTCTAGAAATTTTTATCTCACTAGGCAAAAACAAGGAAAAATAATATTTTCTTGTATTCAGAAATAGGGAATGATTACAGGGGATTGAAGTAGAGCCTATTCATTACTCAGGCTGAGGAGGAATCTTACATCCTCTCCCACTTGAAAAACGCGAGATGTCCTCATCTCCTAAAGTGGGGGTAGTCTTTCGCCAACTCTTCTTCTTTCTCCCAGGTGGCGTCTTCTAGAGGGAAGAACTTCCACTTAACTAAAAATTCTTTGAGGACTCTACTCCTGAGAACCTTGTCCCAAACATTTAGGATTTCCTCAAGTTGGAGTATCAGAGGGACACACAACTCTTGGGACCTAATATTTACTATTGCTTACAATAATCCATAGAATGACATGGGGTGCAAGCAAGTAAGATATAGAATCATCTCTACTTGAACATGAATCAAAATTCAAGGATAAAGAACCACTCAAATCTCATTGAAGTGAGCAAGCACTATGAGCAAGCACTATATGTAAAGGGTGGGAGCTTTCAAAGGATAAATTAATCAACATCTACCAAGAATCAAGGTCACAATAAAGATAAAACAAAGCTTGTGTGTGAGTAATGTGAAAAAATTGGTCACTTAGAAGAAGATTGCTATCACAAAAAGAAGCAGGAAAACTACATCGAGGTCAAAGATGCCTCAGCAGAAGACACACTCATCTAGAGAAAGAACCATTGTATTGTTTCACCCCACTTGTCTCTACAAAAAGTGTGATGTAATCAGCCTTTGAGGCCATATGATGCACTCAAGCTGAAATTCATAGCCAAAGTAGCTATAATACCAAAGTAGCATAAGGGCCAAAGTAGCCTAGCATAGGGGGAGAGAGAGGAAGAGTGAAAGCCTTAAAATTGTACCCAATTTAACATCAAGGGGGAGAGAGAGGAAGAGTGAAAGCCTTAAAATTGTACCCAATTTAACATCAAGGAGGGGTGTTCAAATGAGTGATGCTAGAGTGCCAAGTCACCTAGTCAAGTTATCCCACACATGAGTTATCAAGGGGTCATTTTCAAGTTATCCCACACATGAGTTATCAAGGGGTCATTTTCAATTAATGGAATCAAGCAAGCTCTCAAGCCTCTTTATGAATACAAGTCTTAATCTTGTAACCTAATTGTGCTTGAGTCTAAAGCTTAGTTATCTTAGTTCATTCATCTCATGATTGTTCTTAGGTATCACCCACCCTAGCTTAGATTAACACTAATCACATGTTAATTAGTATAGGATTAAGTCTTTTCTTGTCATCACCATCTCCATGGAAGATTGGATCCACAAGATTTAACAAGTGTGTGTGTGTGTGTGTGTGTGTGTGTGTGTGTGTGTGTGTGAGAGAGAGAGAGAGAGAGAGAGAGAGAGAGAGAGAGAGAGGATTCTATGTATATGTGAGAGAGACATGTGTGTGTGAGAGAGAGAATTTCTATGTGTGTGTGAGAGAGAGACATTTGTGTGTGTATGTGCATATTTTTATTTACATTTATAAATACACATACATATGTTACATATATATGGATAGTAGATATATGTATGTACGTATATGTTTATAATATATTTATATGTATGTGTGTACAATATATCTATCTATACTATTTATTTTGCATAAGTTTTTTGGAAGAGGTTAGAAGAGGTCCAAGTATTGGGGTAGGGGAAAGACTGAAGGGGGTGTGATGGGGGAGGGGAGAAGCCACCTGTTAGGGCTAGAGGGGGGATAGAGAGAGGGAGGGGGGGAGGGAGGGAGGAGCATAGGCCACATATTAGGAGGGGAGAGAGAGAGAGAGAAGAGAGAGAGAGAGAGAGAGAAGAGTGTAGGGGTATATTGAGAGAAAAAAATTTAAATAAATAATATAAGATAATATATATATATAATATAAATATATATAATAACAATATGTAAACATATAATAAGTAAGGATATTATATATATTTATATTAAATCGCTTGAGAAGTATTCAATTGAATGGTTCTTCAATGCAAATGAAGCTCTCTAATGAATTTTAATGATTAATCACATAAAGTTTATATTTATGCTTAATTTAGAATGTTTTTTAAGCATATCTCTCTCTCCCCCAAAGAATGGTCATTCCTATGACCAATTCTATATTCAAATGATGCTTCTCATGGAGCAATTCTTAGTTCTAAAAGTAAACTCTATGCTAGTCAAATTAGAGGCCAAAGAAATGGCTTTTTAATGCTATTATGTTACTTAAATTATGGTAAACTTAGGGATTAAGCCCATAAATTGGATATTAGTCCAAATTATAGTTACTCTATCATATTGTATTACTAAACCTTATGCTTTTCAAAATTATTAAAAATTATCGGTAATAGTAGCAGCACAGAGCTATGGCAAAATTTTTAAAAATTAACGCATAAATCATTTTTATGCATAATGTGAAAAGAGGACTTCGTACCATATTCTAGGATTAGTCATCCTAAGTTAAATGAATAATTCTCAACATTTTCATGGAAAATTAATTTTTAATGATTATGCATAAATAGTTAATTAGAGAAAAAGAGAAATTGGAATGTTAAAATAATGGATATTTTATTTAAAATTAAAGAAGAATTTTAATTAAATTTATTTTTATGCATAAATAAATTTAAATAATGAAAGAGGAATTCCCACCATATTTGGAATTCAATCATTTAAATGCGAAAAGTGGAATTTCTAGTATAATGGAATTAATGGATATTTTTATTTAATTTTTAAGAAAAAATTTAGTTAGATTTTTTTTATGCATGAATAAATTTAAATGATGAAAGAGAAATTCCCACCATATTTGGAATTCAATCATTTAAATAAATAAAAGTGAAATTCATATCATATTAGGATTAATGGATATTTTTATGTAATTTTTAAGAGAAATTTTAGTTAAATTTATTTTTATACATAAATAAAATTAAATGATGAAAGAGAAATTTCCATTATATTTTGGATTCAATCATTTAAATGGAAAAAGAAGAATTCTTGGTATATTGGAATATTGAATATTTTTATTTAATTTAAAGAGAAATTTTAGATAGATTTAATTTATGATAAAAGAGAAATTCCCATGATATTTGGATTGCACTCAATTAAATGAGAAAAAGAAGGATTTGAATTAATTTTTAGTGTCAGAAGATGAATTTCCACCATAATTCTACCTAGGGAATTAAGGTCGAGAAATTAAGTGATAGAAAGAATATCTTTAGATGTTTTATTTGGTTAAATCACTAAATTGGTATTTACCCAAAAATAGATGTTTATCTGAAGGGAATCCTTGATAGAACTAAACCGAATGAATTTGGTTAGACTACGAGAGGGACGGACAGTAAACTTACTTGTCCATCTCTCGATCTGAATCAAGGAAAAACTTCGTGACCAATTCCAATTCCTAAATACAAAGAATAGACTACCATTGAACTAAACTAGTTTTCCTTTGACCGAACTCACCAAGAATCTAGTTGGACAATCAGTCAAATGATGGGTAGATTACCCTGATGAGAGATCAAGGATCCTCATTAGGTATGAAACTGGGAATTATGGAAAAAGGGGCTTTGTGGAACCAATCTCAAACTGGGAATTTTACTTGCATAATTGGAACCTATGTTTTTCCTTTAAAGGACTATTTTACACGCCAGAATGCTGGAGGAAGCATTTGGCATGTGTTTTACTAAGAGGAAGTCCGTTGAAATAGCTGGTGGTGGGGAGTCATCGAGGGGCGTCACTCGCGGCAAACCCTGCCAAGGTCTTGACCAGCCTCGGTACGGTTACAATGGTGTGCTTCCGGTACGATGGGCGAGGACCGACGAAGCGGTCCCTGAGTGAAGTGACAGGATACCTAGGAGGATCCTAGAGGGTTCTGACTAGGCGATGCACGGGCTCGTGGTTGCTAGGACACCCATGCGTGCGTCGAGGAAGATTCGGATGGACTAAAAGGAAAGATTTTTGTGAATCAAACTGGATCTCGTTGGTTGGCCAGCTGGTCTTCAACGGAGAGTCCAAAGGACACATTTTGTAATACAATGGACTCAGAATTTTGGAGGATGATGATCGGTAATATTATGATTGCTATTGAAGGATTGTTTTAAAGCCAGCCGAATCTATTATAAATGGCAATTTCATATTGGGTGTGTACGTGGTATGCCTACCTTAATTTTTGCATGAATCGCAGCTAGGGGGCCTAGGAACTCTCTTCCTCGGTACCCAAGCAAAAACACAACCAAATCTTTAAAAAGGAATCCCACCAATACAATGGTCGGGTGGTTGGCTAACCCATGGGCCGATAGGCTGGATTGGAGGATTCCTGTGAAACAATTAAGATGTGATTAGTTACGTTAGTTAGATTAAGTCGTGAGAAGACCTTGTTCTGTGGGAGGGGATCAGCAGCTCTGCCTCGTTAAGGAAGGAAAAAGCTATGATTCCACGGACCAAGTGCAAGTCTCTTCTTGATCTGACCATGTGACTTCAAGTTTGGTCAGATCAGTTTAACTAGTTAAGACTTTAACTCGTTAGAGTAATTCCCCCATTAGAAGATTTTCCCATGGAGGAATCGCCCGTGCCTTTCGTGAGATGAAAAACAGGTAGAGGGAGAGTAGACACACACACACAGGAGCAAACCCTAATGTATATTGCAAACCCTAACCATAGACGGAAGCCATCTCCCTTCTCACTCAATGCATAAAGCCATAATCCATAATACACAACACACACTATGTGTTGTGTCCACACTCTACTAACCCTAGCTAATGTCCACACACTATGACTAGCTAGACGTGGTCATTTATATCTCACACATGCTGCTACCTAACATGCCAGCACATAGCATAGCTGGCACACGCTAACATCGAGCTTGAATCTCAACAGTCCCTCTCAAGCTCATGATGTACTGCCATAGATGTAGATGAGCTTGGGCTATCAAGGCTCTTAACACTCCCCCTCAACTCATCCCACGTACTCCCAACATAGTACGGAAGTACTCAAACTTCTCCCTGCTAAGTGGCTTTGTAAAGATGTCGGCCACCTGCTCTTCATACTATAAATCCACTGTACCATCCAGCACTTTCTCTCTGACAAAGTGATAGTGGACCTCTATGTGTTTAGTCCGCGCATGAAAAACTAGATTGTCTGACATATTTGCTCAATGCAAATGCACCTTTCGCACACGTCCAAATCTGTAAACGAGCCTTCCTCAGCTCAACCACACTCTAATGAGTGTTCCAGATACTCCAAAGTAGTCAACAAACTTCACTTTTGATGTAGAAAATCAAACTGATTACATCCAAAATAAATTGGCATACGCAGTCCAAGGTACCCTGTTTTGGCGCACTTTCCAAGGCTTCAAATTACAATGTAGTGGTTCAATCAAGTGTGGATAACTTGCATCGACACCTAAACAAGCTCAATGTTGCATATCAACACCAACCAAGGTGTGTACATATCAATTTTGTCAAACCCCCTTCTTTGTTTTGAGAAAAACCAAAAAAACCAGTAAAACTAGTAGTAGAATGGCTCTAATTTCTTCAATTCTTGTCCAAATTGAGAGACCATGCATTCATTAGCTTATCAATGATGTCCACTAACTCCATGTAAAAGTAATTAGACCAATTGTTTAAGATGAGAGAGTAATTAGTCATCACACTCTGTTTCACTAATGACAGTAGACAGCCTGTTTAATCAGCTCATTTCTAGCTCCATAGATCATAATTGCTCCAACCAATCATGTAGCAACCTCCTTGAGTTTGTGTATTACCCAATTGCTAAGCAAAATTTGGAATTAATCAACCACACACTTATCAAACAATATGAAAAAGTGCTCTGTTTTCCCTGTATGAGCTGCGCCGCCTGCTATAGAGGAGATTTGGTTTGATTATAGTGTCAATTGAAAGCATGTGTAGTTGCCTAACACTCCAAGGCATGTTTGTAACCCATCAATTAACTGATTTTTGCCAAAAACTTGCACTAATTTCATCCACCAAGTAACTCTTTTTCTCTATTTTGTGAGAGCTTCAAAAACAGTAATTTTTCACTCATTCAAATGCATCATACTTGCTCCAAATTCACTGTAGGGCTTGCACATGAGTTGCCAATACATTAATCCTTGTCACATACATGTTTCTTTGCCAGATTGCATCTATTTTCACCATACATCACCGTTCCAAGCTCCAATGGAAAGCTTGCAAAAAGCCAGAATTTTCTTTTGCTTTGGGCAACCCTAATTTGCTTTATTTCTGCTTGAATCACCTGCAATCCACTCAAGGGTGTTTAGTAGACCTTACCCGGTAGGCCAAGCTCTCAGATCTGATAGAAATCGGTGTGCTCCAAGCTTCACATAGATTTAATTTATGATAAAAGAGGAATTCCCATGATATTTGGATTGCACTCATTAAATGAGAAAAAGAAGGATTTGAATTAATTTTTAGTGTCAAAAGATGAATTTCCACCATAAGAGTGTGGATCCCCGCCCCGTGCGGGAGGCCGACGCTGCTTCCACCGTCGGAGCCCCCGGAGGGGGATCTCACAGAATTTCACATGCAAAATTTTCTCATTTCTTGTCTTATAGTATTTTGGGACTTCTGTAACCTTAATGGAAGCAACCTCATTAGAGAGAGTTCGATTGTGTAATATATTTCTCCCTCTCTCTCTCTCTCTCTCTCTCTCTCTCTCTCTCTCTCTCTCGATGGAGGGAATGTGTACAAACTTTGCAATCCTACTTCCAAACAAAGTTTGTTAGGCTTCTCATATTGCATTATGAGACTAAAGTTGAGTTTTGCTTACTCTATTGTTAGTCCATTTCATTTTCAAGTAGGTATTGTATTAGAAATGTGATATTCCATTAATGAATGGTAATCACGTTATGAGCATTAAATGTTTAGAAATTAGGGAAATGAGAGAGGAAGAATCAGGGAGAGAGAGAAGCAAGGCAGGCCAAAAATCACATGAACCCTTTAAGCAAGTAAGAAAGCTTTTCTAAAATTGCACGTACAAAAAGAAAAGATACATACTCACTCATCCCCAAAAGAATATAGAAAGATGCCTTTATTATTGTGATCTAGAAAATGATGAAATATTCCTTGATTATTGTGAGTAAAAAATAAAAAAGGTATTTTTTTGTAAAAATATAAGGAATATCTCTAAATATGCACCTCTCCCACTCCTATAAATATAGAGACAAGCTCTATAGCACTTTGTCAATTACTATTTAGCTAAGCATTGTTACAAGAGTGCACCACCCACAACCCTCCTATATACTGCTTATGATGGCCTCATCAAATGCTAGCATTGAAGTTGTTACTAGGTGTATCACGATGGAGGCCACCAATGTATAGGTCAAGCAAAAGACCGTAGATGGTGCACAAGCGTGAAAAGGTCTCACATCCTTACCACTTCCTAATAGTGACGAGTGATGATATTTCTCAAGTGAAGACCAAAGTGCTAGGCTTAATTGTGATATGGCAAGCCCATAGTTTTATTGATGATGCGTCTAAGCATCTCTTACTTGAGGAAGTGTAGAAGGAAACGAACAACGTTTGCTTACTTTGTGCGTTCACTCACGGGCAGAGGACAAGAAAAGGCCATGGAAGTAAACAAGTTCTCATTAGTATCTTGCATACCAACACTAAAAAACACTTTTGACTGAAGAGTTGTATTTGGAAGTTGTATGTGAATGAACTTATTTTTATTTTCACTTGGTAACAATTATAACCTCAATTTAGAGGATGTAATGTTGACATGTTTTTCTCTCTCTCACTCCCTCTCGCTCTATCTCTTCCTCCCCCTCTCACTTAATGTTGACATGTCTCTCTCTCCCTCTCCCTCTCACTCTCTTCCTCCCTCTCTCTCTCTCTTCCTCCCTCTCCTCTCTCTCTCTCTTCCTCCCTCTCTCTCTCACTCTCTTTCTCCCTCTCTCTTGATGAAGGAAGGGAATCTTTTTGGAATCTTCTCCTCAGACTCTAAAAAAACACTCGCTATAGAAAATACTCACCAAAAAAAATTTCTACTTGCAAAGATCGTTATTTCTAACTTTAAGGTTTAATCTTCCAAGATCAATGGTTTTAGGCTTTTTCACGCATCGAGAATCTCTTAATCATTATTGAGGATCCTAATGCTATATCTCCTAGCACATCAATATTTGTTCATCTAAATCCTTATTTTCCATCAAAGTTCACTTAATCTAGTAATTAACCCATTCCTAGGGTTAACAAGAGCTACTACCATTATCTTACATCAAGGAGTTAAGGTAGATACACCAAAAGGTTATGTATCCAAAGAAAACATGAAGCCACTAGTAGATCTTCTATCTAAGATACTACCAGCCCAATCAGCATCTGTGTATCCATGTACACATATCTCTATCCCAGTTTCATAAAATAGTCCACAATGCAAAGTAGACCTCACATACCTCAGTATGTGTCTCAATGCATCCAAATGGAGCTTCCAAGGAACCTACATAAAGTGAATCACCAACCCAACAGCATAGCTCAAATCTGGCCTGGTGATCGTCATGTAGATCAAGCTTCCTACTATGCGTGTATACATAGTAGGATCCTCCAAAATCTCTCCTGAATCTGCACTCAACTTGCCATTCTAATCCAATGGCACACTGAGACAGGCTTATAGCCTGTCATACCATACTTGGACAACATGTCCAAGCCATACTATCTCTGCAGTAATCCAATACCATGTGGTGACCTAATCACCTCAATGCCTAAGAAATATCTGAGCTCCCCCAGATCTTTCATCTCAAACTTCTGTCTAAGCAAGATCTTTACATCAAAAGATCTCTGCCTCATGGTCCCCCGTAATGATCAAGTCATCTACATAGATGACAACAAGCACAACCCCTCTATCACTGTATCTCACATACAGCGAGAAATTTGCATTGGCTACATGAAAGCCAATAGTGACAAGATATTCAGAAATCTTGTCAGACCATGCTCTTGGTGCTTGTTTTAAGCCATACAAGGCTTTCTTCAAGCTGCACACATGCTCGGGGTGACTCACATCCTCATAACCAAGTGGCTGCAACATATACACCTCTTCCTGTAAATCCCCATGCAAGAATGCATTCTTTACATCCATTTGATGTAAAGACCATTTCTTTGACGCAGCCATTGCTATCACAACTCTCACTGTTGCCATCTTGGCAACTGGGCTGAAAGTTTCCTTATAATCAATGCCATATGTCTGCGCATATCCTTTGGCTACCAATCTAGCCTTGTACCTGCTTATGCTTCCATCACTGTTATGTTTTACTTTGTACACCCACTTGCATCCAATGGCTTTCTTGCCTTCAGGCAATTGCACACTAAATCCCAAGTCTCATTTCCATATAGTGCATCCATCTCCTCATCCATAGCTTTCTCCCAACACACATTTCCAATAGCCTCATCAATGCATGTGGGCTCTACAACCTGCACAACCTTTGCCATGTATGCATAGTGATGTGCCACATAACCATCATAGGTAAATCTCTACACAGGATTCTTCACTCTCCCAGATCTTCACAGCTTTGCATTCATGGCTTCCATAGCCTTCTTTACACAAGGTGTTCTCATAGCTATTCAGAGGAATAAGGACCATTGAATGTCACTCAATATCAAAAGCCATCAACAAAACTTGTCAATTATCCCCACACAAAGGTCCTCAACACAATCACCACAAGGACATGATCGGCATCGGGAAGGGTGGAAGGTAGATACACCAAAAGGTCATGCTTTCATGATATGAAGCAATGGTGTCCAAATCTACAATTTGGACGGGTGCTCGTAATGGTTTGACGGAATACTTATGGCAATTTTTGCTTCAAGAGCGTGTGATAGTAAGTTAGGATGAAGTTCCAAGTGATGTACTTCATGGATATATTATCGGAGCAGTCATTGTAATAGCATTAGGCCTCTTATGAGCCTAAAACGCCTAGCCAGCCATGGTTTAAGTGAGTGTGAACACTTATGGCCATGTATATAAGTGAATATCTCTCATAATACAAAGAAATATCCCATTGTGCAATAGAGTCTTACTCTTGCTAATCTCTCTCTAATCCTTGCTAGTGTGTGTGTGAGAGAGTGAAGTGAGGTGAGAGGAGGGACGAGTACACGTAGTGCAATGTGGTAGTGTGAGCTCGCGGGAGGCACGATGGAATTTCTTCTCAAGGAGGTATGGATCTTGGAGACGTCAAGGGTTATAGGCCAGGCCAATGGAAATATTCTCACGATGACAGTTGTAGTCACCAGGTAGTCTTCTTGTTAGATGTGTTCCAAGGGGGGTTTGGGTGAGCCATAACACTAGTCTTATTCAAGACTTCCCACACTTTACTTTTGAGACACCTTTTTCTTTATTAGAGGGCTCTCAACCTTTGAGTTAGGGGTTACCTAATGCTTTCTCTCTCTAGAAATATCCTTTCCTAAGAAAATGGAGCTTAATCTAAATGTTTTTGAGGTTAACTATACTTCTTTACACCAATCCTAGATTTCTAGTTTAATCTTAGACTTAATCCTACTTGCTCAAGGGATCTTTCATTTTCTCTTTCTCCCCTTTCAAACTTCCATATCCTTGCCCCGCCCACCTGGCTACGTTCCACACTATTCGCCTTATCGCCCTCTATATGCCTCATCACCTCACCTTTGGTGTTTTACGGTCTATCACTGCCTTTTCATCTTCCTATCACCCATTGCACTTATCGTTGTCCCCTCCCTCGTCCCCTCCTTCAACTGGCCTTGTCACCCTCCCCTAGCTTGCTCCCCTTCACATCATAACACCTAGTTTACTCTTATACCTGCCATGCGTGGCCTGGTGCCTTTTGGAATCAAGCTTGTAGTGGGGTGCCTTTTGGAATCAAGCTTGGAGTTAGTTGATGGTTGGAAGAGTCATGGCTTCATCATGATTTCCTACTCGGGCACCTCCACATGTTTCAATGGCCTTCCAAACTTCAAACCATGGTGTAGATAGTGAAATCTCTACAGTGCATAAACAATATAAAGAAGAGTATGATGTGCAGATGGGAGAAAAAGGTGAGGCAACAAAGAGGGTAGACCTGTGGAGTAAGGTTTATTGACAAGGTATAGAAAACAAAATTATTAGCTAGAAGGCAATGTTGAAATTTCTTCATGGCATATACCATTCCTAAATATTCATACTATGTGGTGGTATAATTCATCTCAGCTTTGCATAACTATTGGCTGGCAAAATTTATAGGGTAATCTAGTTTATGTTCACCTAGTTGGGGGCTAGGATGCATCCAATTGTAAATTTTGAAGCATCAATATGCACATGGAAGATAACATCCCAATTTGAAACTCATAGTATGGGAGCGTTAGCCAAAGCTTACTTTAATGTGTCATAGGCTTGTTGTCATTCTTCTATCCACTTGAATATAATGAGAAGCTTGTAGTAGAGACATGTAATTTCTGCATAGAAGAGGATGAATCACTTGTAGTAGCCTACATGTTCCCCAAAACTTTGGACTCCCTTTTAGATTATTGGTGGGGATAATTCCAAGATAATTTTGATTTTATTATCATCTGTGGAAATCCAATTCTTGGACACTATATGTCCTAAGATGACTCCGTGCTTAACCCATAATTGTCATTTGAATGGGTTTAGAGCAAAAAAGTCTACATCGTTCAAATACCTTTTGTAAGTAGGATAAATGCTCCTTTCATATTAGGAATGAATACACAAATCGTCTAAGAAATCTTCAAGAAACTTCCTTAGAAAATCTTTAAAGGCAATGTTTATAAGTCATTGGAATATGGCTTGTGCATTTGTCAAGCCAAATGGCATAACTTTATAAGCATAAACTCCGTATTCTATAACAAAAGAAGTTTTAGCTTGATCCTCTGGAGAGCAATTAAAATTTGGTTATATCCGAAATATCCATCTAAGAAGTTGTATACATGCTTCCTTTCTAGCTACTCATTCGAGTACATATTCTGACTTTAGCAAGGGGTAATGATCTCATCTTGTTACTACATTAACCTTTTTGTTGAGTTCGACACATACTCACAATTTTTCATACTTTTTTGGGACAGCCACAATGGGTGACACCCAGTCCGAATGTTCAATCTCATATATGAATACACATTTGATAAGCTTGTCTATCTCTTCTTTAATAATTTTAGCATACTTTGGATTCATTAGATAAGGTTGTTGATGGATAGGTTTAGCATTTGGTACCATGGGGATTGTGTGCTGCACAACCTCAGTAGGTACTCCGTTCATATCATGGTAAGTCCATGTGAAGAAATTTTTATATTCCTTGAAGAGATCAATAAGTTCAGTTTTCTAATTCGGAATGAGGTATTTTGCTATAAAGATTGGCTTAGGGTCTTTTCCAAGTTCAGCCAAGTCTACTTCTTTTACTTTATCTGGACCATTATAGACTCCTACCTCACTTCTTGGTTTTCATGTGGCATTATCAAACACTAACTTGCAATCCCCAATCGTAAAATATTTATAATGCTCTGAGGTAGGGTGCAAGTTAGGTTTTGGGTCTTGATTGTCTTCAACTGCCTTAGCTGCAGCTTCTGCTTCCCTCTGTTTCTCTGCCAACTCTTTATTCTTCTTCCACCTCGCAAAATGATTAATCTTTGGTTCATCAATGACATCGATTTTGGCTATCAATTCATTGGGAGGAGGATTGCAATACATAACTTACTTTATTCCTCTCCCCATTTGTCAATAAACTTGCAATGTTGGTGCATCAAATGCACCAACATATTATAGCATATTGGATAGTGGTTATCCTTTCTTGTAATCTTTATAATGATTGGCTGTATAGCGTTTACGTCTCTACCATTTTCAGAGAGGCTCCTTGGTGTTTTGAAGAACATCGTCCCTTTCTTCACATTGAGATCATCAGTATTGATTCAAAGCTACTCTAGGGCTACAGTTTCTTTTGATGTTGTTAGATCTAATTTACTTGTGGTAACTGAGGAGTTGGTGTCACTTCTAGTCTCTATTTTAGACTCCTCATCACCACCATTAGTGCTTGTGTTCGAGTCATCCCATGTGGACTCAAGTTCACTATAACCATTCCCCTCGGCATTAGAATGTAGAGCACGAATCATTCATAATGGCACAACCTTGGGGAGCTCCTCACCATCAGCAGGTGTACCCCATGTAGATTCTCTAGTTTCCCAACTATCTATTGGAGCCATCATATGTATCCAGTTTAGGCCATCTTCAGGCTCAATAGCTTGTTTGTCAGAATCCTTGTAGGCCGGGTCCTTACGTCTCTTCTCTGCAAGATAGGGATTTCCACATGCATGGGGCTCGTGTGTAAGGCAACACTAGGTGTGGCCTTGGAGCTAACCTCCACTCCCTCATCCCTAAATTGATATGCTTCTTGGTTAGGTGCAAAGGTTGTAGTCGAAGCCAAACCCCTTAAGTAATTAGTCATGTGGCCTATCAAGCTAGTGGTGGGTCTAGCGTTTAATGTTTGAGTGGGAATTTCTCCCCCATGGTATGGTATCCCTTCCATCAATTCTAGATCAGAGGAACTGTCGTTGCTTGTAGAGATTCTCAGGCTCCACACTGAATCTCGTTCCTGATGAAGAGGGTCCTGAGATAAAGGTAGGTTGATAAGAGCATACTTGGGTTGACGTAGTTTCCTCAAAATCCGTCTCTAAAACACACCCAAATTACAATTGCATATCATTGCATAGGGCTAAAAGGATGTTTTCGATAATTTTTTATTTTCAAAATAATAATTAATTTAATTTTTAAAATTTATTTTGGGTGTTAGAGAAACTTGTCCAAAATGGGTTTTAGACAATTCTAAACACTTTGAAAAGGTTGTGCATGCACTTTTTTTGGGCCGACCAAAGGGTTTCTTATAAAGGTGGGTCCCTTAACAATGGGAAATTGTAATTTTTTTGGGTTTTGTATCAAGTGCGGAAAAATGATTGTAACAGCCTAAAACCTATAATAGGCAAACTTTTGCATACACTTTTCAATATGTGTGTGTGTGTGTGTGTGCCTTTCTATTAGCCTTTTCCCTTTTACGTTTTTCCTTTTTCCTTCTCTTTTTATAAAAACTTTTTTAATTTTTATTTTTTACTTTTTATTTTAACGGTTTACGATTTTTGGTTTTTGTGGTTTACGGTTTTCAATTTGTAGCTTATGATTTTCACTTTCACCACTACCCATGTGGTAAGGGTTTTTGGAGTTTTCTAAGATTCCTTTTTTGACTTGGGGCCTAAAGCCTAAATGCGCCAACCAAAAGACTTACAACTTATGGCCTAAATTACATGTGGATTAAGTTAGGTTAATCTACGTAATTTGTTCTGATGCAAAAATGCAAAAAAAAAACTTGCAAAACACAAAAATAATTATGGTTTGCAAATCATTGTTTCTAACCAAATTTCTTTGTGTAAGGAGTCCAAATTGGAGTAAACCCTATGTCCTGAAACCAATTTCAAGGTCTATTCCACCTAATTGCTTAAATTTAAGGCCCAATTTATTATTTTTATATGCAAATTTAAAAATAACAAAAAATAAGTAAAAATTGACCAAAAAACTTGAATTGTAGGAATAAAAGAACACACAATTTTAGGATAACATGAAAAATTGAACACAGAATTCCTAAGATAACAAAAGAATGCAAAAAAAGCAAGAATATGCAGTAAAATCAAAGTTCTTTTGAGATTTCCTATCTACTCTTTTCTTACAAAAACCAAAAATTTGATCTATTCTAATGCATTATTGCTATGCGGTGGGGCTATTCCCTAGTGTGGCACACTTATGGGAAGCCCTCACACTATAGAAAGAATACTGGGAACAACCCAATGTCATAGGGCTTTGCTGACCCACACTTGAGAGCATAAACAGCTCATCTGAGAAATGAGTTTACCGAGGTGTTAAAACCCTAAGATCTCTCTAGATAATTGTTATGCATAAACATGCATAAATCAGGCATAAACTCATCCACCCAACCACCCCCGAGCCCAAGGGATGCACACATGAATAAGATTGAAATATATCATACCTTTACCTTGATGTCCCATACCATCAAGAGGTATAACTCCAATCCAATAGCATGTAGCTATAGTGTGAAATGGTAGGTGAGTAGATATGATCCTCTACATAAGAGACCATAGCCTAAGCCTCCAAGTCCCAAGCCTCCCTTGAGTGTGCCCCATGCCCCTATTATATAGGAGGGCTCTCAAGTGACTCTTGACTCTCCATTTCCCATGTGTGACCCTTAGATGCCTCACCCTAACCTTAACCCTTAAGGTTAGTCCTAACCCATGCTACTAGAGCTTCTTCCCATGCTCCCATGCACACAAGCCTAATTTGGATTAGCCTCCTAGTATATGCACACATAATGTGCATATAACATACTTCCCCTCTCAAAACATTGCACTCTTGCAATGAAAAGAAGGAGAACTGCGGTGAACAATCTCAACCGACTCCCAAGTCGAATCCTCTATTTTCCTATCTTTCCACCTAATTTTAACCTCAGGGATTAGTCAACTACAAAGTTTCCTTAACCTGAATTCAAGTGCCTTATCAAGTTCATGTGGAACATAGGATAACTCTTTGACTTCAACGAGTTCTTGAGGAGAGTAACTATGTTATCCTCACCTCCCAGTTTCCCTTTCAATCTATTGATATGAAAGACTAGATGAACTCTAACATGTGGAGGTAGTTTAAGTTCATACGTAACCATGCCAATCCGATATATAAATCGAAATGGACCACAATATATAAGAGATAAATTTGAGCATTTTCCTTTTGACAAAGTCTGAAAATCTTTAGGAACTTTTAAATAAACCAACGCTCCTGGTTCAAAAGACCAAATTGAGCATCCTCTATCAGCATAGAACCATGCCCTATCTTGAGCACTCTTGATAGAATCCCGAGCTTCGGTTAGCATTTCCTACATATCACGCAAGAAATCCCTCGATGCATCAAGCTCGATGTCCTTAAGACCGATATCAATAGGTGCCATGGGTTGATACCCATACATAAGCATGAACAGACTAAAACCAATAGCCATACATAAGCATGAACAGACTAAAACCAATAGCTGTATGTTTAAAACTGTTATAGGCAAATTCCATCATTGGAAGATATTTTTCCCAATTTGATGCTATTCCATAGACATATGCACGAAGCATATCCTCTACAATCTGATTCATACGCTCTGTTTTCCCATCAGACTGTGGATGATTAGAGGAATTCATACTTAGTTCCCTCATTGTAAACCATTCGGAATAAAGTAGGAAAACATGGCATTATAGCAGGAACCAGGTATGCATCGACGGCCTAATGTACCCACATCTGCTCATGGAATTATCAGTGTCCCGAGTCACCCATATTAACATAGCGAGTAATCAATGTCTCGATGAGTCACATATGTCCATCCGCAGGTTGACTATATAAATCACCTAAAGTACGAAAGTGATGCCAAAAAAGGAAGAATCCAAATTTCCTTAATCCGAACACAACAAGATAAACTCATTGAACTCTAACGAAAGAGATTTCAACAAGTGAAAATGCCGACGAGATTACACTCATCAATATATGCAGGCTATAGATAAAAGAAGTTTATCCAGAGAATGCCCACACTATAACTTCTAGTGAATTTAGAAAATGAGATTGTCTTTGAATGTTGAGGTCAACATGCTAAGTTATGTAAGCAAAGCAACAATCTTGAGCCCAAATTATCTCATAAGATAATATATGTTAGGGATCGCTAGCGTCCCATACCACCATGATACCACCCATTCATACCTTAACAATTTGAAACTCCCTAGTATGCCGTCTAGGAAAAATGAATAAAATCCTATATAAAAGGAATAAGATGGCCTTATCCTAGACTTTCACGAACCTGATGAGTTCAAATAAAACTTGAAAAACATCCAATAAAATCCACCAAAATAAACCGATCAACTGACCCATGATAGAATTTATCTTAGGCTTAAGAAATTAAGCATAGACCACACATAAATAAGTGTAAAATAAATTATCATGGAAAAGTGTCAAAGGTGAAACACACTTTGAACGCAAATCCTAGCCATCATTGAAGAAAGTAAGGAACATGTCCAAAAAAAAAATGGCTAAACAATGGTAAAAAATCATGGAAACATCATTTAGAATTAATCAAAACAGAAATATTTACTAATACAAGGTATAATCATATTAATAATATGTGAATAACCCGCATCTATCTAATGTTAGCATGAGAAAACGTACTTCAACATTAAATAACCCTCGAAAATATTAAATTCTCAAGAAAAAGAATTATCATGATTTTTTTCTAATTTTTTTCTAATTTTATAAGGCCTCAAAATACGATAATTTTGAATTCCACCAAACCTATCTTATGGCATTCCAAAACTATATTTTTCCAGAAAATTTTTAGCAATTAGATTTGCCAAAATACCATTCATATTTTAAAAATACCAATTTCTAAGATTTCTAAAAATAATTTCTAGAATATTCCTAATTTCTCCTGAGAATCCCATCGTTCACAAAATTTCCAATTCCGTGCGACAATTCTCCAATCCAATGAAAATTTACAATTTTAATGGATTTTCTAAATTTTTGGGTCAAAAAATATATTTTTGAAGACTTTTTTTAAAAAAAATTTAAAATATTTTTTTTTAAATTAAAAAACTCATTTTAAAAAAAATAAAAAAACAAACCTTAATAAAGCTTAATTAAGCTTTATGTAAAAACTTACAAAAAAAAAGTTTCAAGGGGTGGGGATTTTTGCCCGGCGGGCTATGCTCCCCCGCATGCGCCTGTAGAAAATGAGGAAGAGGGAGTCCTCTCTCCTCTCGTTCTCCATTCAACTCACTTTCCTCCCCCTCCATTCTCTGTTAACAGAGAGGAGGATTAATCTTTAATTTTAAATTTACTTAATAATAATTAAATATTAATTATGATTAATGTTTAATTTAAAAATCCCTTTTAAAAGGAGTTCACACGAGCGGGAGAAAAATAGATAAGAGAAATCAGATTTGAGAGGCGGAGAGGGTCTCACGCACATGGGAGAGCATTTAATGCATCGACATGCTACCCCCTACTGTATTTCAACAGAAAATCGGTAGAAATTTGATCGCATACCCACGAAAAAAACAAAAATGTATTAAAAAATACATTTTTAACCATAAAAATGCTCAAATATTTTCTTAAAATTAAGGAAAAATTCCTTAAAATTTTTAGAAATTTAGGAAATTCATTCTACCAAAATATACATAGTAAATTATGTGGTATTTTTGTAAAAATTTCCATTAATGCTTATTTTAAGCCATAAAAAATAGAAAAAAATAGCATTAAACTCACGGAATTCCCCCGCAATGTCGATTCGTCCATTGAATAGTAGTAACATGCATTCCAATCACTATATCAACAATCCACGTGCAAATCATCAACACAAATCAATAAAATAATATTTTTATTGGTAAATATTAAAATTTACTTCAAAAATACCAAAAATTTTACAATAAAAAAGAAAAATAACAATAATTAACTAGAGATTGCTCTGATGCCACTCTTACAACCCTAAGATCTCTCTAGATAATTTTTATGCATAAACATGCATAAATCAAGCATAAACACATCCACCCGAGCTGAAGGGATGCACACATGAATAATAATGAAATACATCATACCTTTACCTTGATGTCCCATACCATCAAGAGGTATAACTCCAATCCAATAGCATGTAGCTATAGTGTGAAATGGTAGGTGAGTACATATGATCCTCTACACAAGAGACCATAGCCTAAGCCTCCAAGCCCCCAAGCCTCCTTTGAGTGTGCCCCATGCCCCTATTATATAGGAGGGCTCTCAAGTGACTCTTGACTCTCCATTTCCCATGTGTGACCCTTGGATGCCTGACCCTAACCTTAACCCTTAAGGTTAGTCCTAACCCATGCTCTACTAGAGCTTGTTCCCATGCTCCCATGCTCACAAGCCTAATGTGGATTAGCCTCCTAGTATATGCACACATAATGTGCATATAACACGAGGCCTAGCAAACAAATACACGGTCATGGTGTGTTACTCAGCTTGTGAAAGTTGGTTAGCTGGGATTCTCCACTCCATTGTGCCGCCACTATTGTCGCACTCCAATGGAAACTTGACCTCCTCACCACTCTATCTTACACACTCACTCTCACACACATGCAAGCAAGCACACATAAGAGCTCAAACAAGCACACGAAAAGCAAGTAATAGTATAGGAGAGTAGAAAAGAAAAGCATTCTATAAGCTTATGCATAAAATGTTGAGATATCAAGCTTAACTAGTGCTGCAGACATTGATAACCCACCTGGGTGATAACTTCCACACTTATGCCACTGGCATGGTTGGTGAGATTATGGTTGATTTGCCATCACACAGTGGATGACAGGCGATGTGACAACCACTTTCAAGTACTAGAGTTATGGGATAGTTATAGCACTAGCTCATATAGTCGAGTTCACTCTATGGACCAACCATTGTATGTTATTGTAGGAGTGTACTTTCCCTTATAGTACGTACACAGTGGATGACAGGCGATGTGACAACCACTTTCAAGTACTAGAGTTATGGGATAGTTATAGCACTAGCTCATATAGTCAAGTTCACACTATGGACCAACCATTGTATGTTATTGTAGGAGTGTACTTTCCCTTATAGTACGTACTCTTTTTAGTTATATGGTTGTAGAGAAAAGAAGAAGATAGAAGAAAATTTAGCCATCCATCTCTCTCCTCTTATGTCTTGCTCTCTCCTGTGTATGTGTGTTTGCTTTGCACAAGGAACTCAAGCTCTCCCTCTCCCCTATATTTACTTTATGGTGTAGAGCTTCGGTTCATGTGAGAGCTGAGGAAATCAAGAGGCAAGATCAAGCTCAAAAAGGAAGCGGTCCACGGGTAAGAGCATGATCATCACTTCCTTCTTGTTTAGATATGACACCCCCTGGGTAGCTCTGGGAGCTACACATCTCCAATTAAGGAGCTATCTTTGTAAGCTTGGAGATGCGTATAGTAAGGTGTGAAGTACTTTGTATTAAAGTTTTGAGACTAGAATTGCTTTTCAAGTGTGTTTCGTCTTTGTTCGGTCTCGCTGCAAGGTGTTCTCGAGAGACAGTTCCAAAAAGTTTTGGTTAAGAAGTGTGTGTGCTCAAAATCCGGTTATTGTAGTGCAACAGTGCATTTTGGGAGTGAAGATAGTGTTTGCATATGCATTGATGATCTTGGGTGTATGTACATGTACTATAGTCAGATCCCGTGGCATACAGATTGTGCTAAAGTACCATTGTGGTAGCCCATAGAAGATACTGTGTTACATGTTATATATAGAAATTATCTGTTTGCAGGTTTCTGGCTGCTGTAGGAAAACATGTATGACGAAATCAATGAGATTGTCACTAAGAAGCTGGAAAAGAACAAATTTCATGCTTGAAAGTTTAGAATGACCAATTTCCTGATGAGTAAAGGATTTTAGGACTGTGTCGAAGGAGACAATGAGAAGCCTCCAGAATTGCCTGAAGAGAATGTCACTCCAACAGATATAAAGGCATTCAAGGACTGAAACCAAGGTGCAAGAAAAGTCATATATTAGCTTTCAATCACTATCACAGACACAATGATAGGACACATACAAGATACTAACACTTCCCAGTAGTTGCATGCAGAACCTGGTGCAAATGTTCCAAACCAACACAAAGACAAGGAAACTACAGCTAAAACAAGAGCTACAAACTATGGAGAAGAAAAGCATGTCTATCAATGAGTACGCTTTAAAGATCAAGGGATTTGTTGAATCCCTTGGGTCTATCAATTTATCAGTGAAAGATGATGATTTAGTGAGCATCTATCTGAATGAGCTTGGTAAAGAGTAGAAGTGATTCAAGACCTCCATTGCAGTCAAAGAGAATGTTCCCAACTTTCGGGAATTAGTATCTATGTGGATCATAGAAGAAAAATCTCTAGGTGAGGAATATTCTTCACAAAGCAAGAACACATCAGAACAAGCCTTCTACTCCAATTCAAGTAGAGGCAAAGGTAGAGGTCGTGGTTGAGGCCAAGGTGGTGGCTCGACGGACATGGAAACTAGAATTATGGACAATAATAGTCCAATGATTCGCAGCCAGCAGCAATCATACATAGGTGGAAAAGGCCAGTCTTCTAGAGGTAGGCGGAGCCAGAGAGACAAGGTGGTTGGAAAAGAAATCATAGTGCAAATTGCATAAAGTGCTATTATTGTGGAAAACCAAGGCACATGGCAAAGGACTGCTATAAAAAGCTAAATGATATTAAAAGTGAAAAGTTGTAGCATGACAACTATGTATCATCTAGTAAATAAGGTGGTGATGTGACAAAAGTAAGCAGCTATTTTGTGATGCAACACATGCCCAATTCCACAATAGGAGATGTGTCAACACAGAAGTGAGCAGCTATTTGTGATGTAGCACATGCTCAATTCTACAATAAGATATGATATGTGGATTCTAGCGCCTCTAATCACATGACCAATCATGGTAAGTGGTTTAGAGACATGCATAAAATGGAAAAACCAGGTTCTGTAAAAACAAATGATGATACTACGTATCCCATTGTGCATGTTGGTAAAGTGCCATTTCTATGCAGGGCAAAATGAAGTACTCAAAAAAGTTCTTCATGTTCCAAATATTACAAAGAACCTGATTTTTGTTGGACAGATGGTTGAGTAGGGTCTAGAAGTGAGGTTTAGTCCTCAGGGATGTTTTGTGGAACACTTCAAAAAATTAGCGTCGCTTAGTTGCAAAGGGTAACAAAAATGGCATGATATTTACTTTGGATGTGAACATGCCTGAGGTAAAGGCAACCATGTTTATGTAAAGGGTAACAAAAATGGCATGATATTTACTTTAGATGTGAACATGCCTGAGGTAAAGGCAACCATGCTTATGTATGAAACATGTGTCATTACAGATATTAACATATGGCACAAGTGCATTGGTCATGTGAACATATAGCGCGACTAAAGTCTATGGAGGTCTAAAATATTGTTATAGGTTTGCCAGAGTTGAAGGTTGATGGTATAGATAAAGTATATGAAACATGCCAGCTTGGTAAGCAAGCCAGACATGCTTTCCCACATGAAAAGCATGTGAGTGCAAGACCATTAGATGTTATACATTCAGATGTATGGAGATTGACCAAGATTGTAATAATTGTAAGTTGTAGGTATTATATTACATTCATTGACGATCACACTAGGAAAGTGTGGGTTTATTTCATGACGGAGAAAAGTGAGGTGTTTGCTCACTTTCAAAGATTTAAAGTCTTGGTTGAGAAGGAAAAGGCATACCAAAAAAAAAGCATGAGATCATAAGGTGGGGGAGAGTATTTCTCCAATGAGTTCAGTGATTTCTTGAAAAATCAGGGAATCAAGAGACAATTTACATGCAAGTACACTCTGCAACAGAATGGTGTTGAAGAAAGAAAAAATAGGCACATTGTAGAAGTGGAACATGCCTTAATGTCTGAAAAGAATATGCCACATTATTTTTGGGTAGAAACAGTAGCAACTATTGCGTACATTATGAACAAGAACCCCACTGCAGTTGTTCATGGTATGATACCTGAACAAAAGTTTACAGGCATAAAACCAGATGTGTCCCACTTGAAAGTGTTTGGGTGTATTGTATATGTGCATGTTCCCGACAAAGTGAGAACAAAGTTGGATCCAAATAAATATAAAAGAGCCATGGACTCATCCGTTGAGGACCAGCAAGGTCAATCAACCAGATCCATGCCCAGTTTTAGAAAACAACTCTTACTCCTTGTTCCAATATCTTCCCCGACACACGTGTGGGTATCTTTAGCGACCCAGAGCCCGAGCACCGTATGGTCAGTGCCCTCTAGGATCCTTCACACGTCACCTAGCACTTCACTCATAGGCCACTTTCTTGGTCCCTCATCCACCTTACCGGAAGCTCACCATTTAAATCAAACCGAGGCTGGTCAAGACCTCGCTCGACCTTGCTACGTGAGACGTCCTCCGTTGACTCTCTGTCAGCTGTTGCAACTTTATTAGTTAGGTCTCCACGACCTCATTCACAAGACAGTCAAAATGCTTCCCCAGCATTATTGACATAAAACAGTCATTTTAAAACAAGTCATAAATACAGTTTCTATAACAAACTCTCGTCTTTCCACATTGTTCCACATCAATCCACATTACCTAATCCACGTCCAATTCATATGTACACCCATTCTCATCCAATCACATCATTTTCCATCTCATCACATCTTTCCTCATTTACCCTCATCACATCTCACCCACTCGCATCTACCCATCTCCACATCTCATTATATCACATTCATTCACATCTTATCCATTCATAACTACCCTTATCCACATCACATCATATTACATCACATTACATTCATTCACATCACATCTCATTCATTCACATCTCAATTCACATTACATCACATCACATCACATTCATTCACATGACATCTCATTCATTCACATCTCAATTCACATCACATCACATCTCATATCATTCATTCACATCCTGATTCACATGGCATCACATCTCATCCATTCACATCACATATCATTCATTCATACTTGTCCGACTCACATCACATCACATTCATCCATTCACATCACATCCATCACATTCATTCTCATCCACATTACATCACATCCACATCATGTATCATTCATACACATCTCATCTCATTCATCCATATCTCTCCAATCGCTCACATGTTAGACTACCCACATCTATTACTTCACATCCACATATATTTCACATCACATCACATCTCTATCCATTACATCACATCCATTCACATGCTATTCCCATTTAATAGCTTTTTCTAGTTTGATACCGATAATAGGACTTTTTAATAAATTTCTACCAATTGTTTGGCCTAATTAAAGGTTCCTTTTCTCGAACGACTATTTCTATATTCCTTCTCAATTCCTCAATCGGATTATATTCAATATTCCTCTTTTGAATAAAAGAATTCATGGGATTTATAGAAATCAATGTCATAGGAATTTCTCTTTTAACATTTAAATATTTCTCATAGATAAAATAAATTTATCTAAAATTCATCTTTGAATTTAAATAAAATACTCATTAATTCCAATATGCTAGGAATTTCTCTTTTCTCATCTAAATGATGAAATTCCAATTGTCATAGGAATTCCTCTTTTAACATTTAAATGTTTCTCATAGATAAAATAAATTTATCTAAAATTTATCTTTGAATTTAAATAAAATACTCATTAATTCCAATATGCTAGGAATTTCTCTTTTCCCATCTAAATGATGGAATTCCAAATGTCATAGGAATTACTCTTTTAACATAAAAATGGATTACTAGAAATTTCTCTTTTTCCTAATTAACTATTTATGCATAAACATAAAAAAAATTAATTTTTCCATGATTATAATGAGAATCATTCAATTAATCTAGGATGATTAATCCTAGAATATGGTAGGAAGTCCTCTTTTCATATTATGAATGAAAATGATTTATGTGTTAATTTTTCAAAAATTTTACCATAGCTCCGCTCCTATTACTGATAATTCTCAATAATTTAAAAGCATAAAGTTTAGTAATATCCCTATGATTAGTATAACCATTAATTGGATCAATATCCAATTATGGACTTGATTCTTAATTTTTCCATAAATTAAATAGCATAAAAGCATTAAAAAGCCACTTATTTGGCCTATAATTTGACAAGCATAGAAATTACTTTTAGATTAGAGAATTGCTTCATGAGAAGCTTCATTTGAATATAGGATAGGTCATAGGAATGACCATTCTTTGGGGGGGAGAGAGAGAAATGCTTTAAAAAATATTATAATTTAAGCATAAATGGAAATTTAAAAGTTTTATCACTATAATTCATTAAAGAACTTCAATTGTATTAAAAAATCATTCAATTGAATGCTTCTCAAGCTTGAGAGGGGTTGAGAAGAGAGAAACATTTGGAGATTAAAGAAAAAAGGTCCATAAACCACATTTTTACCTCCTAGATTGCTTGATTCTTTGATCAAAGTAGAGGCCCCCAAACAATAAATTGGTTTGGTATGTTGATGAAGACTCCAAGGAAGATTTAAGAGAGAGAGAAAGTCCAATCTCTCCAATTTGTAGAGGATTTTTAGAGGATAATAGAAAATATCATTATTTCAGTATAATACTGGCATGGTATAGTTCTCCTATTTTTTTACAAAGAGCTAAGGATCTATTTATAGGTGAGGGAGGCCTCTAACCAATTCCAACTAGTTTCTAGAATTTTCCAGGTTCAGTTTGGCTGAATTTGGACAAGATTTGGACCTAGTTTGGCTCCCTTTTGATTTGGTTTGATCCAGGAGAGAGGAGAAATAAAAATATCACAATATTTTTTAGTTTAAAACTCCACCACACATGTGAAATAGGCACCTCCTTGAAGATCCCCCTTCTCCTTTACCAAGGTGTCAAAATTGAATCGTTAAACCCAAAATATCTCATTTTTTTAGTAATATTCATAGTTTTTTTACTAATAAACCTTGTCCTTAGTCAACTCTTCATCTTATGTGAGCATTTACTCATTTTTGGGGGTACTGGCAAGAAGTTGTTGTTGGGCATGGCTTAGGGTGTGAGTGAGGATAGTTTGGCCATGGTGAGCGGTGAGCGTTTCGGCCAGCGTTTGTCATATACCCTATGGGCTTGTGGTTGTTGAGTTGGTTTCCTACTACGAGAGGGACAAGGAGCTTGGGGTGCCGATATATGAGGATGAGAGTTGGATCTTTGGGGGATCCACATAGTAGAAGTGCCTTCATAATACCCTTGCGCTGTTAGAAGTCTTTTAGGGGTGCCAGTATATGAGGATGAGAGTTGGATCTTCGGGGGATCCACATAGTAGAAGTGCCTTCATAATACCCTTACACCGTTAAAAGCCTTTTAGGTACCCACTATTGAGAAGGCTTGCCCTATATGCATTTGTTAGTGCTATTAGGAGGGTTAGTGTGGTTAGTTTTCTGTCGGGGTCAGCAGTTGGGGTGGCTTTTGAGAGGTGGGATTGGGCTACTGCCAAGTGGGGTAGTGGAGAGGATGGGATAGGCAATGGTGTGTTAAGAATGGGGAGCAGCTTCTTTTTAAGCGGTATGGAGGTGTGTGGATTGGAGGGTGTAATGATAGTGGTGAGTGGAGGGGTAACTTCTTGGCATGAGGGAGCAGTGGGTATGGGTTCTTCGTCCATCATGAGGACTGTAACTTGGCCGGAGGCCCAACTGTAGGGTAATCATCCTTGCATCCCAGTCTATGTTACACCAGTTGTGTCTCATCCAACCTCTTCCGCGAGAAGTATCTCTTCGTGCATGGTTTCTATAGGCATCACATAAAACTTCCCTTCCAAGGGATTATTTCCAATGTGGAACAAAAGTGTGACTATGCCTAAGCAGTGAACTTCTTGAGATGCCATTGTTGTGATCGTGGGAGTCTCTTTCAATGGAGTCTCTTTCAATGAGGGAACGTCGTGTCTCATGAGATGTTAAGTTGTAATTAGCCCATGTATCTACAAGAGATAATTTTTGGGCAAAGCTTGTCGAGGTGGTCATTCCTAACCAAAACCAAGCACGCTTCACCTCCCAATCTTCCTCTTCAAGGTCTACAACTTGGGCCATGTTGACCACTATATTTTTCTGCCTCAGTTTGGCTTGCCTTACTTTAGCCTCTTGTTGGGCTGCTTGTTTCATTTCTTCATGGTTTTTTTTCTTTGTTTTTTATCATGAATGGCCCTTAGGGTGGTTTCAGTTAGTGGGCCATAGTAGCGCTTTAAATTGCTACCATTGAAATCTCTTGCCATTTTGACACCATCGAGTGTCTCTATGCGCATAATGTCTTGCAGGGTTATCTCAGTGACTAGGAAAGGCCCTAAGCCTTTGAGCTTGAGTTTCCTTTTATGTGTTTTTGTGGTGAAGAGGAGGACCATGTCGCCCTCGTTCATTTTCTTTTTCTTTAACTGGTCACATCAAACCATTGTTTACGCCTTTAGGCGACAATCTAAGACATTCCCTATGAGTTTTTCTTGTACAGTAATGCATAAGCTTGGGACCAAGAACTCCATTAGCTTTGGGGTGGTTGTGTGGACCAGAAGGGACTTATTTGTGAACTCCTTTTGCCATATTTGGTTGAAGTGGGCATGTGCTTCAAATGCCCCTACATATTTTAGCCAGTGGGTGTCTGAATTGGTAGGGAAAACATAGCATTCTGACCTAGGGAATCCATCAAGCTTGTGAGTTCTGTGTGAGCATGGTCCCCGTGGATGGTTCCACTATATCGGTATGTTCAGGTTCATGAGTGGCGACATTAGGTAGGTATGCAATGCTAAGCATGTAGAGAGATGTGATCTCCTGCCCATTAACTATAGCAAACCTGATTCCCGTGCATCTTGGAAGTATGTCCAAGGTAGCAAGGATATGCATCCAATTCTCAGAGTCTTCTGACTCTGAAAGAGGTGCACATTCCTCACTATCCTTTTCATCATCTATTATTTTATGGCACGTTTGACATAGGCGGATTGCAGTGGATCTAGAAGTTGTTACTGAGTCCTCTACGAAGGGTCTACTGCTCATGGGATGTACCTTCCACGTGCGTAGGTTGATCTTAATTGTTTGATCTTTCCTTCAAACGTAGATATGATCGGTATGCCAATCGTGGATCATTTTATTTTCCCTCATGAATGGTCGCCCAAGGATGCAATCATATGAAACTGGTGATGTCCAAAGTTTATCACCACAAAGGTGTGGTGAAAGGTGGTTCCAAGGATCTTTATTTTCAAATCCTTCAATAGACCAATGGGTCTCATCAGCAAGTTTCCAATAATGTTATGTCATCCATGGTGGGTGCTCCCCATTTTTCCCAGCATTATTTGGTAACAATGCTCACTCCTACTCTCCCATCCAGAATTGATGTGACTTGGAGGCCGACAATGCAGAATTGAGTCCATCACCTTCAAAGTATGGGGGTGCCAGTGATCTCGTGGGGTTCAATGTGTTCATCTTCCTCTAACTCATTAGAGCTATCTAGCTCTATGGATCCTTGCATGCCTACCCCAAGGCATCCCTCCATCCAATCCTTCATATCCTTCCATAATATGAGAAGAGAAGAAGTAAGAGAGACCCGTAATGTCTCTAGGAGTAGAGGTTGTTCCATGAGGAAGGTCGCCTTGGAATGTCTTATATACAAGACCTCTCATTACAATGGCCAGCTGCCCATTTACAATTAGGGGCCCAAAACTAGCTTCCTAGCTCTATGTACATCTCATTCCTATGACTCCCATATCTCCTTTTCATATTCCATAAAATGTCTTATATACAAGACCTCTCATTACAATGGCCAGCCACCCATTTACAATTGGGGGACCAAAACTAGCTTCCTAGCTCTACGTACATCTCATTCCTATGACTGGCATTACACAAGCTGTAAGCTCAACCATCCCATATCTCTTTTATCAATTAGTTCTTTGCACGATAACAAAAAGATAATTACAAGAAGCATGGCCACGCTTGAAAAATATTGTTAACCGGAGTGGTTAACAATAATACAGATGGTTCACTAAGCAAGTATAAGGTGAGATTGGTTTGCAAAGGGCTATGCACAGACCTATGGCATTAACTATGAGGATACATTCAGCCTGGTTGCACGAATGGCAACCGTGAGAATTGTCATTGCTATGGTTGCAGCACATGGTTGGTCTTTATATCAAATGGATGTAAAGAATGCCTTCTTGCATGGTGATTTGCAAGAAGTATATATGATGCAGCCATTAGGTTATGAGAGTGATGCACACCCTTATTTTGAGTACAAGTTACACAAAGCCGTGTATGGCTTGAAGCAAGCACCCAAAGAATGGTCAAACAAGATTGAGGAGTAACTTATTACCATTGGATTTTAGATATCCAATGTAGATTTTTCACTTTATGTGAAAAAGATAAATAGAGGGATCATGCTATTAGTCATTTATGTGGATGACTTGATTATCACTGTGGTGATAGTGATGCTGACATCTATGATTTTAGGAGGCTATTGAAGTAAAAGTTTGAGATGAAGGATTTGGGTGAGCTATAGTATTTCTTGGGAATAGAGATGGTGAGATCACCTCATGGCATTTTATTATTTTACAAAGGTAGTATGGCTTGGACATGTTGTCCAAGTATGGTCTAAGCCTATTTCAATGCCATTGGTGTAGAACACAAAGCTTTCCATAGATACATGAGGATCCCACTATGTACAAGTGCATAGTAGGTAGCTTGATCTACATGACCATTACTAGGCCGGAGCTGAGCTATGCTATTGTACTTATGAGTCAGTTTATGTAGGACCCTAGGAAGCCACACTTGGATGTGGCTAGATGGATTCTCAAGTATATAAAGTCCACAGTTTATTATGGATTTTTTAATGAGGGTTGGTATAGAGATACAACTACATGGATACACAGATGCTGATTAGGCTAGTAGTGTTGCAAACAGGAGGTCTACTAGTGGCTTTATGTTTTCGTTTTGGGAGTGTAATTGTGAGTTGGAGCAATAAGAAATAACCAACAGTTGCTTTGTCGAGTATAGAGGTAGAGTACATGGGTGTTGCTATGGCAGCTTGTGAGATACCTTGGTTTTAGAAGCTATTGCTGATATGGGTGAGTAGCATATAGTTAGCCAGTAACCTAGTATACCATGCTAGAACGAAACACATTGAGGTTCACTCAAGGGATTCACAAGCCATAACTTATGGTGTCACATGAGTGTAAGGGAGGGGTTTTTTGGAACGGTGGGCTTAAGCTTATAAGTTAGGGGGTAAGGGGGATCTTATGGAGTGGAGGTGGGGGAATTGTGGGAGTAGTGGAGAATGGAAGCAGGGCATTGGTTTCTACTTGTAGCTCACAATATGTGTTCTAGGGTTGTAGGTTGAAAACTTGATAAGTTTATCAGTCTTTTAAGTTGACCACCCATGGAAACAATTTTAGGAGGATGCATGCAAGCCTTTGTGCTTCTAGCAATTACTACATCTTACCACATATATTATAGTAATACTACTATCTGATTGTTAAACCTTAAATAGGGGATACTTGAGTTTCATAATTAGGAATCATAAGCTAGAAAGGAGTACAATTTTTTTAGAGAAGCTTAAATAGGGGGTTTTATGAGTTTCATACATGCAAAGTGACATCCCCTTTCTATGGGAAGTGAATCCCCCGGGGAGGTGCATTATCACTTTGTGAGAAAGAAGGTTCAATAGCAACATATGATATAGATCTAGTATATGTCAGCATAGAGGATTAGGTGGCTAACATCTTCATGAAGGCATTGGACATAGAGAAGCTCCACAGGTTTAGGAGCTTAGTTGGAGTGCAGTGTGTGGAGTTGAGCTCGAGGTGAAGTGTTGATATATCGAGCTCAACTAGTGTTGCGGACATTGATGACATGTCTATGATGTGATAGCTTCCGTGCTTATGCAACTGACATGATTGGTGAGATTATGGTTTTTGATATGCTGCTAGTGGATGACAGGCTATGTGATAGCCACTTTGGAGTACTAAAGTTATGGCATAGTTATAGTGCCAGCTCATATAGTTGAGTTCATACTACAAACCGAGCATTGTATGTTATTTGCAGGAGAGTACTTTCCCTTATAGTATGTACTCTTATTTTTTTAATTATACGATTGTAGAAAATTAGCCATCCATCTCTCTCTTGTGTCTTTCTCTCTTGTGTATGTGTGTTTACTTGCAAGTAACTCAATCTCTCCCTTTCCCATGCATTCTCTTTATAAAAGCATAAGTGGTGAGAGTTACATTTTAGGTTTTGTAGGTGACCGCTAGGGTTCACACTCTTGGGTGGCCAAAGTTAAAAGTCTGGTCCTCGAGCTCATTTGGCCACTCTAACTGGTGTAAACACCTATTCTAAAGCTAGCACTCTCAACCTAGGATCTCGTGGTACACACGTAAAATATACATTACATGGTTTTCTAGTGAATTCCGGCCATTCTGGCACCAATGGCACAAAGGAGGTGAAAGTAATATGATGGCCAACATCAATGCCATAGAGGTCTCCAAAAAGGTTTAACACATGGCATGACCTCAACCACAGTGGTAGTCAATTGCTCTGTCAATAGTGACAAGTAGCCATTTTTTACTTATCAAAAACCTAGACTAACAACCAGCTCACTTTCTCAATAGGGGCCCATTTGGTAGACTTGAAAAATCCCCCTCTCACACTGAAGACCTCAACCCCTATTTTTTGCATAGAGTGCAGATGATTGGTTTACGAGCATGGTGGACACACCACCTCCTCTCTAGCCAAAGTGGCTAGAGAGTATTTTTGGTGCCTCTAGATATGGGAGAGTTGCCCGCTCATGCATTTTCAATGGGACCCTAGAGAGTGGATCTAGAAGGACCCCTTCTCATGTGAGGAAGCCCATGATGTTCCCTTTTTTGACTACTTGGCTCATTTGGACCATAGAATCCAAATGCTTAGAGATTGATGGAGCCGTAACATAGCAAACAAAGCATTGGTATGCTCATGGTATATCCACAAACTTCCTCAATGTCTACTAGAAGTGGTTGTGGCACAATTTTTGACTAGAGAAGATGCTAGCAACAGCTTTGGAGCCACTATAGGTTGATTTTCAATTACTAATAGAAGGGTCTCTTCTCACATGGAGAAAATAAAGTAGGGGTTGACAACAGTCTGGAAAAAAAATAGAGGCACCTACATATATGGATACTCTTGCCCGATCTTATATACTCATCTCCTAACTTCACTCTCCCTTGGATTTGTACACGTGTTTTGTATGCCTATTAGGTCACCATGTATCGTCTTTGTCACACATGAGCTTGGTTTGTATTTCCAGCACTTGTTCTTACCATTTATATCAAAGAGCTACCTGGCCTACATGTGAGCATTTTGAAGGGATTTTCACATGCAAGTAGGGATTCTCATAGATTAGCATGTATAGAAAATTGTTACAAACTCAAACAATGGTCTCCTCCCTGGCCTACAATTACACCATAGTACAATTATACTTGCACTTTTTATGGCAAGTGTCAGGCTTTTTCTGTAAAGCTGTTTTGAGTCAGTGTACATATGGTGTGGATAGTGTGTGAAATGAATGCCCTGGCAAATGTACAGCCTGAATGGTTTGGTTGAAAGTCGTTTTTTGCATGTGTTTTTTTGGGAGAAAATGCTGAAAATCTGGAGCTTTATAGCAATTGTGTGATGTGCGGGTGGTTGTTAAATATAGGACACCATCTGGAAAATTGACGGATTTGGTATCATGATGATGCTGCTCATGGGAAGTGGGTAGCTCTCGCATTTGCTTGGAAGCTGTGTGGGCACCATGTTTTCTGAAAAAAGGAGGGAGAGGGAGAGTTTTTTTGGTAATAATTGTGGCCTTTGCTTTGTGGCTTGGAGACCTTTTTAAAAAAAGGAAAAAAAAATATATATGAACAAAGTATTATTCCATGTGGCCAATTTGTAAAAGGCCACATGGAATAGCAAGGTGGCGGCCAGCATGAAGTTCTCAAGAAGGAGTCGCCAGCGAGTCGAAAAGGAGAAGCTCTCGAAGGTGGTCGAAAAAAAGCGAATGAAGGTGTGAAGGCGAGTGGGGAGTCGAAAAAAAAGAGAGAAGTAACCAAAAGTGCTGCAGGGAGAAGGGCTGAGAGAAGAGTGAGTAGCCAGGAGGGTCGCGAAAGCCAGAAGGGAAGTCGAGCAGTGGCCAGAGGTGGTCGCAGAGAAGTCACGAAGGTGTGAATTGTGAAGAGATCGCCGAGAGAAGAGAAGGGTGGTCGACAAAGAGGAGAGTCGCCCAAGGGAGTCGAAGGAGGTCACCAGCGAGTCGCTGAAGTGCGGCAAGAGTGAGTGGCCAGAGAAGTCGCAAAAAGGGAGAGTCACTAGAGTGGTCAGAGAGAGAAGCCGAGTGGTCACCGAGAAAGAAGTGACCAGAAGTGGCCAATGCAAACCAAAGTGCTGCAGAGAGAAAGAAGAGTGAGTCGCTGAGGAGAAGTGACCAGAGTCACAAGAGAAGTTGTGAAGAGCCGGCACTTGCTGAGCTGGAGGCGACTGGGTTGCTCTACTCCAAAGGCTTGCTGCAGGCATAAAGAAGGAGAGCTGCTTTTGAGTGAGTTTGCGCAGCTAGTTGGGTAGATGCCTTGTTGAAGGCAAACTGGTTTTGTAGAGAAGCCTCTTGAGCTGTACAACTATAGGTAGTAGTGTGTGTATGAGCAAGCAGGGTGGGTGCATGCTTCAATGTTTTTAGTATGTGAAGAGAAGGGTCTCCATGTTCTCTTGTGTTTTCTATGAAAGCTCTAGATAAGCTTTGAAAATTTGTATGGTCTTGTGAGAACCTTGCTTTGCGTATGTGAAAGGAATGAAGAGAGTGAATCAGTTGTGGGCTTTTGTTTGTGATGAGAAGCGTATGGGTGGTTTGGGAGGGGTGAAGAGTAAGTTGGAAACATGCGGTGTTGGGAATTGTGTGCCCTATTGTCTATGGTTTTAGGCTGCAGGAGAGGATGCATTGAGCAGTGGAGCTCCGACCTCGATGACCTGGCCGTTGCCATAGGGTAAGGGTGAGTAAGAGTTTCTGAAAAAGTGTCCAGCCATAGCTGGTGGTGCCCCCGTTTTTTGTGTTTTGTATATTCCGAGCTGGGTGGGAGAAACGCTATAGAGGCATTCCCATCTTATTTTTTTTCCCTCCACAGTCTTTGGTGCCCCCACTGAGGAGTAGCTCTTCCCAGACATTGTTTCACTGAGGATTGCACTGTTATTTCCTTCTGTTATCAGGGTCTGTGCCCTAGGCATAGAGAGTTTCAGAGGAGGTATTGTCTTGGGATCTAAGGTGAAGTTTGGGGGTTAGGATGATGTCTTATCCAGAGTTTTATGGTGGTCCGAATGAGGATGTGGCAGACTTCTTGGAAAGGATGGAGGTTGCATGCATAAGCAACCATATTAATGAGTCGGTACAGGTGTTGCGGCTACTGAGCATCTGTTTGAAAGGGGATGCAAGAACCTGGTTCAGGGCTTATGAGGAGTCATTGAGGGTTGCTGTTCCACATCTAGATATGACTGAAAATGGATTAAAGACAGCACTCAGCAGCAGGTTCAAGAAGGTGGAAGACCCCGACAAGGTTTGGCATGAGGTGCAAGCTCTGACACAAGGTGAGTTTGAATCATTAGATGATTATATGAAGAAATTTTCTTTGCTTTGGGAAACTCTATGCAGGGCTTTAGGGGAAGACCAGGTGCCACCTGACATGATGAAGAAGAATAAATTTGTAGCCGGGCTTAAGAGGAGTATTCGCTGGAAAGTGGAATTGAAGAAGCCCAGGTCTTTTGAGGATGCGGTAGAAATTGCTAAGTCAAAAGATTGGAAGCTGCAACGAATGAATCAGCTGGGGATGATTCCAGTTGTAGCACAGCCGGAGATTCGTAGAGTGGAGGCTACACCCATGAGTGCAGTGATCGAGAGGATGAAGCCCACTAAAGCCCAAGCTATGCAGATGGTACCTCAAGCTAGTCAAGGAGTACCTATGGTTCCTGCAGGCTCTGATGAAGGATTGCGGCAGGATATGAAACAGATGGTTGATCTTATGAAGAATTTGAGCTTAAATTTAATGGGAAGTACAGGTGGTGGACGTGGTAGAGGCCGAGGCAACAATCATGAGGAGGGAGATGGACAAGCAGGGTATGGACGTGGTCGCGGTAGGGGCCGTCGTTTCATCCCTACGTGCTGGAACTGTGGTGAACTTGGTCATCTGAGTACAGATTGTGATAAGCCTCAGCGTATGGGTGGTGATATGTACCCACTACCTTCACAGTTACCTGATAGGTCAAAAGATTATGGTATTGATATCAGGGATCAAGCAGGCCCCAGTGGAATCACAGCTGAGGAGAAAGGGAAGGCAAAGGTCATGAATGTTGTTACTCTGGAGAATGTTCAGGTGAGAGAAGAAGGGGATGTGATGCCTGTTGGCAAGCGCACAACAGATGAAAGAGAAGGAAAAGGGGTGGCTGGACCCAGCCGTAAGAAGGGAAAGTAGCAGGAAGGAGAAGATGTGAAAGCCAAAAGGAAACGGAAGCCTCGTAGAAGGTTCCAGGTGTCAGACTTCCCACTTGGGGGATGGGCAAACCAGCTATGATTTGAAATCTGATTTGGTGAACAGGAAAGCAAACATCACCTTTGGTTGGAGATGGTGCCAAAATTGAGAAGACAATGGAAGAGACTGGTGAATCCAATGGAAAAGGAGTCAGAGAAGAGGTCAGTCAAAGTACTATCTTTGGAAGAGCTTCCAGATATTTGCCCTATTGTGGAGGTGTGGAGTAAAGGCAAGAGCCTTGGTCAGGCCTATATAGATGGAGGAGCTCAAATCTGTGTGATTACCCAGTCATGTGTGGAGCAGTCAGGCTTGAGGGTGTCTGGGGTTTCTGGGTTTCGAATCAGGATGGCTAATCATCAAAAGGTAAAATGTCTTGGTATGATAAAGGAATTGGAAATTGAAGCTTTTAATGTCAAAGCTACTGTAGATTTTCATGTGATGCCTGCGGGTCTGGGTGCTTTTCCAATCATTCTTGGACGACCCTGGTTGCGAGTGGTGGGTGCAGTACAAGACTGGAGGTATGGGACCATTTCTTTGTATAATAAGCAGGGTAATAAAAAATCTTTTGAGATGCATAGTAGGAGATCTTTAAATGATGTGTGGGAGAGGCCACAGGATTCAAGTGAAGAGGAAACTACCACCACCACTTCTGAATCAGAGACGGATTCATCGACCACTGCTTCTAGTGGAGAAGGGGCAGATGTGGCTTTTCTTATATCAGAGCAACAAAGTAATGAAGATAAAGAAGTGCATGAAGTGGGTGCTGAGGGAGAAGATACTATGGGGTCATATGAAGTGATCGAGGAATTACTGCAGCCAAAGATAGAAGTGAAGAAGAAGCAGGAGCTGATTGAAGGAATGCTGAGTCCGGATCTCTCGAGTGGAGAAAAGGTTAGATATGTTAATATGCTGTCTCATTTTCCAGAATTGTTCATCACTTCTTATAGAGAGATTCGAGGATTTAAAGGGCCAGACTTGAGGATTGAATTGAAGGAAGGTGTAAAAACAGTTAGGCAGAAGCTTCGCAGGATGGGACGAGAACAAATGCAGGCCCTGAGAGAGGAAGTTGATAAGTTGTTGAGTGCAGGTTTCATTACACCAGTGGATACAGCTGAGTGGGTAAGTCCTACAGTGGTGAGTCCCAAAGAAGGATGGTAGGTGGCGTATATGTGTGGATTTCAAGCCTTTGAATGCTGCTACGAAGAAGGATTCTTACCCCCTACCTTTTTTGGATGAGATCTTGGACACTGTAGCTGGATATGAAAGGTATAGTGTTTGTGATGGGTATTCAAGTTATTTCCAGTTAAAGATTGCAGAAGAAGATCAGCGCAAGACGACTTTCATTACACCGTGGGGATGTTTCTACTACAAAGTTCTTCCTTTTGGATTGATGAATGGACCAGTCTACTATCAAAGAAGGGCAAATTGGGTATTATCTCCTTTTTTAAACAAGTTTGTGAAGGATTTTATTGATGATTTTTGTATATACAGCTCCAGACAAGAGCATTGTGATAAGCTGGCTACAGTTTTTCAGCGTTATGATGAGTGTGGTGGTCAATTAAATCCAAAAAAGTGTTTTTTAGCTCAACCGAGGGTGAAGCTCTTGGGCCATGTTATTTCAGAGAATGGTATTGATCCAGATCCTGATAAAGTCAAGTCTCTTCTTCTTCTTCCTACACCAAAGAATACAAGGCAACTGGCTACTTTTGTGCAAAAGGTGAAGTATATGGCTCGATTCATTTCTCTATCTTCACAGTTGTTATATCCTTTGCAGCAAGCAGCAATGCATGATCCTTTGCATTGGACGGAGGAGTGTGAAGTGGCTTTCCAGAAAGTGAAAGAGGTGTTGGGAGCTATTCCTACAATGCAGGCACCTAATTGGGAACAGGTATTTTATGTCAATCCTTCAGTAGGTGAAGATGCTATTGGAGCTATGCTGTTGCAGAAGGGGAAAGGATCACATTATATGCAACCAGTCTACTGTGCTAGCAGAGTAAAACTTGCCAGAGAGAGGTTGCTATCAGAGGTGGAACTTGTTATGGTCAGTGTACTTTATGCATGTAGGCGGTTCCGCCACTACTTGTTGCCTCGCCCCTTTGTGTTTTTGACGAGTTACACTTTTTTGCCTCAGTTGATAAATGGTACAAATTTATCTAAGGCAATGATGAAGTGGGTGATTGAGTTGCAGGAATTTACTTTCTCATTCTTGGTGGAAGAGAGTACCAGGGCTACCTTAGCTGATCTACTGACATATAAGGAGAGTCCTCTTCTTATAAAGGAGGAGACCATCAAGAAGCCAGTTGAGGATGCAGCTGAGTTGATGAATGCACACTTATTATATTTTGATGGTTCTTACAGGAAAAGCCATGATGCAGCCTCAGGAGGTTTGGTGCTTTATGATCCACAGGGTTGCCTTGTTTTTAAAAAGGGTGTTAAGGTGGATGCACATAGCAACAATGAAGCGGAGTATCTGACTTTGGAAGTTGGATTGCAAATATGCTTGAAGCATGGTGTACACAGGATTCGCATTCGAGGAGATGCATTGCTTGTGGTAAAACATGTATTGGGAGTTTGGAAGTCAAAGAATATATTACTCAAAGAAAAGTGTTTCAAGATTAAGAGTCTGTTGAAGGAATTTGAAGCTTGGAGTCTAAAGCATGTGGATCGAGGCCATAATGAGGAGGCTCATGAAGCAGCCTAGGGAATGATTGGTGAAGTATTTGTTCTTAAAGCTCATGCATCATTTTATTGTTGGCAGGGAGAATTTACAGGATGTTGAGGAGTTTTTGTTAACAGGGATGATTCCTAATGGTGTTGACAAATCAAAAAAATATGGTTTCATCAGGAAAGCTGCAAGGTATGTGATGATTGGTGATGCTTTGTATTTGAAGGGAATTGATTTGATAATGCGACGGATACCTTGGAAGGAAGAAATCTATAAAATTCTCAAGGAAAATCATGAAGGAGCATGCGGTGGACATTTTGCATCAAAGATTACCTTGCATAAGGTATTGCAGGAAGGTTATGTGTGGCCAAGTGTGCATAAAGATGTTAATCATTGGTGCAGGTCATGCAAACAATGCCAAGCTCACAGTAAACGGATATTAAAGCCTGAGATGAGGAAGACAATTCTTGCTTATGATGTTTTTGAAAAATGGGGAATTGATGCTGTGGGACCATTACCTATTACCAGCCGAGGGAAGTGTTACATCTTGACTGCAGTTGATTACCTTTCTAGATGGGCGGAAGCAAAGGCAGTGAAACAAATTACTGCTAAGGAGGTAGCAAAGTTTGTATATCAGGATATTTGCTGTAAATTTGGTGTGCCATTGGAATTGCTTTATGATCAGGGTCCAGGTTTCAGAGCAGAGCTTATGGATTATCTGTGTATAAAAATGAAGATCAGTCGCAGTTTTACCACACCTTACTATCCACAGTGTAATGGCCTGAATGAGTGGTTCAATGGTGAATTGATCAAGATTTTATCTAAAGTGACAGAGCAACAAGGGAAGAATTGGGATCTGGAGTTGCCTGCTGCCTTGTGGGCATACCGAACAGCAATTAAGACTGGTACGGGTTTCACTCCATTTTATCTTGTTTTTGGAAAGGAAGCCTTATTGCCTATTGAGGTGGAGATACCAGCTGTTAAAATGTTGGAAAAGCTTTTGGAAGAACCTAAAGATGCCCTTAAAGAGCGGCTGTTATATTTACAAGAAGCACAGCTGAACAGAGATAATGCTTTGAAGCATTATGAAGATATGCAGGCAAGGACGCTGGAGAAGTTCAACAAGAAGATTAAAAGTAAAGGAATTATGAAGGATGATCTGGTATTACGTTATAATAGCAGGCTGGATAATGCCTTTCATAAAAAGTTTCAAATCAAGTGGGAAGGACCTTTCTTGGTGATGCAAGGATTTACAAATGGCACCTATCAATTGGCAGATTTAGATGGGACTTTACATGCTTCCAGGGTAAATGGATACAGACTGAAGAAGTATTATGCACGTCTGATGGTAATTGTGCAGGATGCAGTGTCTGAAGATGTTATTCCAGATGAAGGGCAGTTTTTGGATATGGGTTTAAGTCTGGAAATGCTTTTTGCTGCTGATCATGAATGATTCAGCAGGCTGGGGGTTGGGCAAAGTATGTCAGGCTTTTTCTGTAAAGCTGTTTTGAGTCAGTGTACATATGGTGTGGATAGTGTGTGAAATACATTTGCCCCGAATGCCCTGGCAAATGTACAGCCTAAATGGTTTGGTTGAAAGTCGTTTTTTGCATGTGTTTTTTTGGGAGAAAATGCTGAAAATCTGGTGCTTTATAGCAATTGTGTGATGTGCGGGTGGTTGTTAAATATAGGACACCATCTGGAAAATTGACGGATTTGGTATCATGATGATGCTGCTCATGGGAAGTGGGTAGCTCTCGCATTTGCTTGGAAGCTGTGTGGGCACCGTGTTTTCTGAAAAAAGGAGGGAGAGGGAGAGTTTTTTTGGTAATAATTGTGGCCTTTGCTTTGTGGCTTGGAGACCTTTTTAAAAAAAAGGAAAATATATATATATATATATATATATATGAACAAAGTATTATTCCATGTGGCCAATTTGTAAAAGGCCACATGGAATAGCAAGGTGGCGGCCAGCATGAAGTTCTTGAGAAGGAGTCGCCAGCGAGTCGAAAAGGAGAAGCTCTCGAAGGTGGTCGAAAAAAAGCGAATGAAGGTGTGAAGGCGAGTGGGGAGTCGGAAAAAAAGAGAGAAGTAACCAAAAGTGCTGCAGGGAGAAGGGCTGAGAGAAGAGTGAGTAGCCAGGAGGGTCGCGAAAGCCAGAAGGGAAGTCGAGCAGTGGCCAGAGGTGGTCGCAGAGAAGTCACGAAGGTGTGAATCGTGAAGAGATCGCCGAGAGAAGAGAAGGGTGGTCGACAAAGAGGAGAGTCGCCCAAGGGAGTCGAAGGAGGTCGCCAGCGAGTCGCTGAAGTGCGGCAAGAGTGAGTGGCCAGAGAAGTCGCAAAAAGGGAGAGTCACTAGAGTGGTCAGAGAGAGAAGCCGAGTGGTCGCCGAGAAAGAAGTGACCAGAAGTGGCCAATGCAAACCAAAGTGCTGCAGAGAGAAAGAAGAGTGAGTCGCTGAGGAGAAGTGACCAGAGTCACAAGAGAAGTTGTGAAGAGCCGGCACTTGCTGAGCTGGAGGCGACTGGGTTGCTCTACTCCAAAGGCTTGCTACAGGCATAAAGAAGGAGAGCTGCTTTTGAGTGAGTTTGCGCAGCTAGTTGGGTAGATGCCTTGTTGAAGGCAAACTGGTTTTGTAGAGAAGCCTCTTGAGCTGTACAACTATAGGTAGTAGTGTGTGTATGAGCAAGCAGGGTGGGTGCATGCTTCAATGTTTTTAGTATGTGAAGAGAAGGATCTCCATGTTCTCTTGTGTTTTCTATGAAAGCTCTGGATAAGCTTTGAAAATTTGTATGGTCTTGTGAGAACCTTGCTTTGTGTATGTGAAAGGAATGAAGAGAGTGAATCAGTTGTGGGCTTTTGTTTGTGATGAGAAGCGTATGGGTGGTTTGGGAGGGGTGAAGAGTAAGTTGGAAACGTGCGGTGTTGGGAATTGTGTGCCCTATTGTCTATGGTTTTAGGCTGCAGGAGAGGATGCATTGAGCAGTGGAGCTCCGACCTCGATGACCTGGCCGTTGCCATAGGGTAAGGGTGAGTAAGAGTTTCTGAAAAAGTGTCCAGCCATAGCTGGTGGTGCCCCCGTTTTTTGTGTTTTGTATATTCCGAGCTGGGTGGGAGAAACGCTATAGAGGCATTCCCATCTTATTTTTTTTCCCTCCACAGCAAGCATACCCATTTTTTTCTCATTCTGGCCAATCAAAGTGCGCATTCTTCATTGGAATGCTCTCTGCCTAGTTGTTGCCTCAAACTCACTTAAAGTTTCTTCAATGCCTATTGAAGCAGTAAGTTTCAAACAGTAGTACAATGTAAAATTAAGTTACATAATAAGAGCAAGCTAATGGTAGCAAAACGGAGACGGATAGTGGATGAATCACCTTGAATGGTATCATGAGTGATGCCAATCACTTCTCCTCCTCCATAGTCTAGCAAATTGTCACCCTAGCTTTGACCATTTTTATGCCATGAGATTGACAACATCTCCATGCTGCCGAAGTAATTGGGTCATGGCGGCTGACCAGAATGTATCCACGACAAATGGCTCATTAGGGTCCACTATACTCAAGGTAGGTGTAGATGTGATTGCAACGTTGAGTTTCTCAAAACTACTTTGTTATGGATCCTCCCAATGGATAGTTTTACCTTTAGTTATCAACTAATATGTCATTAGGACTGTGATCTTTGCATAGTCCTTTACATACTATCGGTAAAACCTTGGCAAACTTAGAAAAAATTGTAGTTCTTCAAAGTTTTTTGGCTTATGCCATTTATTAAGAATAGCATCCACTTTCTTAAGATCCATCCATGTTCCCTCAATGGATATAATATGGCCTAGATAATGAATTTCCTTAGCAAAGAATTTGCATTTGCTTTCCTTCACAATAACCTATTCTTTCTAAGTAATTCAAACATTAAGTGTAAATGATCTACATGTTCTTTTCTCAACTTATTGTTTGTAAGCAAGTATGTCATTTAGGAAAACTATTAATGTTCCTAAGTATGCTAAAAACTCGTAGTGCCCAAATTGAGCTCTAAACATGATCCTCGGAACATCCTATTCATTGATATTGACTTGGTGGTAGTCGACCTAAGGTCAATTTTAGAAAAACAGCCTCGTCAGGCATTGGATACTTGTTCTTAATTGTAATCTGATTAAGAGCATGGTAATCTATGCACATACGAATAAAACCATCCTTTCTTTTACCAAAAGAACGGACAAAACCCATGCAAAGAACTAGGTTTATATAATTGGCCAATTGCCACTCCACCTTTTGTGCTTCGGTGTGGCTATCTATAAGCAGGCTTGCTTATAGGCTTGGAACTTGGTAGGACATCAATGGAATGGTCTACCGGCCTAGATGGTGGGACACCATCTCCAATATCCTTAAGAAAAACATCCCAATAATAAAGCATTTAGAGTATCTACATACTTACCATTTTTTATTATCTCATTTTTAACATTGGATTTTTTCAAGTTTTGCTCACATGCAAACAAAACACAATTCAAAAAAATAGGGGTCTTGTCCAAGGCCATTTAAATTTACTATTTCATCTACGGAAACATTATTCACTTATATTTCATCTTTGGAAACAAAATTATTCAAAATGTTACAAATGTATACTAGCTGAATCTTGTCAAGCTTGTAGGCATGGCAAAACTCCATGGATGCTATCAAAGGTGTAGCTAAAACATCATGCTCACCATGTGCAAGGTAGGGCCCAGATTATACAACCACTCCCTACCTAGATAGACATTTTTCCTAGCTAAATGTATGACCTACAAATCAAGCATGGCATTGTAGCCTTGCATAGCAAGCGGCACTCCCACCACTCCCACCTTGTCATAACCATTAGCCAACGACATTGTGTACTTATGGTCACTCTTGATCTCAAGCAGCTTCAACTTTTTGACTAATGAGTAGTTAAGAAAGTTGTGGGCTCCATCATCAATCATAATGGTGACTCTACGGCCATCAATCCTACCATATAAAGGAACCAAATCGTGTGGCCCGACAGATGGCTACCACATAGCCTATGAAACACAACATGCATGGGTGTTGTTTGTATGGTAGATTGTCACCTCTCTAAACTCTATGGATCAGAGAGGTTGAAAAGATGCAAGGGGGAAGAGAGCTTGAACTCTTGAAAGCACACACACACTCACAAAACCCTAATAGAGAACACACAAGGTGAGAGGCTGAATATCTTCTTCTTCTTCACTCAACACTCAACACACCATATACAAAGATGAGAGTACACACAATATGAAAGGTACTCAACCAATACATACACGGGTTCTCTATAGTGTGAACCCAACTAGCTATAACTATGCTAGTCTCTAGAATGGCTGTCACACAGCCTATCATCCCACTGGCCGCATATCACCCATGATCTCACCAACCATGCCAGTGGTGTAAGTGTGGGGCCTATCCCCCAGGCGGGTCATCAGTGTCCACCGCCTCACTAGACGAGCTCGATATCTCAACACTCCCCCTCGAGCTCAACTCCATCTCATGTATACCAAGCGAAGCCCTGAATCTACGGAGCTTCTCTGTACCCAATGCTTTGGTGAAGATGTCAGCTACCTGATCCTCTGTGCTGACATAAACAAGGTCAAAGTTTCCTGCCAAGACCCTCTCTCTAACGAAATGGTAGTGGACCTCTATATGCTTCGTGCAAGCATGAAAAACTGGGTTCCTGGCCAACTGTATACTGCTAATGTTGTCACAAAAAATGACAACTTGTCTGATAGACCCAAATCTGCAAAGTAGCTTTCTCAACTAAGCTACCTCACATGCTGCCTCCTCTGTACTCGGCCTCTGTATTGGATAGAGCAACCGTAGGCTGCTTCTTACTGCTCCAAGTCACAGCAGCACTCCCTAAAGAAAACATGAATCCACTGGTAGATCTTCTATCTAAGATACTACCAGCCCAATCAGCATCTGTGTACCCATGTACACATATCTCTGTCCCAGTCTCATAGAATAGTCCACAATGCAAAGTAGACCTCGCATACCTCAGTATGCGTCTCAATGCATCCAAATGCGATTTTTGTGGAACCTGCATAAACTGGCTCACCAACCCAACAGCATAGCTCAAATCTGATCTGGTGATCATCATGTAGATCAAGCTTCCTACTATGAGCCTATACATAGTAGGATTCTCCAAGATCTCTCCTTAATCTGCACTCAACTTGCCATTCTGATCCAATGGCACTGAGATAGGCTTACAGCCTGTCATACCATACTTGGACAACATGTCCAAGCCATACTGTCTCTGCAGTAATCCAATACCATGTGGTGACCTAATCACCTCAATGCCCAAGAAATATCTGAGCTCCCCCAGATCCTTCATCTCAAACTTCTGTCTAAGCAAGATTTTTACATCAAAGATCTCTGCATCATGGTCCCCCGTAATAATCAAGTCATCTACATAGATGACAACAAGCACAACCCCTCTATCACCATGTCTCACATACAGCGAGAAATCTGCATTGGCTACATGAAAGCCAATAGTGACAAGATATTCAGAAATCTTGTCAGACCATGCTCTTGGTGCTTGCTTTAAGCCATACAAGGCTTTCTTCAACCTGCAAACATGCTCGGGGTGACCCACATCCTCATAACCAGGTGGCTGCAACATATACACCTCTTCTTGCAAATCCCCATGCAAGAATGCATTCTTTACATCCATCTGATGTAAAGACCATTGCTTTGACGCAGCCACTACTATCACAACTCTCACTATTGCCATCTTGGCAACTAGACTGAAAGTTTCCTCATAATCAATGCCATATGTCTGCGCATATCCTTTGGCTACCAACCTAGCCTTATACCTGTTTATGCTTCCATCACTGTTATGTTTTACTTTGTACACCCACTTGCATCCAATGGCTTTCTTGCCTTCAGGCAATTGCACTAAGTCCCAAGTTTCATTTCCATATAGTGCATTCATCTCCTCATCCATAGCTTTCTCCCAACACACATTTCCAATAGCCTCATCAATGCATGTGGGCTCTACAACCTGCACAACCTTTGCCATATATGCATAGTGATGTGCCACATAACCATCATAGGTAAATCTCTGCACAAGATTTTTTACTCTCCCAGATCTTCGTAGCTTTTCATTCATGGCTTCCATAGCCTTCTTTACACCAGGTGTTCTCATAGCTGGGATCCCAAGCTCCTCATCAAGGCTCATATCTGAGCCACTAGACTCTCCATCAACATGAGAATGCCCTACAGAAATGTCAGGCATGCCAAGGGACTCAACCACTTTCTCTTTTCCTTTATGTGATGTACTAATCACATTTATAGGACTGGTATTATGACACAACCTACCACTCCATGATCTATTAACAGACCCACTAGATGAGGACTCTCCTGGTCCACTCAAAGACTGTGATTGCTGACCTGCATTCTGTGCAACCACACTTACACTCACATCAGCCCCAACAGCTTCTTTTTCAACAGCATACCAGCTGCTCATCTCATCAAAGACAACATCCCTGCTTACCCTCAACTCACGTGTAGCAGGGTTATAACACCTGTATCCCTTTTGCTCAAGGGAATATCCAATAAACACACATTTTTCAGCTTTCGGATCTAGCTTAGTTCTTAGCTCATTTGGCACATGCACATATGCAATGCATCCAAAGACTTTCAGATGAGACAAGTCTAGTTTTCTGCCAATAAACCTCTCCTCTGGAGTTACATCATGTATGGCTGCAGTTGGAGTCCTGTTCATGATGTATACTGCTGTAGAAACAGCCTCAGCCCAATAGCTATGCGGCATATTTTTCTCTTCCATCAATGCTTATGCAATCTCAGCAATGTTCCTGTTTTTCCGCTCAGCAACTCCATTTTGCTGTGGAGTGTATCTGCATGTAAACTGTCTCCGAATACCATTCTTCTTCAAAAATTCAGAGAACTCATTAGAGAAGTACTCTCCCCCTCCATCTGACCTTAGGCAGTTTACATATTTCCCTGTTTGCTTTTCAACCAAAACTCTGAAATTCTGAAAGTGAGTGAACACCTCACTCTTCTCCTTCATGAAATATACCCACACTTTCCTTGTGTGGTTCATCAATGAATGTCACATAATATATGTAGCCTCCCATAGACATGGTCTTCGTTGGACCCCATACATCTGAATGCACAACATCTAGTGCATTTCTGCTCACATATCTGTTACGTGGAAACACATGCTTTGTTGCTTCCCAAATTGGCATGCTTCACATATTTTCTGCATACCTTCCACTTTAAACTTTGGCAGCCCTGTCACAATTCCTTTAGTCTACATAGACTTCATTCTCTGCACATTCACATGTCCAATCCTTTTATGCCAAATGTCTGTGTCTGCAACAATTCCTGAACCATTTGCAAACATCGTAGCACTCATTTCAGGCATGTCTACATTCAACGTAAACATTCTGCCCACTCTGTTGCCTTTTGCAACCAACCTGCACTTGCCTTTAAAGTCTTCAACATAACAACCATCAGGGTTAAACCAAACCTGCAAACCCTGCTCAATCATCTGGCCAACTGAAACCAGATTCTTTGTTATGTTCGGAACGTGAAGTACATCTGCAAGGTACTTCACTTTGCCATCCTGCATAGACAATGGCGCATCTCCAACATGAGCAATTGGATGAGCAGTGTCATCCCCTGTTTCCACAAAACCTGGTCTTTCTGGGTTTTTCATCTCCTTGAACCACTCCCCATGACTTGTCATGTGGTTCGAAGCACCTAAATCCACATACCATACATCATCTTTTTGTGCTGCATCAACATTTTCAGACATGGCATTCACGACATGCTGCATAACAAACAACCTTTCATTATCCTCATTATTTCTGCTTGAGGACGCATAGTTGTTTTGCTACACTTTCCCATTTTGCATGTCAGCCTGCTTCTTATAACATTCTACCTACACATGTCCAGGCTTACCACAATAATAGCATTCATGTGCATCATTATACTGCCTTTGCAATTTCCACGGCCTCTTTGACTCCCCCTGCCTCTGAATTTGCCTCTTCCACCTGCGTGTTGTTGTTGTTGTTGTTGTGTATTCTGGGACTGTTGTTGCTGTGTATTCTGGGACTGTTGTTGTTGCTGCTGCTGGCCATAATTCTAATTACCTGTTCGGCCACGTCCTTGACCGCGTCCACGGCCTCCTCTACCTCATCCTCTACCTGAACTTGTGTAGAAGGCCTGTTGCTCTGAACTGTTTTTGTTTTGTGAAGACTGTTGGTCTTCACCCAAGCTCTTCTCTTCTATAATCAGCATAGACACCAAATCTGTAAAGTTGGGAATGTTTTCCCGAGTCTGAATAGACGTCTTGAACGCCTTGTATTGTGGCCCGAGACCACGTAGACAGACTTCCACCTTGTCATCATCTACTGACACACCAATAGTAGATGCAAGGGATTTCACAATACCCTTTATCTTCAGCGCATAGTCATTCATAGACATGCTCTTTTTCTCCACAGTATGAAGTTCATTCTTCAACTGTATCTTACGTGCCTTGGTATTTGTTTCATAGAGCTTTACCAAGGTGTCCCATGCCTCCTTGGGGGACTTGGCATCCTGAATGTGCCCAATCATGGTGTCCTGTATACTAATGGAAAGCCAATACATAACTTTTCTGGCTCCTTGGTTCCAGTCTTTAAACTCTTTCACATCTGCAGCAGTCGGATTTATGTCCGGTATCTCTGGTGCCTCTTCATGCTGCTCACCTTCTATGTAGTCCCAATAGCCCTTTCCCATCAGGAAATTGGTCAACATGAACCTCCAAGCATGGAAGTTATTCTTATCAAGCTTCTCAGCCACAATCTGAGTTATCCCATCATTTGACATCTTGCCAAACACACAATTTTACTAGAAACAGCACTCTGGTTTTTCTGCACAAACTGCTGTATTTTCTGCAGCGGTACTGTAGTACTCTCAAATGTCACAACCAGTGACTTCAATGTACATGCATACACCCAATGGCAACTGTTCACCTCTTTGCAGCACCCACAGTGTCTGCACAGTCAATCTGTCTTCCTGCAATTCTTAAAACAGAGTTCTGCAAAGAATCGATGACTTACCCTTAGTGCTCGAAATCGCCTGCTTTCTGAAAAACAGAGGTCCAGACGCATCGGAAACGCTTTTTCGGCCTAGAAAATTGTTGTCCGATAGGACAGTATAGTTACCCTATAGCTTTACTCCCGCGAAGAAAGCTCCTCAATCAGAGATCGTTTGCCGGTGCTTTCCATAGAGCTCCCGACAAGGGTGTAGTCACCAACACAAATAGAGAAGAGTAGTTAAAGCTCTTACCCTCGTACTGCTTCCTGTGGTTCTCTTGCTTGTAGCTCAGTCCTTAGCACGAACCAGGCTCTGATACCACGAAAAGATGCAGGGGGGAAGAGAGCTTAAGCTCTTGCAAGCACACACACACTCATAAAACCCTAATAGAGAACGCACAAGGTGAGAGGCTGAATATCTTCTTCTTCTTCACTCAACACTCAACACACCATATACAAAGATGAGAGTACACACAATATGAAAGGTACTCAACCAATACATACACGGGTTCTCTATAGTGTGAACCCAACTAAATGAGCTGGCGCTATAACTATGCCAGTCTCTAGAATGGCTGTCACACAGCCTGTCATCCCATTGGCCGCATATCACCCATGATCTCACCAACCATGCCAGTGGTGTGTGGGGCCTATCCCCCAGGCGGGTCATCAGTGTCCACCGCCTCACTAGACGAGCTCGATATCTCAACAAAGGTAACACTTACACCATATAAACTTTCCAAGAGGATTTACCACATCCTTCTTAGCATTGCTAGAACTACCTCCAGCTCTAATCCCTAGCTTAGGACAAGCCGCCTTGCTATGCCCCGTCTCAAAGCAGTGAAAGCACAGATTTTCTTTCTTTACATTCTTGTACTGTTGCTATTTTTTGAGTTTTGTAGTGTTTTTCTTCTCTATTTTTTTTTGTAGTTTTTTAGACCAACGTCCCCTTGTTCATCTTAGCCATGTCCCTTGTTACTCGAAAGAATTTTCTTATAAATTTTGTACCCCCACTCTCATATGTCATCTGCCTAGGAACTAATTTTGACATGTGAGATATATGATCGAATATCTAAGCATATTTTATTGCCTCGTCAAAATCCTTAGACTCCTTAAGCTATACATAACTCTCATAATTTGGGTCAAGAGCTCGCATGAACCCACAAAGAGTTTGGAATGCATCGATTTCCTTTAACTTCAGTACTATTTCTCGATAGTTCAAGATATATTGGGTGAGTGAAATGCCATGCATAGAGCATTTATCCCATTCATGCCAAGACCTCTGAAGCTCATCAATTGGTAAAAACTCTTTGTGGAATGCTATCTTAAACTATACCTAAGTACAAGTGCATCTACACTATCGACAAAACTCATCCACCGTTTATGTGCTTTGCCCGTTGTTGTCAGGAATTCCATACGCGGAATCACCTGCCTCTATAGCTGTCCATCCAACAGCCTTGGAAATCACTAGCAACCAGGGGCACCACCAGCACACTGGCTGGAACACTTCTCACACAATTCACCACACCACCCACACCAGAAAAACAGCCAAAACAGGGGCACCATAGACAAAATAATTTCCCAACAACACATACAGTCTTGTTCCCACGTGTAAACATACACAGCACCATCCACAAATAGTGCTAAAACCAAGGCTGTTTTCCACAACAAACTCTATGCTATTTTCACAGTCTCAAAGAGCCCTCGCTGAATTGCATAGGCTGTCACAAACTGTAAATACATGAACACAGCGTTCTGGACAGGTCCCTTGATTCTCAAGGCAAGGAGTGCCAAACAGCCTTGAGTTCACAAACCCACACAAGCCTGTCTCCTATCTTTTCCTGAGATACATCTTTGAGTCCTTGTACACGTAGACAAGTGTCCATGCATACAGCTGTAAACGCAGCCATTAAAAACAACCCATAAGCTCGTCCTCCAAAACAGCCCCGAAGCTTTCCCTGCAGTTGGCGTTCTCTCCTTCACTCTACTTTGCTTTAGCTCTTGCGCCCAACAGTAGCACCTCCAAGACTCACCGCTATCAGAGGCGGCCACCTTCACATAGTACCACACGTAAAGGCTCTCTCTGTCCTCGACAGCCACCAGCCACGTCCAAGCAAACCAAGGAAACTACTTTGTTCTGCTCGCCGGCTCTTCACAACCTCTCTCTGTCACCACCACCACCGCAGCAGCCCACTCAAAACCCAACTCTCTCTCTCTCTCTCTGTCGCCAGCAGCTGCGCCAACACAACAAACCTGCTTGTTACAGCTATCCTCCTTCTTTTCGTCACTACCAGCCACCGCCGGTGCAACAAAGACAAAAGCAAGGCAACTTTTGTCCTCGCCGCTAACATTCAGAAGCTCGAGCGACAAGGCCTTACCCAAAAAACCCTGAAAACTCCCCCTCGCCGCTAACCTTCTGACCCGTTGTGCTTTGGCGAAGCTACAGTTAACGTTTTCCCTTCTTCTCTACTGTCAAATGTCACCTTCTTTAGCTTCGCTGCACTCTTTCTCCTTCACTGCCAGCCGTCTCGCCGTCTTCCTCTCACTCTTCGCTGCTGCAGTTGGCGCCACCTCCCCTCAACTCAGCTGCGCCCGACACCAGCAGACCTTCTTCCACTTCTCTGGCTACAATCGCCGCCCACAGTCTCTGCGCTGCCCTTCAACTGAAGGCAACCCTCTGCTCCTGCAAAATGAGACGACAACCCTCCACGTCAAGAAAACAAGCTCTCTGACGTCGCCACCAGCCTCCGCAACAACCCCACAAAAACTTCGCAACACCTACCCTCCACTCCCTCTTTCTCTGCAGGATGACCTTCGTTCTGGAAGAATCCGCCGCCTAAGGCCCAATTCAGCATCTTCCTTTCTCGAAATCTCCCTGCGCCACCTCCTTCTCCTCACTATTTTCATCTATGGCAACTCTCCATCTCTCGGGCACATAGCCTCCAACTACTATTTTTGATGCATCCAAATGGCCAGCTTCACTCTTGTTCACATGTCGTCCCATACAGTTGACTTCAAAGCTTCTATTACCTGCTCTTAGAAAAAAAACCATACATGTACTAGCCTACTACAAAGCCACCCACTCTGTACATCTGCCAGGGCGTTCAGGGAAAAACCTTTTAACATGCCATGCATCCCATATGTACACAAGCCCAAAACACCTTTAAAAATTTTACCTGACATACTTTGCCCAACCCCTAGCCTACTGAATCATTTATGATCAGCAGCAAAGAGCATACGACCACGTTTCCCTCCGTCAATCCTTTGAGCATCATACAAGGTAACCAAAACATCTCTATTCCATGTGTTCGAAAAAACACTGTCATCTTCCCAAGACGTAGTTTGCCATCCCGCATCCCACAACATAATATAAGAACTTTTAGAAACAAATCTTTTGACATACATAGCATCCCGCCTCATTTCGATTCCATAATCACTGATATAGTCACCGCTGGTATTAGAGAACCAGTGAAGCAACTCCTGCTGAGGGTAATAACTGATGAAAGCTTCATCAAGAAAGACCTGTTGTGCTATGGCACTTTCTTGTCCATCAACATAAGAAACATCACCATCAAAGCCAACCACTACAGGCAAAACAAACTCCCCTTCAACAGGCACCATTGCCAAAGCATCCACCTCAGTTCCTGTATGCTTACCTTTATCAAGGCCAATAAAAAATTCATCTATTACAGCATCCATAATCTCGTCCATAGCATCAATATCATTCATAGTCTTCTAGTTTTTCTCCTCCTTCATAGCATCAATTCTGCTTGTGGCTTTCTTAACATTAATGCACATTTGATCATCCAATTCCAACTCAGGTTCATCATCCTGCAGACTTTCTATATCCCACTCATCCCACAAAGGTTCATCATCCAAAGACTCAAAAGCATACTCTTTCACATCACATGCATTATCAGAGGCGGCCACCTTCACACAGTACCACACGTAAAGGCTCTCTCTGTCCTCGCCAGCCACCAGTCGCGTTCATGCAAACCAAGGCAACTACTTTGTTCTGCTCGCCGGCTCTGCACAACCTCTCTCTGTCACCACCACCACCGCACAGCAGCCCACTCAAAACCCAACTCTCTCTCTCTCTCTCTCTCGTCTCGCCAGTAGCTGCGCCAACACAACAAACCTGCTCGCTACAGCTATACTCCTTCTTTTCATCGCTACCAGCCACCACCGGCGACAAAGACAAAAGCAAGGCAACTTCTGTCCTCGCCCGCTAACCTTCAGCAGCTCGAGCGACAAGGCCTTACCCAAAAAAACCCTGAAAACTCCCCCTCGTCCCGCTAACCTTCTGAGGTCCCGTTGTGCTTTGGCGAAGCTGCAGTTAACGTTTTCCCTTCTTCACTACTGTCGAATGTCACCTTCTTTAGCTTCGCTGCACTCTCTCTCCTTCACTGCCAGCCGTCGCCGTCTTCCTCTCACTCTTCGCTTCTGCTCTGCAGTTGGCGCCACCTCCCCTCAACTCAGCTGCGTCCGACACCAGCAGACCTTCTTTCACTTCTCTGGTTGCAATCGCCGCCCACAGTCTCTACGTTGCCCTTCAACCGAAGGCAACCCTCTGCTCCTGCAATGAGACGACAAGCCTCCACGTCAAGAAAACAAGCTCTCTGACGTCGCCACCAGCCTCCGCAACAGCCCCACAAAAACTTCGCAACACCTACCCTCCACTCCCTCTTTCTCTGCAGACGACCTTCGTTCTGGAAGAATCCGCCGCCTAAGGCCCAAATCAAAATCTTCCCTTCTCGAATTCTCCCTGCACCACCTCCTTCTCCTCACTATTTCCATCTATCGCAACTCTCCATCTCTCGGGCACATAGCCTCCAACTACTATTTTTGATGCATCCAAATGGCCAGCTTCACTCTTGTTCACATGTCGTCCCATACAGTTGACTTCAAAGCTTCTATTACCTGCTCTTAGAAAAAAAACCATACATGTACTAGCCTACTACAAAGCCACCCACTCTGTACATCTGCCAGGGCATTCAGGGCAAAACCTTTTAACATGCCATGCATCCCATATGTACACAAGCCCAAAACACCTTTAAAAATTTTGCCTGACACCCGTCAGGGACAATCTTGCCTAGATGGGCCTCACATCCTCTCGCGTATGCCTGAGGTTATGTAAGTCTTACCACTTCTATAAGAAAATGTTGATTGCATCTTTGTTCAAATTAAGCATGTTCACATGTCGACAAATTTCACTTTTCTTTTCTTTTCTTTTTGGCTTTGTTCAAGCATCTCTAGATCATACTTTCCCTTGAGCACGGATAAGTTTTATACCAATACACATTTCTACACTACGTGTTGTACGTAGCGTGTTATCAACAAACTGATAGAGGTGATAAAATTGACGTTACTTTTAGACCCAATACAATTTGATGAAACTCTTGCATGTGGGGTTAGTGCATTGTTTAAGAAAATAAATTTTCTTTGTATACAAAGTTAATCCAATGGTTGAATTTGAGCATATTTTGATATTAAGACATGCAGATTTATGGAGTCCATGGCCATAGAAAGAGGTTTATTGAAAGAAAAGATGTCTTTAGATTTAGATAAAAATCCAACGATCCAAACGGTCAAATTTTAGATGGTAGTGAGTACTATAATTTATCAGTTTACTTTATTTTGATTTAATAATTTGATTTAGAGTTATAGTCTTTGTAAAACCAGTTTTAAGTTTATAACGGTTAGATTTTGAGCCATTAAAATGATAACAGTTGCCCTTTTAAAAAACTGATGGAAATTTGGATTTCACTTTGTCGACAGTCGATTTTGGAATCCAAATTTTCATTGAGACTAACGTTTCTATCGTGACATCCAAATTTTTACTTTTTTTTACAGAAATTTTGGTCCATAATGAACCAAAAATTCACTTTTATTAGATGAAAATTTTAGTCTGTCAAAAAATTTCGTAGACAAAAAACAAATTCGTCAAAAGACACCATCGATGGAAAAATTATCATCAAAAAAATTTCATCGATGGAATTTTCAATCCGTCAGAAATTTGGATTCCAGAATATTCTAGTATCTAAATTTTTATTGAAGGAATTTTTTTCATCGACGAAATTTTTTGATAGAATTTTTGGCAGAATTTTTTCCATCGCCAAAATTTTTTCGTCGAAAATTTTGTAGTCGGCGGAATTTTTTCCGTCCAAAAAAAGTGAAATTTTTATTCATTATGGACCAAAATATTTCACTCTCACAATAGAAAAGTTAGTGTGTCCAAAATTTTAGATTCTAGAATCAATTTTGTCAACAAAGTGGATTCTAGAACCCAAATTTTCATCAATTTTTTAAAACGACAGATGTCATTTTCATGCTTCAAAATTTAAATGTTATAAACTAAAAACTGTGTTTTTTGAAAGACGATAACTCTAAATCAAACTATTAGATCAAAATAAAATAAATTGATAAATTGTAGCACTCACTACCATCTATAATTTGACTATTTAGATCGTTAGTTTTCTATCTGAATCTAGAGAAATCATTTCTTTCAGTAAGCCTCTTCTATGGCCATGGACTCTATATACCTACTTATCTTAACATCAAATATATGCTCTAATTCAATGATTAGATGAAATGCAATGATTGGGATGAAGTTAGTTAAATTTTTAGAGAAAAAAATACATTTTTATAATTCGAAGTAAAGAATACATTATACATTACATAGACATGCGTGAATTATTAGTAGTTTTAAAGAATATTAGATCTTGTATTGACCTTGTTTTTTCCATTTTGTTATTCGACACAAAAAGTGAAAATTTTTTCACCTTTAAATTAGCAATATGTACATATTTAAAAAGAAGTTTAAAACTATGCTTATTTTGTAAAATTTCTAAATACATTTCTCTTCAATGTCTCTAAAAGAGTGTAAAATTGATCAATATTTAGGACTAGTGAAAAATCAAGACAACTTGTTGCAAACGACAACTCATGACTCGTTGTCGTTTTTCATGACTCACTGTTTAAACCCTTTCAAGTGCCAATTTTGGGTAAAACATGGAGTCATATTAGGCCATAGAGTGTCCAAATATGGGATCTTCACGAATGAGGGTAAGATAAAAATTATCTTAGAATTACCTCCACCTACGAACTACAAGGGAGTCCAAAGGTTTAGATGGCATGTAGGTTACTACATACGGTTTATACTCTTCTATGTTGAGATTGCTCGTCCATTGTACTACACGCTTCTCATTATATTTAAGTGGAGGTAAGAGTGCCAACATAACTATGATACATTAAAACAAGCTCTGCCTAGCTCTCCAATCTTAAGGGTGCCAAATTGGGATACATTTAAACAAGCTTTGGCTAGCTCTCTAATCTTACGAGTGCCAAACTGAGATATTATATTCCATGTGCATATAGATGCTTCTAACTTTGTTGTTGTATGCATCCTAACTGAATCAGGTGATGAACACAAAGTAGACTACCTTATAAGTTTTGCTAGCCATATACTACCACAGAACGTGAAGGATTAACTATGGTGTATGCCGTGAAGAAATTTCAGCATTACCTATTAGCTATACCACCATGAAACATGAAGGATTAGCTATGGTGTATGTGGTGAAGAAATGTTTGGCATTACCGATAAGTTGTTTTCTATGTTGACCATCAAGTCTTATTATACCTTGTTAATAAAACATGCCCTATAGGTGGTTGTTGATCCTTCTTAAATTTGATTTTACAATGGTTGTGAGACCTAGCAAAAAATATGTCATGCGCTGATCATCTATCTCACATACCTAATGGTGAAGGACCATGATCTAACTAATACTACACTATTTAAGGTTGAAAGCTATACCAGAGTGGAGTGAGAAAATCAACTTTCTAACTAATGGTTTTCTAGAACTAAAGAAGCTAAGGCAAAATCTAGCTAATGGTTTTTTAGAAATAGAGAAGTTAAGGCGAGATCCAGCAAGGAAATTGTGAAAAAGAAGTAGAGCTATACCAATTGATTGCTAGAACCCTTTGTAGAAGAGGTAATGATGATATACTAAGACACTACCTCAGGGAGGATGAATATTTATACATCTTAGAACAAGCACACCAAGGGGTAGCTGGTGGATACTTTGTAGCAGACATTACTACAAGAAAGATACTTCAATTCGGGTATTGGTGGCCCACGTTTTTTAAGGGTTATATATTATTTGGTAGAGGATGTTACGAGTGCCAAAAACCCCAAAAAAAAAGGACATACTGCCTTTGCACCCTATCAAAGTTTTAGAACCCTTTATGAAATGGGACATTGATCTTGTGGGACCCATCAGTTCGGCCGCACATAGCACCCAAGTAAGATACATTTTAATCTTATCGTGGCCATATTCAACCCTGCTACATATTTCATTAAATAGTGCCCCGCAAGCGGGCACTATTTAATGAAATAGTGCTAAGGTTTAAATGTTAGAAATGTTTTAAAAATACAATAAACATTTTCAAATCCTTAGCACGATACGTCTTCCTCTCTCTCTTGCACGATACGTCTTCCTCTCTCTCCCTCTCTCTCCCTCTCTCTCTTGCACAGAGGTTCAAAGCATGTTGCCCTCTCTCTCTTAAAACATAGCACAAACATCCTCTCTCTCTCCTCACGCATCAAAGATCACAAACACACACAAATTGTCTCTCTCTCTTTCATAGAGGTAATCGCAGATCAAAGATCGTAAACACACACAAATTATCTCTCTCTCTTTCATAGGTAATCGCAAATCAAAGATCGCAGACACATATAAATTATCTCTCTCTCTCTTTTATACGTAATCACAACATTCATTCTCTCTCTCTCTCTCTCTCTCTCTCTCTCTCTCTCTCTCTCTCATCGATATGTCTATGTCTCTCATGCACATGGGACTAGTGCCCAGTCTAAAAATGAGACGCACCAGGGTTTTATAGCCTGCATCTGAAGTCTCTAATGCACCAGACAAATCGTCGATTCACCGCCTTTAGCTGTCACTTATGCAACCTTAATGTGAGAGAACGTTTTTTATAAAAAAAACCTTAATCAAAGGTTCGAGCCCCTCACTAATTAATTAATTGGCCAAAAGAATTTGACACCCATATTCACAAAATGGGCCGCCGCAACAACAAGAGCTTTGAGGCCACAACTAAGTTTCTTTATGACAACATTATTACCCGTTTTGGCTATCCTTTTGAAATAGTAAGTGACCAAGGAAATCACTTTATAAATGATGTCATTAAACATCTTACCACAACGTTCAAGGTTGCACATCGCAAATCCACATGATTCTACCCAGTCCGTATATTGAGTCCGTATTTCTATACTAACTAAAACTGTTGAGGCTCAATGCAATGATTGGGAATTTAAGCTCATTATAACTTTATGGTCTTATCACACCTCTTACAAAGTTGTAATTAGTTACACAACTTTTAAGATGGTATATGGGGTTGCACTGGTAGCTCAAGGGTAGCAATAGCTAAGAGACTTAAAGGTAATATGTTAGCAGACTGATTGTTCATTCTTGAACAACTTGAGGAAGAAAATTGGTGTGTGCAAAACATGTTAACTAAAAAGGATCATAAAAATAAATGGTTCGATATACTAATCTTGGAGATCTTGTATTTATGTACGAGGTCCACCAATAGCAAGAAAAAGAAACTCAAATATATGGGGAAAGGACCATTTAGAGTTTGTAAAAAAACTCCCCAAGCTACCATGCATGTTAAAACTCTAGAAGGAGTTGAAACACTAGGTTTCCTTAATGGAAATAAATTCAAAAAGTACTATGGCCCTCTCCCTGAAGGCAGCCTTGCGAGCTACACATGATAAGAAAGTGGCCAAGGAAAAAGCTGAGTTAAAAAATGCATGCTCAACAAGAAGCAAAAGAGTGACAAATCCGACAGTAAAAAAATCGAGAAGCTAGCCTTGGACCCTCACAAGCCTTTGTTGGAGAGGTTGAAGAGGGAGGGGAGAGGGGGGTAGGGGGATGATCACATAGCACCTCTTCGAATACCCATAGAGTTTACTAGCCCTTATGGTAAAGTATTCTACAATGCATTGCTTGATACTAGAGCTAGTAACAATTTACTCTCTTTCAATGCATGGAACTAGTTGGGGAAGCCTTAAATCATAGATACTTCTTGAAAGTGAAAGGTATTAATGTTAGGAATACTATAAATTAACATATATTATGATAACAAATACCTGGTGGAGACTTCCTAGTTATGCCTACAAGAACACCAGTTAGGGAAGCCTTAACTCATAGATACTTCTTTGAAAGTGAAAGGTATCAATGGTAGGAATACTATAAACTGGCATATATTGTGATAACAAGCACCTAATGGTGGAGACTTCCTAGTTATGCCTACAATAACACTAAGGGAACCACTAATACTTGGTCATAGGTGGATGAAAGATGCAAAGTGCACTATATGACTGGTCATCGAGCACATCTTTGTGGGGAAATTTCCAACCCCCACCAATCAACCCTCTACCACACAACTCATTGCTACCTCTTACTCTCATCAAGAATCGCAAAGAGGAAACCTCACCATTGTTTGAACCTAAAGAAACCTCTTCCACCTCATCATCCATTTGATCAGCCAACTCATGGGTTCTTTTCCCTCCACATTGTCAAAACCTCCTTTTCAAAAGAACCAACCACCCCAATGGGCTAAAAAAGGAGTAACCCTAATCCACCTTCAAATGGGTTTTTAAAATTTTACTATCCATGCCACCTCAACTATCCTAGCAAAGAAAATCTCGAAGAGACAATCTCTGCAGAAGGTCCACATTGCGAGCTACCCCAAAATGGACACATATATGCTTACTTGAAGCTCAAGGCTACTGTAAAGGGTAACCATTGGATTTGGATCCCTATGCAAAAACAAGTACCCCTAGCTTCAGTTGCTAGACAACTCCCAAGTCTCGTCAGTGGTCACAAGCTCTAACGATTCAAAATCGGATAAGGGAAGAAATTTTTAGATGGACATTCACCATCATCACCCCAGCGAAATCCGAATCCCTAAAAGATACCCATGCTCACAAGTACCTGAGAAAGGGGAACACTTGGGAAAGTTTCTACTACTATGCAAAAGTTTATAATACCCTCATTAGATATCCAAACATAAACCCCCAAGGGAGGCCCATCACATAAATAGAACTCACCTTGCCCCATAAACACCACCTCTAATGCTCGTTCATGAGAGGAAAAAACCATAAGCCCTATCCAAACTTATAAAGTCCCTTACTACCCTTGAAGCTTGAAATAAACATGTTGCAAACAACAAGCAACGAGATGTGCCTATATACAACAAATATTTATGGAGCAAAGCTAGAGAGGATGGTTAAATAAGACCTACAACACCTTTCAAGATACGAAGGTATGATATGAAGTAGGAAGGGGGGAAACTTGCTATTTTCTACACTTCTATTCCCACGTTTTTTCTCCTTGATAATTTTCATGCCCATGGGAGAGAGCTTGTTAGGAAAAGTTCGCTCCATAGCAATATAGCTTGCACCAACATGTACAACAAGATAGTACATATACACAAAATAAAAAAATAAATTTTTTAAAAAATTACGATGAGAAAGAGCAAAATTAAAATGTAAGTCTGTCTTGTAAGGAGGCTTGGCATGGCCTGAACAATAGCACAAAATGAGAGGAGAAGTGGTAGCAAAGGAATAAATCTGAATTCAGGGGGGGGGGAGTGATGGAAGCTCAACCTTGTCCTACCGGGGTGTGCCAAAAATTACTATATCTATGGAAACGTAAAGTATCTAGCTAAACCAACATGAAGTGTAAACAATAATGAAAAGCAAGAAGTAGAGTGAACATAATGCTTTAATCTCTCTTTTACTTAATCCCATTATTACTCATCTAATTATCCACTAATATCAATCTTATCCACTTCTCCCTTCTTGTGGTCCAAAATTACAAGAGCTTGTTCTCCTCAACCAAGCCACCATTTCCCTTGAAATTTTATGAACAAGTTACCCAGCCCTAGGTGCATCTATAGCTCAGAGCAATTTGGCACATTTAAACTACGTAGCCCGAAAGAGGCGCTGCAGTCAGAGCGATTGGTCTTTTGATGAATTCGTTGCACCTACTCCAAATTGAGTCAAGCACTCTTAGGGAAAGATTAGACATAGCCTAAGCTACACACATTCCAAACTTGGGCCCAAATCGACCACAGGTTAAGCCAAATCAAGCAAAAAAACAATCAGAAGAAGAAGCGTAAATTCGCCTATTTTGTGGTTTTTTTTGTTGGATTTTCCTTGTGTTTCTTATCTTCTCATCAAGGGCAAAGAGCTCAAGAAAAAAGCCCCTTCAATGCTTGCTCCCTCATGCTCAATTTAAGGCTCCATCTTTTAGCTCTGTAATCACAGTGATTAACACTAATCACTGTGATAGTGATTAACACTAATCACTATCATTAGCAGCCATTTAGCAGAAATTGAGCTCAATCAAGGCCAAAATTGAAAAATTAGAGTGATATTCCGTTGTGGGAAATTCTTTGTTACATCAAAATTCATCTCAACCATTTACATTGCTCAAACTTAAGTGAATTTTCACTGCATTGTGTTTATCTCTAGCGTATAGTTTACAAATCACTTGTAAAAGAGTAAGACACTGCCTGAGCACTAAAATCAAGGCTCAAGGTAAGACCCCCTTCCAATCATGGAGCATGTAGAAGTCGTCTCAAGATTTACTGGTGATGGTTTTTTCACATGGCAAAGCAAGACCATGTACTTGATTATGCGTAAGAGGCTTTGGCACCTTATTGAGGATGAAGAAGTGGAGGTTGAGCCACTTCAAAACAACAAAACATTGGGCCTCATCGCTCAAAATCTTGATGATGATGTGATTAGTCACATTGCTGGCATCAAGGATGCTAAGTTGGCATGGCAGGAACTCAACAAGATTTTCGGCACCGACTCAAAGAGCTCAAAGATCAACCTTCTCATGTAGTTTTACAAGCTCAACAAGGAGGAGACCGAGACTATGGCACAACACATCAGTAAATCTAAAGGTATCAAACAACAACGTAGTGCATTAAAGAAAGTCATTGAGGAAGATGAATCTATTGTTGTATTGCTAAAAAGTGTTGACAAAGAACCTTATGAATCAATTGTTGCTACACTTAAAAATGTGCCCAACACTAAACTTCAAGATATAGAATCATCTCTACTTGAACAAGAATCCAAATTCAAAGATAAAGACTCATTCAAATCACATTCAAGTGAGCAAGCACTGTATACAAAGGGTGGGAGATTTCAAAGGACAAATTAATCAACATCTCAACTTCCAAGATGCTATCACTATGGAAAAATTGGTCATACCAAGAATGAATGTCGCAATAAAGATAAACCAAACCTTGTTTGTGACTATTGTGAAAAAATTGGTCACCTAGAAGAAGATTGCTATCAAAAAAAGAAGCAGGCAAACTACATCGAGGCCAAAGCTGTCCAAGCTGAAGACGTGCTCTTCTAGAGAAAGAACCATTGTACTTTTCATCCCTCTTGTCTCTACAAAAAGTGTGATGTAATCAACCTCTAAGGCCATATGATGCACTCAAGCTGAAATTTATAGCCAAAGTAGCTATAATGCCAAAGTAACATAAAGGCCAAAGTAGCCTAGCACAAGGGGAGAGAGAGGAAGAGTGAAAGCCTAAAAATTGTACCCAATCTAGCATCAAGGGGGGGTGTTGAAATGAGTGATGCTACAGTGCCAAGTCACCTAGCCAAGTTATCTCACATGAGCTATCATAGCTTTGTTATACTTTCCTCATATAAAAGGAGGACATTTGAAGCATTAGAATACAAGCACAACATCTCAAGTCTTTTTATGAGTACAAGTTTCTATCTTGTAACATAATTGAACTTGAATCTAAACTTAGTTAGCACACACTCATCACCATGAGTATTGTTCATTTTTATCCACCTTAGATTAGTGTTATCATTAGTGTAGGATTAGAGTAAGATTAGGATCTAATTAGATAGTTGATTGTCATTAGGGATCTTGATCCATGAATTTCATCACCCTCAATGGTAGGCCCCTCCAACTAGCATGCACCAACACCTTCCCTTGATATGGAATCTTAGACCACCACCTTAGAATAGTGTTATCATTAGTGTAGGATTAGAGTAAGATTAGGATCTAATTAGATAGTTGATTGTCATTAGGGATCTTGATCCATGAATTTCATCACCCTCAATGGTAGGCCCCTCCAACTAGCATGCACCAACACCTTCCCTTGATATGGAATCTTAGACCACCAACCCTCCTGTAAGATTACTTCCTTCCACTAGGCCCTACTTTTCCTGATGTTCCATATCCTATTAGCCTTCTCAGTGATCCAACGCTTATCTTCCACCATCATATGGTGTACGCTGGACAATGTCCTAAGGCTTTCGAAATGCCCAATATAACCAACATTGCTGATCCTCCAATTGAGGAATATCACCAAATGGTGTAAGTCCTGCCCTCACCTTCTCCCATAACTATACATATTCACATGGAACCCAAAAATATTGACAAATTTTTCGAAAAGACAATAAGCGGCCTCTATGTGGCAACATTGCATCCATAATTCTCACTAGTCCCAATCGAGCCATTCTATTATTGAATTTTGGCCCTCAACAAGTTTGTCAGGCCACTCAAGAAGTTGTGAAGTAGCCAACACCTCACCTGCTATAGAATTCAGCTGCAAACTCTTATCTAAAGGCTTCCATTTAGTGTGTGCCAACACCTCCTTCCATGAGATCATCAAATAAGAAAGGAGAGGTGAAGCCACCACTTGACCCTATTGGGAACCATTCACTACATCCCACAATGTACCATCAATCCTGGTATTACCATGCACAAGTGCGACCTCCTCTATGAGGGCCTTAGCCATTACCACCCATGGATCTTAAGATACACACATATCTTGCAATTAAGGCCATCTCCTCTAGCGACCATATGTAATCTGACATCTAATAGGGCTACCCCTCCACTCCTCTTCGGAGTAGTAACATGTTCCCAAGAAATCCACGTCTGCCTTGGCTTATTTCATGGTCTTTTCCATAGCATAAATCTAATTGGATGTTGTACCTAATGTAAATCTTTGCTCGTCCATAGAAATAAAGGCAAGAAAAAAATATCATGCTAATCATAATGGATTGTGCCACTTTGAACCTAACATGCTAATCATAATGGACTTATCATTTATCCTTGCAAAAATTCATGCCAACAAATCTTGTGAATTAACATCAACTTCAATCGGATAACCCAAGTGGCATGTGCTACATCCCCTTTGTATGACCTGTCCATTCCATCCCAAACCAAGTAAATCACTCTCGATACAGCTTATCACAGCAAATTTTTGCATATTAATGTATAACCCTAAAGCAAAACCAAAAGTATCCCAAGCAACCATAGCCTTCTAAACATTATCTCTTTGAGCCTTAAGGAACATAAAAGAATCATCTACCAATGGCCTGGCTGACCATCTGCTCTCTGCTTGGAAGAGTAAGCCCTACAACTTCACCATCCTCCACTAGCTTATCCAGTTGTTCTGCAACTTCTCCCTAAAATACGATACATTATGAATCCCATATTAGAGCGAGCAAGCTTTTGAATATTGAACATACAACACTCCCAAGATGACACCCCAATAGAGACTACATGGCCTGAAAAGTTTTGTAACACCTGTAACATAAAATAATGGAAAATAGTATGCTTAAGAAAGTCTGGTGATGCATCTCCAATACCAAAGGGAAATGATCTGACAAAATATGATTATATTCCACCTGCATGGACATATCTCTGGCAGAAACAAATCATGATATCAAAAATACATTCGGTCTAGATAAGCTCTTGTGCCCACGTACTGTTGAGAGGCATATGTAAATCCTCTCTCATGCGAGTGTAGCCATGACCACATATCTTGTTTCAAAACTTGATTGGCAAACACATTCCAGCTCAACCTCTCCAGCCCATCCATAATAGAGTGAGGTGTAGAAGCATGCTCCATTAATTCAAATACATTAAAATCAACGCAAAGCTATTCTTAGCGTTGAACAAACACAATAAATTGTCCCATAACTAACGATGATGTGCACCACCATTAGGTGCATACAACCCCACAAGCCATAATGTTTCATCCATAAACTCCACTTCCACAACAATGAATCGCCCTCGGACATCCTCCATAACCAATGATGGATTAAACTGAGATTTGAATGCAATCATAATCCCTAATTCTGTAGTGAGTTGCCCACTATAAAACACACAAAATTCCTTGTATTTATACACTTGTCCAGCCATGGAATGTTGTTTATGATCCACAGCACAAAACATATCCCATTTGTTGGAATTAGGGTTCGGGTTTCAACAATGCACACACACAAGATAGAGAAGCTTGAGAGCACACAAACTCACTAAAATAGAATGACAAATGTGTGCCAGATACAAAAGACAAGTACACACCCCAAAATGAGTAGATAAGAGGGTGTACATACGCACGGGGGAAAAAACCTCCTAGTCAGGAAAAAAATGCCCCAACGGTCCTAAGTGTGTTCACACTGTTATGAGAATATATTTTAAGTCCTCTAGAAAAATATTATTTATCCCCTCTTGAGTAATTTGGGGACGCCTAGATTACTCTTGCGTCATGCCGGCTAGGTTAATATAGTGGGTGACACCACTATAAATATTAATACGTGCGGTATATGACATATGTTTGAGGCCACCTATGATTATTTCAGTTAGGTTTGTATGGCAGGGTGATTCCTGGGGTACTTACGCCTGGTAGTCATGAGTTGGTGATGATTTGTGCCTGTTTAATATTTGTGGGATTAATTAATTGGGCTTATATTTTCAGGTGACGAAGACTATGGGAATTGAAGAGTTTACTTTGGAAGAAATGTCTTGGAACATCACATTTCATTTTTTGGCAAGCATAGTATCTTGTAACCTAATCAAATGATTTTTCCATTTTGAACTTTAGGAAAGATACATTTATTTATGTGGAATTTATTAAAGCCTATGGCTTTACCCTAGTCCCAATTTGACACTCTATTTTTGTTAAAGAAGAGTGCCGTGCTCTCTAAAAAGCACATCTTGTATTTTGGGGGCTATGGCCTAATTTTGGTAAAAAGGAAAGCTAATAAAGAAATACTCTTGTGTGGGGAGAGGCCACGCACAAGAGGGGGGAAGATTGCACCCAATATGGTCTTTTTGGAGCTAAGTATTTTTGTTTAAGTGTTTAATTTTTCAATTGATTTGATTTAGTTGAAGCTTACAAGCAATGGTTTTTATGATTGAATTAATTCTCTACTTTCCACAATCAATTCCTAGAATAAGATTCTGGTTGCAGTGGTATCAAAGCTTGGGCCAGGAGATTTGTGGAGAAGGTAGGAAAGGGCTTCAACTTCTTAAAAATCAAGAAAGTGCAGGAATTTATCCAGTGGACAGAAGGGTGTTTTGTAGGTCTTTACCCAAAGGTCAAAGATTCAAAACTAGATCTACTCTCAAACCCACTCACCACCCTACAAAACCATCCCTCTCTATCAAAAAGTGGTTTTTCCAAATACTCAGTGAAATCAAAATCTGACCATATGGATGAAATCCTCATAGCCAAAAACCTCACGGGTATCTCTCAGAAATCAGAAAGCTTCAAGGATGAGCAAATCTATAATGGATGGAGCAGATAAATCTGTGTAAAAGCCATAAAAAAAATCTCAAGAAACTTTTGGAGAAGGAGGCGCACGGCGGCAGCCTGCCGGCGCAAAACAGCGTGGAGAGGAGATATATAAAAAAAACCAAAGCTTAATCACTTCATAAGCTTAATCTTGGTTAATCGCTTACTTTTTCCAATCCCCATGCAAGTCACATCACTTTTTGAACCTTTACTTCTCCTATTTTCAAATTTGAAGAGAAATTCAAAGGTTTCCAATTCTGAAAATTTCTGGGTGCAGAAAAGTGATTTACAGGTTTTAAAAGGCTTGAAAATTACCTAGAAAAGGCCAAAAAATTCCGAAATCGCTTCTGAAAAATTTTGAAAAAATTTTGAAAATATTACAGAGATTGGGCAATGTTTACAGGACTGTTTCAGCATGTTTCAAAGTGCAAAAAAATTATTTCATCAACAATTCGACTAGTCCAAGTCTCGTAAATCACGCGGAATGAGGGTACTTCTTCTAAACCATTTACTAAATCTTTTTATGCTTCAAATAAGATGTATAAACTAGGTTATGACAAAGGCAAGGATGAGGCTAAAGGCAACATGAGTACCAATAAGAAAGTCAATGGTGGCAAACCGAAGACATCTCCTATCAAATGTTTCAAGTGCCACAAAGAAGGTCACATAGCACCGAATTGTCCGGATCGTACCAAGAATTCAACACCAGCAGCAGCAGCTCGAGTCAACATGATTGAAGAAGACGACAATGAAGAAGAATCATTCAAGCAAGAGGGTAATTCCGATCCAGATTACTCAGAACAAGAAGGTAAACCTCATGTTCATTCTTTGCTTAAAATAAAAGGAACGATAAATGGACATGAAGTTCTTATTTTGCATGATGATGGTAGTACACATGATTTCATTTCTGAAAAGGTACTTAAAGCATTAAATCTTCATTCTTCACCTACGCACTATAAAGTCAAAGCAGCATTTACTGGAACAAAGTATAATTGCATGCAAGAGGTGAAAGATTTGGATTTATGCATCAAACCTTTAACAGAAAAGAGGGATTTCTTAGTTGCACCTTTACAAGGGGTAGATATAATTTTGGGTATGCCTTGGAGACACAAATACAATCCTATTATAGACTATGACACTCATAGCATTTCTCTAAGGAAGGACAATGAAAATATTATCCTCCAGTGCAACCTTATAGACAACTTGTCTTGGAAGAGATGCACCAACCACCATTTGTGGGACATAGAGGAGTTTCCGCAACACTTCAAGTAGTTTCTCGAGAATTCTATTGGCCTCATTTGAAGAATGATGTAGCTAAGTTTGTAGCTGAATGTAACATTTGCCAAACAATTAAAAGCTTCAAAGGCAAAGCTTTAGGATTGCTTATGCCTTTACCTATTCCTGAGACCATGGGAACAAGTGTCTATGGACTTCATTACTGGCTTCCCTACTACTTCCAGTCACCATGACATGATTTGGACAATAGTGGACAGATTTAGTAAGCAAGCCTATTTTATTCCATGTAAAAAGACACTAACTTCTCAGCAAGCCGCGAACATATTTATTAAGCAAATTTTTGTTCATCATGGACTACCCAAAGTGATAGTTTCTGATAGAGATTCTAAATTTTGTAGTCACTTTTGGGTTGCTCTTTTCTCAAACTTAGGCACTAAGTTAGATTTTTCCACGGCATTCCATCTGGAATCGAATGGACAAACCGAAGTCACAAATAGCACTATCTTAGATATGCTTAGAGCCTATGTTTCCCAGCAACCTAGTACATGGGATAAGTACATACACCTACTCCAATTTGCTTATAATAATACTCCTCATACTGCTACTGGTTGAGCACCATTTGAGATTATCTACGGAAGAGCATTGCCTATTCCGGCTACTAGACTCTCTCATAAGATTGAAGCAGCCGACCAATATGTTAGAGACTTTGATCGCATTCTATCTGAAATGCGTAATTGTATTGCAAGAGCTCAAGAGAAGTATACATCTCAAGCAAATAGGAAGCGCAAAGATTTTTCATTTCAAGAAGGTGATTATGTACTTTTGAGAATTGAAAAGCATCGATTAAAGAGTGTGGAAAAATTCCCTGCACAGTGAAGCTAGCGCCTAGATATTATGGGCCATTTAAAATACTCAAAAAGATTAATGATGTGGCCTATAGACTAGAGCTTCCATCTAATTGGAATATCCACAATTCTTTTCATATCCATCTCTTGAAACCTTTTCGAGGAACACTTCCTACTCACCCAACATATGAGGAACCACCTCTTATTGAAGGAGAGGAAGAAGTACTAGTTCCTGATGCTATCATTGACCAAGAGATAACAACAAGAACAGGTAATCAATACTTCAAGTATCTTTTGACTTTCAAGAATCATCCACAAGAAGATGCTAAATGGATGCCTGAGAAATTTTTCCGAGTTTACCCTGAAATTCTTCATTCTTTTCAAACCCAGCAAATCCGCAATTGAGGACAATTGCAAACTCAAGCAAGAGGGATGTTATGAGAATATATTTTAAGTCCTCTAGAAAAATATTATTTATCCCCTCTTGAGTAATTTGGGGACGCCTAAATTACTCTTGCGTCATGCCGGCTAGGTTAATATCGTGGGTGACACCACTATAAATATTAATACGTGCGGTATATGACGTATGTTTGAGGCCACCTATGATTATTTCAGTTAGGTTTGTATGGCAGGGTGATTCCTGGGGTACTTATGCCTGGTAGTCATGAGTTGGTGATGATTTGTGCCTGTTTAATATTTGTGGGATTAATTTAATAATTAATTGGGCTTATATTTTCAGGTGACGAAGACTATGGGAATTGAAGAGTTTACTTTGGAAGAAATGTCTTGGATCATCACATTTCATTTTTTGGCAAGCATAGTAGCTTGTAACCTAATCAAATGATTTTTCCATTTTGAACTTTAGGAAAGATACATTTATTTATGTGGAATTTATTAAAGCCTATGGCTTTACCCTAGTCCCAATTTGACACTCTATTTTTGTTAAAGAAGAGTGCCGTGCTCTCTAAAAAGCACATCTTGTATTTTGGGAGCTATGGCCTAATTTTGGTGAAAAGGAAAGCTAATAAAGAAATACTCTTGTGTGGGGAGAGGCCACGCACAAGAGGGGGGAAGATTGCACCCAATATGGTCTTTTTGGAGCTAAGTATTTTTGTTTAAGTGTTTAATTTTTCAATTGATTTGATTTAGTTGAAGCTTACAAGCAATGGTTTTTATGATTGAATTAATTCTCTACTTTCCACAATCAATTCCTAGAATAAGATTCCGGTTGCAGTGGTATCAGAGCTTGGGCTAGGAGATTTGTGGAGAAGGTAGGAAAGGGCTTCAACTTCTCAAAAATCAAGAAAGTGCAGGAATTTATCCAGTGGACAGAAGGGTGTTTTGTAGGTCTTTACCCAAAGGTATTTGGCGAGCGCCTCTCTTAGCCACCATAAGCCAAGCTCTATCTTCTATATCTACCAAAACTTGTTTACTTTTATCTACCAAAACTTGTTTACCTTTATCTATCACTTGCTCACTTTGTTTTGCTACTTGTTTTCCCTTCTCTATATTCAAACCAAATGGCAAAATAAGAGCTAACATATCCTTATGAGTCAGTTCCTTGGATACATTCGGTTGTGTGGTTGAGCATTCACCTCCTTTTTGGACACTTTGAAATGAAGTGACCCATCTCCCCACAAAAACGGAAGCAATGGCCTGCAAACAATCCCCACTTTAATTCAAAATACAAAGGATCAAATCCATCCACGCATAACCTCAATTGTCGAGGTCGAGATTTCCCAATATCCCCTAGCATGCAAACCCTATTTTTATTCTTGGACAACATTTTGGGCTCCACCAACTCCTCCCCAATAGTACGCATGGCCAACGGTAACAATTCCCACATAGTTGATGGAAAGTCTACAACCTCAACCCAAATAGGGCGTGCTTGGCGCAACATATCTCTATACTCTACCATAGGGCATGAGGGTACAACATGCACCAACTGTCCATCTAGAAATAACGGGAGTTTCTGCATAACCAAATCTCAAACTTCTTTGGATGAGAATAGGGCCTCATAGAATCCTATGGGACCATCAAATATCTTCTCCACAAAATTACCATATAATAAATCATGTAACCAATTTGTAATCCTATTAAGAATGGAATTTGTCCAGTAAAAAGAGAATTGTAGCCTTGTTGAAAGGATTCCACTTGTGCCACAAACCACCATGTTTCCACTCCGGCATCTACCACTTCCTCTATTGGAACCTTAGTAGCCCTAACATGATTTGGCATCACATATGGCTGCAAAATCTGATTAGCTTGTGCAAGTCAAAAGTCAAAAGCCACCTCATGCTTCTCTTCTTGAGATGCATCAAGAAGCAAGGTATCTTGAAGCATCCGACCAGTCTCCTTCCCTCCTCACCTCCGATCAATCTTTGCCTTTTAGCCTGATCTTCAAGCTCTGGCTCTAGCCCTCCACCCTCAAACTTCTCTTCATCTTCTGTTGAGACATGTGTCTCTACAAAATCCATATCTATGGTTCCCTAACTCATTTCCACTACTCAACATCGGGAATTAATGCTTCCACTAGAAGAAAGAGAAGAGTTACGTTTTAGCCCTGCAATCAAAGAGGAGAAGATCCACTGCCTGGATGGAAAATCTGTTTGCAAAACGAATGGCTCTGAAAGGGGGTAAAACCTCAGCACGGCTAGTGGAACCGCTTCAGGCTCACCCACAGAGAAATTAGGGCAAACACAAACACTCTGCAGGCTAAAAATCTATGCACGGCCGTGATTGCAACTTCTCCACTACTCGAATGGATAATATGTCTGCACAAATGGCTCCGAAAGGGGGGTAAAACCCTAGTAGGGCTGGTGCGAGGCTCACCCATAGAGAAATTAGGGCAAACACAAACATTGTGTAGGTTGAAAATCTGCGCCTCTCTCTCTCTCTCTCTCTCTCTCTCTCTCTCTATATATATATATATATATATATATATATATATATATATATATCTCACACACACACACACACATATATAAAAACTAATATATATATATATATATATATATATATATATATATATATATATATATATATATATATATATATATACCACACACACACATATATATATATATAAACTAATTTTTATTTTCCTTATTGGATAAATCTTCATAAAGGCCAACATGATGAAAGTTTCCTTTGAGAAATATAAAATCCTTTATGGGAAAGGATTTTTTAATTCCGAAAGCATCACCCTTAGAGTTCAAGTGTAAAGAGGACATCATATTTAGAGACATATTCACAGAAGATTAAGAGACATGAGTGATGTAAAGAGGACATCATATTTAGAGACATGTTCACAGAAGATTAAGAGACATGAGTGATGTAAAGAGGACATCATATTTAGAGACATGTTCACAGAAGATTAAGAGACATGAGTGATGTAAATGTTCCATTGAGAAATTGAAAATATTTTATGGGGAAAGTATTTTCTAATTCACAAAGCATCACCCTTAAAATATAAATGTATTGAGGATATCATATTCACAAAGATTAAGAGACACAAGTTGTTCCACATCAAGATATGGAAGGTAGGAATCACTATATCCTTGATGGATCATTCTCTCTTACAAACGAGTTAATTATCTCTTTAGAATATGATACAATTTGCTCTATTTTTATAAACCTAGAAATTATGTCAAAATTTTAAAGGAATTTTTATTATGTATAATTTGATTAAATCAAGGTAATTTTTGCTAAAATGGTCAATAAGCTAAGGTTAAACTAGCTATTCATTTGGGTCAATTGTGTGAATTTGGGGTAAATTATTAAAAGTTCGGCTCAAATTTGATTAACTTCATGATTTTTCTAGGGGAATTATGCCCTAATGCAATATTGTTTATGTAAAAAATCAAGACCAAAGACTATCAATTAGTTGAAAAAAATCCCCAAGGCAATAAATAGATTTATGTTAGAATCATATTATCTCAAGTTCAATTATACAAGCCAAAAATCTCGATTAGTTTGAGACTTGCCAAAAATATTACCCCTCCACTTGTTAACATATAATTTCTCATTCTTGAAATATATCATGGTTTGTGACTAAAATCAAGATGTTGTAAAAGCAATAGTTGATTCTCTCTCTTCAAGATTTATATAAGTGTGATATCACAATACTCCATCCTCTTATTAATATGAGAAACAAGAAAATCAAATCCTATGGATGAGGCTAATGAACACCTCCTCCTCCCTCCCTCCCTCCCCCCCCCAAAAAAAAAAGTGATAAAAAAATCCAAACTCCAACCATAAAGTCTTGTCATAATATCGGGTTTTGTATATGCCCATTGGCAAGGTGAATATATAGAAATTAGCATTTAAATATGAATGAATGAATGAATGTGAGAATCCTAACATATATTAAGGATACAAGCTTCAATAAGGATAATTAGGAGTATTAACGGCACACATTACAATGAGCGTTAAAAGCAACAATAAAAAATAAATCTTACATTGAAACTTAATATGGTTTGATGAAACCTAAATGTGGGCCTAGCATCAACTTTGGCCTTTTTGCTTAATTTAGCTTAATTATATGATGAAATTCATGTGTTAAAGGAGTTTATTTTCACTAATTGAAGTAAAGTTTTAGAGGCCAACTTTATAAGACCATACGATATGATGAAATTCATGTGTTAAAGGTGTTTGTTTTCACTAATTGAAGTAAAGTTTTAGAGGCCAACATTACAAGATCATACGATTTGATGAAATTCATGTGTTAAAGGTGTTTGTTTTCACTAATTGAAGTAAAGTTTTAGACGCCAACATTACAAGACCATACCATATGCTTGTCTCACAGTTCAATGAGCTCACTCACTTATGCACCTTCTTGTATATATACCCTTTAAGCAACAAATCTTAGCTTGCTTTAATGGATGCTTAAGTTATGTAATATCCTATAAGAGTTCCTCCTCTCACTTTAATTTGGAGACGACTTTAAAATGTTCTTCTGCATAAAGGTGCCAAAGGCAAAGTAAGTATGCTCATCAAAAGTCGTTTCATGCATTCCTATATTACATTAGATGAACTATTCCTCCTATGTAGACTTTTCTTCTAATCATATTATCCACCCATATCTTATGCCTATAGATAAAAGATAATGACAATTGTGCTTGTGTCAATTTATGTAGTGCTCTTCCATTCATTTTCCATGATCTTTTAGGGCCACCTAGCTAAGAACACAAGTTAAATCATGTAACCTTGAAGAGTTTACATATATGTACACCCCCATGTGCATGCGTGCATGCACACATGCATGTGCACACACATGCATCTACATGCACACATGCATCTACACACACATATACACAAGTATGCATGATTGCATGCGTGTGCCCACACGCATGATTGCATGCGTGTGGGCACACACATACACACACAAGCATGCACACTCACATGCATATCATTTGACCTCAAGCATATGGTTGCTTAATAAAGAAGCAAGCGGCCTTTTGTTATTAGACCGTGAATAAGCAACCATGTGCAACCGCCTTCATGAATAAACAACCTCAGTGGAATTAATTACGAGGGAATACAAATGTGTTTCAAGAATAGCTTCATTAATTTATATTGCTCTTGGAAAAATGGATAGTCTCCTTACATAATGCTAAAAAAATCTTATTTTGTTGAATATATTGTACGAGTGGAGTGAGATGAAGTATCTTGATTAACAGGTAAATTGTGAATATCAAACTTATATGCGTGCTTTTGATATAAAGCATCTTGTCTAATTGAATTAGGAATATAACACTTCTTAAATCAATGAAGATTTGATACTGAAAATTTAGAGGTAAAAAGGTTATGGTCACTTCTAAATTAATCGTGCTTGTCATGTTTATATTAGATAGCAAGTCACAAATGATTTTGAAAATCTTGGTAGGATGAAGGAGGGCCTTCACAAACGTAGAAATGAAATCTAAAATATTAGATAGCAAGTCACAAATGATTTTGAAAATCTTGGTAGGATGAAGGACGGCCTTCACAAACCCAGAAATGAAATCTAAAACAAAGACACTTATATAGGTTGTAGCAGGAAGCCTTGAATAAGCCGAACCGCCAAGGTCAAGGCGAGACCCACCAACCCACTCCTTGTTGGCCTAGTGAAAGGATGAGAATCGAGATGCATCCACTTAAAGAGCATGGGGGTGTCAAATGATTGCACATCAATCCATAGCTCTTGCTATAGTGGCATTCATAGGAAATGTAAATTTGTTAATTATGTACGTTGGCTCTAAAACATTAGCCATTTTCTCATGTGGAGCGAGATGTCTTTCTTAATAAGCACTTCAAGCACACTAGAGGAGGTTCAATTTCAAAGCAATTTGATAAATGGTGGGAAAGGCATCGTAGTTGAGAGAAAGCGAAGTAACGTGAAGTACCCCTATATTTTGAGTGTAGTTTGGAATTTAGATACTTTGCCTTAGCAGGGGGCACATTTGCAGGACACATCAACTTATAAGATTTAAGTTTCAAAATTGTGTTATATCAAAGTTAGAGTGGGAACAACTTTACAAGTCTACGTAGGGGGGACTAGTGCTCATAGAGACGGTAGAGAGTGAAACAATAAAGTTTATTTTTGAACCAATAAAGTATATGTTTCAACATGCAAATACATAATTATCAATTTCCAAAACCTTCAAAATCAGTATTTTGAGTTATGGAAGAAATACAAAATCAAAAATACTAATGGAATTTGACGTTGTAAATTTGTAGGTTTGGTTAAAAAAAATATTTTCCAAAGTCAGCCCATAGGATAGGCGGAGCCAAATACTAGGTGCAACCAAAAAAGTTCAAAGTCTAAAGCAATCCCGTGCGGTCCTAGCGAGCTGTCCGAGCTAAAGGCATTTCCTGCTGCCGACGGGTAGAGAGAGAGACGATCGTTTTTGTCATTCAAGCGCCATAGCTCTCATCTTTCAAATAGCTCTTAAGAAGCGCCATAGCCAGGACCTTCAATCTTCAACAGTCCGTCTTGCTATTATCCTCTCCACACATTAGCCGTCGCTGCATGACCACGTTCATTGGCTTCATCCATAAATTTCCTCCTCCGCCTTGATGGCTTGCGCGCCAATTCTTGTGCATTTTCTCACCGCTGCATGCCTAATCCACTAATAATCCCCGTTTAACGCCTTCTTAAGCCCCATGGCTTCGCGCAGCTTCAACCTCACGTTCGATGGATCTCCGCAGAGACTCCTCTGTCTACATCGTTCACCAAATTATCCGTCGCAACGCTCTTGCTCGCTTTCTGCCCATGGAAGGATCCTGCAGGGCAAGATTAACATAGCTCCTACTGAGTGGATGTACGGCCGATCGTACACTCGCCATAATCTGAGGCCATCACGGAGGCAGTGGAGTGTCCAAGCTTCCACGAATACCAAAATCGAAAAGCACGGTCCAGCTGTGCTTGAAGACGTGCCTCACTTGACAGACTGGCTTCCTGATTTGCCTGTAAGAACCGCTCATGATTTCCGTTAATTATGACAACGAAAATGTTGATGATGATGCCAATGTAAATATTAATCATTCCAGTAAAAATGTCGTTGATGATAACAATGACAACAATGATGATGATGGAGGCGGTGACAGAGTGGCGGTGGTGGTGATGACTACGAGAATCGTTTTTTACTCATTACAAACCATTTGTAGAGGCAAGGCTTTATGTCTGGTTCCTCTGGTAGAAAGGTTACATACCAGGGAAGGGAGAAAAACCACAATGGCCTTTATCCCATTTGTGCTCACCTAGCGAACAGGACGCGAGATCCAAATGCACATAAAAGCTGCATTGTGTCCTTGTAGAAGCAGAGAGTAGTTCTCAAAGCGCTTCTGTTGACCATTGAGCAAATGAATAAGATGTGTCCATACGGCAAAAACAGTCTTCCCTATTCCCTGCATTGGCCAAACTAAATGTGCCAAGCAGTGAGGCTGCCCCCCCCGAGTCATGTTGAGGGATCTTGCCGTGTCACGAGGGCTTGGCAGGCCTCTACTGCAAATATCCCAATACATATTCATGCTGTCCTCTTCATACAGAGCAAGGCTAGTCTCCACGGCTCCCATTGTGTAGTAAAGCTAGTGTGAGGGTGGCCCTGAGAAAATAGCAGCGCAATCCTGTGCGAAACCTGTGTGCTGTAGGATAGTACCACAGGCACTGACACTGAGACTCCCTCGCTGCTCCAGAAAGCTCACAAGTGGCTGGTCTACCTGTGGTTGGCCAGTACGATGCCTACTGTCAAGCCACATTGAATAGCCTGGCATGTCATTCTCCATGCAATCCAGTGAGACTTCATGATGGGGGTGTGGCCGTGATGTCAAAAGTTGGATCTGGTATGGAGCCAATGAGCCATGTTGAACAAATGAAAAAAGAGTAGGTGGGGTGTTTTGGTCCTTTGGAGTTGTTACTATTAAAACAACCATATTCCATCATGGTTGCCAGATAGTGGGAACTGTTACAACTGGTTGAGCTTCCTCACCAGGAGTTTTGACACCTGAGCAGAACTGGAATTCTTTCCTGCACAGCTGATTTACCAGAAGCTGAGTCACTGTCAAATTCGCCCCCTTTCTGTGAGTTTGATGTGAAGCTGTAATCTGATGTCAGGCTGGCCCCCCATCTTGTCAACCATCATGTCAGCCTTACCCCCCCCCCCCCCCCCCTCCCCCCCCCCCCCCAACAATGACATCAGGGATGGCCAGCCGGTTGGCCATTTCGCTTTGAAAACGGGTTGTTTTTGCCATGGCGGTATTTTTGAAACAAGAGTGTCATCCCAATGGCTGTTCCTTTCCTCTTAATGAGCCTCTAGTGATGCTGGAAGAAGACGACTATCTTTCCCCAGGCACTTTCAAGTACCTGGAGGGCTACCAAGATAAAGCATCTGAGAGCAAGGCTAAGTATGATTGGTGTAGGGATAGCATAGGGATCCTGCAATTTTGATTTTTATAAAATGTTACAACTCAAACTATTAATTTTGATTTTTATAAAATGTTACAACTCAAACTATTAAATGCAATTTTCATAGTGTACAGTCATGAGCTATCATGTGATGGTTTACTTGTTTGGCTCTTGTTGCAGACGTATGACAGTCCTCTTAATTACAATCCTGCTTATGCCACTGGGAGGTAAAGAACAAGTTTTGTCTCTATTTTGCACGCTCCTTTTCAGGCTGCCTTTGAGTTGACCTTTCTAAGTGCTTTACTTGCAATTTGACTTGCAGGCACTATTTTGTGGGCCCTGATGATGTGGTTGCCAGAAATGTGAGATCTGGATGACTTTTTTATGAACTCTTTGCAATCTCTTATGTCTAAAATTGCCACCCCTTTGTTCATGGGTCCCTGCCTGAGTAGCTACTGCCCAGAAGGGGGCTTCGACACTTTGTGCGTGTGCGTGTGGGTGGGCATGTGTGTGCATGTCTGCCTGCTTTTGTGTGTGCGCTTGTGTTTATATATATAATAACAAACACACAAAAAAGCAACACTTATATTATTGTTTTTGTAATGTTCACTCAATTTTGTCACGAAAATGGGTTTTGTGTTTGAAGGTGGTTGTGTCACTACATAATCCAGGAGACGGGGCCCATTTTCGCCGAGCGGGACCTAGGGAAAAGGTCTCTCTCTACAGCTTTTGATGGTGGTGTTTTTTTTCTATTTCAGCTTGTAAAGCTTGTAAATGCCTAAACTTTGATCCCATGGTAGCCAATGCCAGCTTGTACCAGAAACTTTGGCAGCTTCTATTGTTTTCCTTTTGTAAAGCTAATTTTGCTGTTTTTGTGTGGAAACAGGTTTACTTCAAACCTGCAGAGGTTCGAGCTAGCATTGTTACATGCGGAGGCCTTTGCCCTGGGTTAAACACTGTCATTCGTGAAATTGTGTGCGGATTGTGGAATCAATATGGAGTTCGAGACATCATTGGCATTGAGGTACTTGTATTGCCTTCTATGGTTCCTCGTTTTCTTGGGGGTGTCCTAATCCCACACAGATAATGGGAACTCTTATCAATTGCATAAAGAAATGAAAGGCAGTTTGCATCAGTGGAACATGCAAGTTATGTGGACATATCGTCGTCAAACTTTAACACACCAGTTGAGTCCACTCTTTTTTTTTTTTTTTTGAAAAAGATCTTTTGATTAGTTACCAAGAAAACAGCCAAAATGGCTACATACAAACTCATCCTCAAATGTGAAACGTGAGTCAAGATGCATAAAAGGGGAGGATGCTCTTCTCCTTCAGCTGGCCGCTCCAGGAGGAGAAGGCGATCTCTCATATAATGGGGGGAGGGGGAAACAACCACACAGGTGGTCTGTAATGCCAAGTGGGCTCACCACCGCTGTTAGTGAGAAAGGGACCATGATGCCAGATCCTCAAGAAGGCCTCTTAGCGTTTCCGCATGCAGTCTGAGCCACCCTGGAGCTGCCCTCACTAACCATAGAGGGTATGAATGATATTGAGCCAGATGCTCGGGATGGGCTCCGCTGGTGGGGTGAGGGTGCCTTCGCTGCATCGAGCTCTCCATATGTGCCATGCAGCTATACTGCTGCAATTCTCTCATCTCTGGTAATTACCTGGTGACCAACGACTTGTGGATGGAGCTGGGACTAGCACTATAGAAATGTGAAGGTGAGAGACCTGGAGGGCTAGTCCCCCACCTTTCTCCTCATAAGGCATGACAACCGCGGCCTTTGTGGCCTCCCAAAGATAATGACGCTGAGACTCCTCAGGATGGCCACATCTTGGACATAATGCTGGTCTACCCCTAATGGCCAACCAGGTGCCAATTCCCAAGCTCCTATGTGCCAGTTGTTGCCACATGAAAAGGGTAATCTTCCGCGGCCAAAAAGTATACCACAACCGCTTCCAAAAATCTGAGAGTGTGTGTGGCGGGAGGCCCTGGGACCGCCAATGTCCTGCTGCTATTGGAGTCCCCTCTACCTTTGACATCTGAATCTTGTGACCTAGCTGTGCAGTGTAAACAAAAAAGGGGGCGCTAGGCGTCTCCTCATTGTCCTCTGGATCTTGTTATGTCCACTCTCCCAAGTCCCATTGGAGACTCGTGAGAGGCCGGCCACTCATGTGCATGAAAATCAATCACCCTCACCCTGGTTTGCCGACAAGGTTCCATGCCCTCCCGATGATGATGATTATGTTGATGCCGCTGTGAATGTAACACGTGGAAGCTCTGAGAGTCTTCTTTCAGCCCTAAACACTCTTGGGAAACCATCTGATGCAAAACGCAGATATAGAGAGAGTAGAGAGAGAGATATGTGCTGGAAATTCAGTATATTTCTATGATACAAAAAGGTATCTGAATCTGCAGCCATGGGCTGCCTTACATAAAAGGTGATGACACCTAAATCTGTCCCCTATGGGACCTCTAATGATCCAATCCCCTAATGGGAGAGAATGCCTAACACAAGGAGCAAGTGCGCCTTTATATAGGCCTTGGGATCCATGGGAAACTGGCGGACTGCTGGTCGGCCAACAGCCCTGCCAGAAAATACCAAAACGCATGCTCTTTTATTAGATGCTCTTGACTTTATGATGCGCTTCAGCCCCTGGCCCTTCTGGAATCAGCCGACAGCCCTTATCTGGATCATGCGCTTCAGCCGTCTGCTTCCCTCCATGATCCCACTTGTCCTGCTCCATGTCCACCTCAGATATTACACCTGAAGCTCCTACATTCTGGTTCTACCTATCTTCTACTGGTTCATGGTCTTTATCTGTTTGCCCCCTTCTGGATTTATCCTTGAGAAGGTCCATGGCATTGCTTATGCACATGACATCCCCCTTTGCTAAACTTGATGACGGGAATCCAACATGCTCTTGGATGATTGTCATCATCCCAATCCTGTCCCGAAGTCCCTCTGTCATCATCCATCCCTGGCAACCGTTTTCTCTGAAAACCCGGCCTGTTCTCCAAACCACTCTGTCTCTGACGAAGATCTATGCATCTGTTTCCTCTAGTCCACAATCCATTCCTGCCCTGACTCTGAACACCGTCTTGGTCTTCTTTCCTGAGAGATGAGTCTAGCACCCTCACATCACCCTTGGAGGATCAACCTCCCTTGGGACCGTTGCCTGAGAACCTATTTGGCTCACGGAACTGCCATCCCCATCTGGCACTGTGGAACACCACCAACAAACCTCCTGGGAGTTCTTCCCGATCTGTGTTCCTTGCCTTGGGCTTTGAATCCGTGTACTTTCCTGTACCTTGGACCTGTACACCATCATCTGGGACTGAATCAGTGTTTAGCTTTGCTGAGCCTGATGCTCTGATACCAATGTAACACGCGGAAGCTCTGAGAGTCTTCTTTCAGCCCTAAACACTCTTGGGAAACCATCTGATGCAAAACGCAGATATAGAGAGAGTAGAGAGAGAGCGATGTGCTGGAAATTCAGTATATTTCTATGATACAAAAAGGTATCTGAATCTGCAGCCATGGGCTGCCTTACATAAAAGATGATGACACCTAAATCTGTCCCATATGGGACCTCTAATGATCCAATCCCCTAGTGGGAGAGAATGCCTAACACAAGGAGCAAGTGCGCCTTTATATAGGCCTTGGGATCCATGGGAAACTGGCCGACTGCTGGTCGGCCAGCAGCCTTGCCAGAAAATACCAAAACGCATGCTCTTTTATTAGATGCTCTTGACTTTATGATGCGCTTCAGCCCCTGGCCCTTCTGGAATCAGCCGACAGCCCTTATCTGGATCATGTGCTTCAGCCGTCTGCTTCCCTCCATGATCCCACTTGTCCTGCTCCATGTCCACCTCAGATACTAAACCTGAAGCTCCTACATTCTGGTTCTACCTATCTTCTACTGGTTCATGGTCTTTATCTGTTTGCCCCCTTCTGGATTTATCCTTGAGAAGGTCCATGGCATTGCTTATGCACATGACAGTGAAGCTAATGATGATGATGATGATGATGATGATGATGATGATGTTGCTAAGGCTGATGCTGATGTGATACCGCTGATGACACTGATGATGGTAATGAAGATGATGCTACTGATGCTAGTGATGCTCTAAATGCTGACTTAATCAGGGATTCCACTGCTCATGCTGAGGTTTAGCCATGGCACGGACGCGCACGTGATAGATGGTGCTCCTGTAAGAAGAGAATGTCAATGGATCCACCAACTGTTGCTTTGTAGAGCTCCTCTCTAAGGACACCACGCCTCTGGAAGCACTGTGGGTCCCCCAACCCCTGGATGTTCCCTGAGACAATCCGCATAGCTAAGAGCTGAACTGTCGGAACTGCCCTCCACTCGAATAGTCTTGGGCGTGGGTTTCGATGGAGAGCAGTCAGTGTTGGTCTTGGGATGAAGCCGTGCCAGATGGGCATGTATCCTGGCCTCCATGTGGACCCACTCTGTTTGAGCCCTAGAGTATGCATATTCTGGACTCTATCTATCACAGTGTAGGTATCTATAGGAGGGGGGAAGTGGTACCGCCACTAAAACATGAAGACACAAAAAGCAGCACCGCCAGGATGGAGGACACCATCTTCCTTGTCTGATCCCTGAGGCCGGAGCCGCCCAACTCCATCCGAACCAAAGGCCAGAGGTGAGGAAGCACATCAGTGATATGCAAGTCGTGCAGATGACGCGAAAGCTCTATGGCCCGCCCTTGTATAGCAGTGGACATTGACTCCGTGCTCTAGTCCGTCCCTTGTGTTGCACTTAGGGGGAAGGAGAAGATCATTGCTCTACTCTTTGGGGTGGACGGTTTGGAGTGGTATAACACGACACAAATGGGGATGGGAGCCACCATCTCCTCGAACATGCGAGCTCCATCAATAGGGAGGCACCGAAAAAAACTGTAGTTGACTAGCTGTCCCAACACCTTTGGGGGGGCCCCACCTGTGGCGACTCAGGAGGGAGAGTTGGGACCGGAGAGGCAGCGATGGTCATCTCTACCGGCTCCAAGAAATGATGAATAAACTGGGGGACAGAGCTGGTTGGTTGTCGCCGCTCTAGATCTAGCGCAGCCAGAGGGCAGTGGGAGTGCTCTGGAGGCTAGAAAGGGGGGGAGGGGGGGGTTTCTTGTATAGCTGGGGCAGAGAGGGATGGCTACGAGGCCAGTCCCGCTACATGCTCTGGGGTCAGTGATCCCCATGAGAGGCTGAAAACTTGGAGGGGGGTCCTGACAAGGTAAGAGTCTCCAGAAGGTGGGGGCCGGGGCGGGTTCCTCGAGGGAACTGAGAGGGGACCATCACCATCGGGGGCTGTTGAGATAAATGCTCAAAACGGTTCTCTGACACAACCGTATCCTCCTGGATCCTGCCGGCCTAATGTGCCTGTCGATGCCGCTCGATTCTTGGCATCGACCGGCAGTCCCACCTCGGGCCAGTGGTCTACCACTCCTGTGCCGGCCTTAGCCGGGGCTTGGTGATCGGCGTGTGTCTCGCCCACCCACCCTAGGAAGGGTCTGAATTGGGGCCGGGGAGGTTGGGGGACAACTAGAGGCGGCCTTCTGGACTGCTGGCAAGGGAAGACTCTAGCGAGGTGTCCCATGTGGCAGCAGATGAAACATTAGCCTGGACTCAACTGTCTCCAAACCCCACCCACCGTCGGAATGCACAGCGGAATATGAGACACACATCTGAGAGCAAACACGTGCAGGACTCCACGTTTGAACAAGGGCACACGTAGAAGACAAGCGCCAGCCTGCAACACATTGAACTGGGAGCAGAAGGAAAAAAACGCAGACAAGAGTGTGGCTGGGTATGTACTCTGTATATACACAGGAATCCCAAATGAGTGATACAATGGCATGGGTTGTGAGGGTCCATTTTATATGGACCCGGCAGCACCCAACCACAGGGAGCTGGGGTGCCGCCTGAGCAAATCCTGAGATAGCGACTTCGTGAAGAGGACCACCGTACTGTCCTCCGTCGAACAGAACTCTAGCAAGATGTCATCAGCAACGATCTGTTCACGAACAAAGTGCCTCTGGATGACCATGGGCTCCTCCAGTGGAAGCCCAATCTTGCAATGCAACCTCTACATCCGCACCACCTCACAAGCAGCATCACAAGCAGCCCGGTACTCTGCCTTTGTCAACGACAAGGCAAAAGATGACTGCCTCTTACTGCTCCAAAAAACTGCTCCTGGGCTTGAAGTAGATCTCCTCGTGTCCGGATCTCCTCCCCAATCCGAGTCAATCCAACCGTGGAGTCGGACTCCATCCATCAATCCCCCTCCTGTGTAAGAGAGTCCATGATCCTTCGCATGCCACAGAAACCACAGGATACGCAATCCTGCCTCCCAAAGAGTCATCTGCAACCATGAGGTCAATTGCCTCAGCAGGAAGCTCCCGTCCAATCTGGTGTCCATCAACCAGATCAATGAACCATTTTGCTTCTGAGTCAAAGAGGCATCATACTGCGTGGAAACCTGCTGAAGACCACGCAAGGCCTTCTGAAGCTTGTCAACCACCCCCTCTGAATCCGGAACCACAAAGCCTGGAGTATGCACCTCCTTCTGCAAGTAATCAACTGCCACCTGCCTGGCTTTCCGAGAGGTCCCCGTGGAAAGAACATCCTCATCTACAGGAGTTTCTTTGTCCCGAATACTGCGAGACATCAAAACATAAGTTACCTGTTCAGGTTCCTTTGACTGACAAACACAAGAACCACCAACATCAGTACTGGAAAGTTCTTGCCAACTGCTGCCATCAACTGGCAAGCTATCCACCATCTGGTCCCGGAAAGCCTGCACCTGCAGCGTATCCACACTTAAGTGGCCATTACCAGATTGCCACTTATCACAATCTTGAGGACCTGGGGGAGAGAGTGCTGAAAGCTTGTAAACTCCATTCTCCACTCCGCCTTCCCAAACCACCTGGCCTGTTGCTTTGTCCCGGAGAGCAACAAAATGCTCATCAAACTCCACCCGTACGCTAGTCTTGCAAACTTGATGCACTGACAACAGATGAAAACCAAGTGACGGAACATACAACACCTTAGAGGAATGCTTCCCCCCTCTGCCATCGGGAACTATCTCCAACCTACCCTCACTGTGAACTGGAATAGTGGATGTATCTCCCAGTAAGAATGTGACTAGAATACTTGCAGAGATGTAAATCTGAACGGGAAGGAGTCATGTGCCTGGAAGCACCACTGTCTAGAATCCACTCCCGAGTATCCGTTGCGGAGAGTCCTCCAACCTCCTCCCTGCTTGAAGAAACTGAAACATCGGTGTCCATCACCTCCAGGTGCACAAAAGCCGGAGTCTTCATGATTGCTGCTGAGGAATCTTCACCCTTCTCGGTCTTCCGCTTGGGACACTGCCTCCAATAGTGGCCTTTCTTGCCACAATCATTACAGGTCCGCTCTGCCTTTAGTTTCTCGCGGTCAGCGACGGACTTCTTCTTAGAAGACTTCTCTGATGAAGCCTTCTCTTTGCCTGTGTTACGACCTTTCGACCGTTGGCTAGTTAGGGCCTCCAAACCTCCACCCTGAGGAGGGTTCGTGAATTGTTCCTCCTGGTCCAAGACCATGGGCACAAGCTCCTCCCACCCGATGGTGCTGAGCGTGCCAGTGGTAATCAAAGACGAGTAAAATGCTGAGTACTGAGAGGGCAAATGCGACAGCAACGTTATGGCCATGTCCTCTGACAATATCTCCTTCCCAGCTTGAAGAACTTCTTGCTGAAGTGCCTGCAGCTTGTTAATATGCTCCCGCATCTGTACTTCCAAGGAAATCCTCTTCATGGGCGATACCCTGTTGTAAAGAGAAGCCACGGCCGTGGAACCCCAACAATGATGAAATCAGCGAGGTCGTAAGACTCCAGAACAAATTCCATCATAACCTTCCATATGCCGTAGGGAGTGTCGGGATCTTCACATGCCTCTCGGCCATCTCTTACAGATCTGCCATTGCGGGGGGTGAACTTTAGTCGTGTGAATGGGGAGGGTGGGTGGGAACAAAACCTCAAGACGAAGCTGCACTTGCTGCTCCCTGCTTCGCCACGTCCCGAATGGCCCACAAGGGACCCCAAACAGCACTAAAAACACGAAGAGTCCCACTCCTTCGGGGGGGTGAACTTGGTCTTCTCTGAAGGGAGGGTGGGTGGGAAACACAATGAAGAGGAGGCTTGAACTACTTACTCCTCGCTTTTCCACGTCCCGCACGGTCCACTGATGCCTTCGATCAGCACCAATCACGAACAGTCCCGAATCTCCAATTCTCCCGCAAGCTCTTCCAAGGTCTTCAAGGGCTTCAACAGTCCCGCAAGCTCTCCACGTCTCCAGGATCTTCAAGCAGCCTTGTGCTCTGATACCATGTCGAAATGCGCAGCGGAATATGAGACACACATCTGAGAGCAAACACGTGCAGGACTCCACGTTTGAACAAGGGCCCACGGAGAAGACAAGCGCCAGCCTGCAACACACTGAACTGGGAGCAGAAGGAAAAAAATGCAAACAAGAGTGTGGCTGGGTATGTACTCTGTATATACACAGGAATCCTGAATGAGTGATACAATGGCATGGGCTGTGGGGGTCCATTTTATATGGACCCTAGGCAGCAGTCGGCCTGCTCCAGAGGCAGCCGCCGACAGTGGACAGATCACCACGACCAGCCCTCATATACCAGTCGGCCAGCAACCTTGAGTTGGCCAGGTCAGAAATGAGGACGTGTACAGTCGGCCAGAGGAGATGCGCCTGCCAGCCCGTGACTGCCCCCCCCCCCCCAAAGCCATGGAAAAAATGGGAAAAGTATGGGGAAAAATATAGAGAGTGGGGAAAAATGAGAAAACACCTAATAAGGGCGGGCACACCCACAACAGAGGCCCTTGTGTATATGTATAGACAGGAAATGACTTCTAACACCCCCCCCCGGTTAGAAGTCATCTCCTGTCTTTATGTTGACACCAGGGCCTTTGTTGTGGGTGTGCCCGCCCTTGTAGGTGTTTTCTCATTTTTCCTCACTCCCTGTATTTTTCCCCACATTTTTCCTATTTTTCTGTGGCTTGGGTGGCAGCCGCGTGGTGGAAGGAGGACCTCTGAAGCTGGCCGACTGCATTTGGACATGTGCTGCTGGCTGTTTGTGTTGCTTTGGGTCCACGACCTTCCAGATGAGATGGCCGACACCCTGCTGCTGGCTGACTGGTGATGATGGCTGGTCGTGGAGGTTCAGGCCCTGTCGGCTGCCCTACAGCAGGCTGATTGCTGTAGGGGGGCCATATAAAATGGCCCCCAGTCCCTTGCCACATATTGTATCATTCCGGGATCTTCTTTGTGTATATAGAGCAGAGTTACACGCCTCCCTCTCTCTCTCTCTCTCTCTCTCTCTCTCTCTCTCTCTCTCTCTCTCTCTCTGTCTCTTGTGCTGTTATTTTCTGCATTGCGTTTGCTCGTGTTCCCAGATCCGGTCATCATCTCCGCTGCGTATTCTGACATGGTATCAGAGCCCTAGGCTCTTGATAGTTCTTGGGATTTGTGTGAGCAAGAGGGGGACTGTTGTGTTGCTGATTGGTGGACTGTACGGGACTGTTTGGGAAGAGGAGAAGCAAGAGGACGGCGGGTTGATTTGCTGGACAGCCACTTGCAAGTGTAAGTTCTTCTTTGTTCCCACCCACCCACCCTTTTTCAGAGTACATTCCCGCAATGGCAGATCTGTTAGAGATGGCCGAGAGGCATGTGAAGATCCCTACACTCCCCACGTTCCCACTGGACCGTCAGTTGGACGGGAACAACTACGGCATATGGAAGGTTATGATGGAATCTGTTCTGGAGTCTTCCGACCTCGCTGATTTCAGGGTTCCACGGCCGGAAGTAGAGGAAGGGGAGTTACCGTCGATCTGAAAGGACCGGGAGGCACAGGCATAGATGTGGGATCGTGTCAACGCCAGGGTCCGCTCGTTTATCTTCCTCAACTGCACACCGCAGGTAATCAATTATGTAAAGCATATGACGCTGGCCAAAGGTATATGGCAGCATTTGGCTTTTCTTTACAACAGGGTATCGCCCATGAAGAGGATTTCCTTGGAAGTACAGATGTGGGTTATGAGCCCTGCAAAGTCGTTGACGATGCGGGAGCATATTAACAAGCTGCAGGCTCTTCAGCAAGAAGTTCTTCAGGCTGGGAAGGAGGTATCGTCAGAGGACATGGCCATAACGTTGCTGTCGCATTTGCCCTCTCAGTACTTAGCATTTTACTCGTCTTTGATTACCAGTGGGGTGGCAGGCTCAGCACCATCACGTGGGAGGAGCTTGTGCCCATGGTCTTGGACCAGGAGGAACGATTCACGAACCCTCCTCAGGGTGGAGGTTCGCAGGCCTTAACTGGCCAACAGTCGAAAGGCCGTAACACAGGCAAAGGAAAGGCTTCATCGGAGAAGTCTTCTGAGAAGAAGTCCGTTTTACTGACCACGAGAAACTAAAGGCAGAGAGGACCTGTAATGATTGTGGCGAGAAAGACCACCCTTGGAGGCAGTGTCCCAAGCGGAAGACCGAGAAGGGTGAAGATTCCTCAGCAGCAATCATGAAGACTCCGGCTTTTGTGCACCTGGAGGTGATGGACACCGATGTTTCATTTTCTTCAGGCAGGGAGGAGGTTGGAGGATTCTCCGCAACGGATACTCGGGAGTGGATTCTAGACAGTGGTGCTTCCAGGCACATGACTCCTTCCCGTTCAGATTTACAGGATCTGTGCAGGTATTCTGGTCACATTCTTTCTGGGGATACATCCACTATCCCAGTTCATAGTGAGGGTAGGTTGGAGATAGTTCCCGATGGTAGAGGGGGGAAGCATTCCTCTCAGGTGTTGTATGTTCCGTCACTTGGTTTTCATCTGTTGTCAGTGCATCAGGTTTGCAAGAATGGCGTATGGGTGGAGTTTGATGAGCATTTTGTTGCTCTCCGGGACAAAGCAACAGGCTAGGTGGTTTGGGAAGGCGGAGTGGAGAATGGAGTTTACAAGCTTTCAGCACTCTCTCTCCCAGGTCCTCAGGTTTGTGATGAGTGGCAGTCTGGTAATGGCCACTTAAGTGTGGATAGGCTGCAGGTGCAGGCTTTCCGGGACCAGATGGTGGATACCTTGCCAGTTGATGGCAGCAGTTGGCAGGAACTTTCCAGTACTGATGTTGGTAGTTCTTGTGTTCGTTAGTCAGAGGAAACTGAACAGGTAACTTATGCTCTGATGTCTCGTAGTATGCGGGACAAAGAAACTCCTGTAGATGAGGATGTTCTTTCCACGGGGACCTTTCGGAAAGCCAGGCAGGTGGCAGTTTATTACTTCCAGAAGGAGGTGCATTCTCTGGGCTTTGTGGTTCTGGATTCAGAAGGGGTGGTTGACAGGCTTCAGAAGGCCTTGCGTGGTCTTCAGCAGGTTTCCACGACTTGGCTTTGCAACGTAACAGGTGTTGATCCTTGTGAGCAGTATGATGCCTCTTTGACTCAGAAGCAAAATGGTTCATTGTGGTTTTTGTGGCATGCGAAGGATCATGGACTCTTTTACACAGGAGGGGATTGATGGATGGAGTCCGACTCCACGGTTAGAGTGACTCAGGTCGGACACGAGGAGATCTACTTCAAGCCCAGGAGCAGTTTTACGGAGCAGTAAGAGGCAGTCATCTTTTGCCTTGTCGACGACAGAGGCATAGAGTACTGGGCTGCTTGTGATGCTGCTTGTGAGGTGGTGAGGATGTAGAGGTTGCATTGCAGGATTGGGCTTCCACTGGAGGAACCCATGGCCATCGAGAGGCACTTTGTTCGTGAACAGATCGTTGCTGATGACATCTTGCTAGAGTTCTGTTCGACGGAGGACAGTACGGTGGATCTCTTCACGAAGTCGCTATCTCAGGATTTGCTTAGGCGGCACCCCAGCTCCCTGTGGTTGGTTTCACAGCCAGGAGCTGATAGGGGGTGTTAGAAGTCATCTTCTGTCTTCATGTTGACACCAGGGCCTTTGTTGTGGGTGTGCCCGCCCTTGTAGGTGTTTTCTCATTTTTCCTCACTCCCCGTATTTTTCCCCACATTTTTCCCTATTTTTCTGTGGCTTGGGTGGCAGCCGCGTGGTGGAAGGAGGACCTCTGAAGCTGGCCGACTGCATTTGGACATGTGCTGCTGGCTGTTTGTGTTGCTTCAGGTCCACGACCTTCTAGATGAGCTGGCCGACTGGTGATGATGGCTGGTCGTGGAGGTTCAGGCCCTGTCGGCTGCCCTACAGCAGGCCGACTGCTGTAGGGGGGCCATATAATATTCCCTCTTGACCAGTCAAGGCTTATGTCCAGTGCCCGGCACTTGGTCTAATAAGCTGCTAGACATGGGTACACATCTTAACTCCAAGTGGGTTACAAAACTGTGTGGGATTCATGCATGGGAACTGCCTGGAATTACCCAAGCCTACCTTGATGGCTACTGGCGTGACATGTCCTTGGACTAGGGCTCACAACGGGCACATTGCACATCACTTACCCAAAACTTGCACATGAAGCATATCTGCTTGTCCACGTGGCACCCAGGTGCAGGGTGCACCTGACAGATACTGATGAGTGTAGCTTGGTGTGCATGGTTGAGAGCTCCAATATGAGAGCAGAAAAGAAAAAGTGTGAAAAAGAAAAGGTACAGCTTTATGTGTCTAACTATATCAAGAAATGCAAGAGCCACTTTTAAAGGATTTTGAGTGCCAAAATGAATAGGCAGGAGTGATGGATCATGACTTAGTATGGTTTATGCTTGTTGAGAAATAACAAGTATCTTCAGGGGAAAAGCAGCCAATTCTTCGGATCCCTATTGTGGTTTATATTGTGCTTGCATACAATCTGTCTCTGTACCATTTGATCTTTACCGTTTCCATTTTCAGTTCTTCATCTCTATCTTGGCTCAAGATGATGGCCATTTTATTGGAATTTATGTTCTTACGAGATTTGAGTCGTAGCAAGAGCGTTAGTTTATGGTGATATGCTTGCTGGTCTTTAGTGTAAATTTTGACTGTCTGGCTTTGGATCGTCATCCAGGGTGGTTACAGAGGATTCTATGCTCAGAACACTGTATCCTTGAACCCAAAAGTTGTCAATGATATCCACAAGCGTGGAGGGACTGTACTTGGAACTTCCCGTGGTGGTCATGACACCTCAAAAATTGTTAGTAGCATTGAGGACCGTGGTATCAATCAGGTGATTGTCGTGTAATTTGCTCTTGCTTTTTGCATGGTGGGCAGTGTACTGATGGTGACATATCACATGTGTACCTTTGCTTGCTTGTGTTGCCTGGATGACAGGTATACATCATTGGGGGTGATGGAACTCAGAAAGGGGCAGCAGCAATTTACGAGGTATTATTGGTGTTGACCTTCTGTATTTTTCTGCATTTTGGTACACAACATTGCAAAGCAACGGCATATGATTGTAGAGAGGGTTTAAGCATAGCGACCACGTGGCTTGCTCTGTGTACCTCGTTTGTGGAATTCTTATTTGGCAGTCTAACTTTGCATGCAGGAGGTGAGAAAACGAGGTTTGAAGGTGAATGTTACAGGCATACCCAAGACAATTGACAATGATATTGCTGTATGTATAGCTTTCCACGTGTTCTGCTTCATGCACCTCTTTATGAAGAGATATGTATACTCATAAGTGCTTAGGAGCTAATTGTTTGCTTGTTTCAGGTGATTGATAGGTCTTTTGGTTTTGACACTGCTGTGGAGGAGGCTCAAAGGGCCATCAATGCTGCACACACGGAAGCAGCAAGTGTGCAAAATGGCATTGGTCTCGTAAAATTGATGGGTCGTTACAGCGGTAGTGTATTCTATCCATTTACTTCCTTGTTGATTGATGCAATTATCTGTTGTTTGGATTCCATGTTGAATCTCTCTCTCTCTCTCCTGTGTGCGTGTGCGCACGTGCGTGCATGACTATGGTCTCAGTATTTGGGCAGCAACATACACTTAGCTGAGTCATCAGAGATTATATATGGTGGATACACACTCAAAAGAACTAGGCAACTAGACATGCTTCCCTCCAGGATGAGTGTGTAATGAGATCAGTTTCCCACGGTGAGAAGGATGGTTTAAACCATAAACAAGCATCCTTAAGAATGCTGGCTACATGCACTTTTGGAAAATTCATGGGATAGTGCAAAGCACAGTAACAGGAAATGGTTGTTTCCCAGCCAAAATTGTGGAAACCCCGTTTCTTCGGAGGGGCCGTTTCTGTTTCCTGTTTCCTAATTTCGTCTAAGGATTTTTGCCACACTTTTCCCTTGCTATGTTTTAATTTTTCCTTGTTTTCTCTTTTAAATTATGATCTATTCTCTATTTCTCTTAACTATTTTCATCATTTCTATTTACATCTACTATATAATGCTAAATACATGCCGTTTCCTAGTTTCACGCTGTTTCCGTTGTGGAGACATCATCTGTTTCTGTTGTGTACAACAAGGGTGCAAAGTTTTCACATAGGTTCTATATTGAGATAAGTTAGGAGATACAGCTGACATGAAGACATCAAGAGCCGTGGATATGCAGAATATGCGATATAGATAGAGGATCAGGCCATACGACAATGCTCAGCAACCAGGATACCATGAGATCAGAGGCAGATTTTATTGCTTTGAGGCATCTGGTCCCTTTTGCCTGATCATAGAATTTTAGGATCAGGGATGCGTGGTTGGACTAGTCACACATATGCTTTATTACATTGACCTATATTGACCCTTGGACGAATTCAGAGAAAGACACTTGCTACATTATTATCCACTTCTTTGTGTTGTTTTCAATCAGGAGATACTGTAGGCATCTTTGTAAGAATGTGTTGTACACATCATACAATTTTTGTCAGTGGCCATTTTTTGGCTTTCTGCCGATGTAGAAATCTTTGATTTTCTTTCAAGAGAACCTCTTCCTCTCTCCCCCCTTGGACTAGTCACACATGCTTTAATACATCGACCTACCCAATGTACCTTCTATTTCTTTGTTATAGCCCTTGAAGATGCTATATGCATCTCCTATTACAGATTGTATACACATTGTGTCTTCTGGGGAATCTATGGGTGGGTGGTGAACTTGAGCTTGCTAAGAATTTGGACTATTAACTTGTGTGTCTCGTGTTTAGAAGATCTTGGGAGGATTCTGTCCCGAGAAACTCAGTTTCCGTCTTGCGAGAATATGTTATGTACCTGATGCTATCCAAAAGGGTTAGTTGGACCAATCTTGGGTTACAGGGATCAAAAGCAGGCTGACTATAGTGGCATAAGGTTATAAACACTAGTAAGTTAATAATCCCGTAAGTGATTGCTTTATGCTTTTGTGGGGGATTACTATTTAAGTGGGATGAGTGGATCTATTGTGCATGTAATTGTCTTGAGGACAAGATGGGTCTGTACCTAGACCCGAGGGTTGATCCACTCATGGATTTGTCCATTCAAGATGCACGTAGCTTGCCCAGTGCTTTGGCTAGGCAAACCGTGGTGGGATGGGACACTAGGGTTGATAGGCATGCATTTGTGATGGACGGGAGCCTTAGCTTGGAGGTAATCCCTGATGGGGGATCTATGGTTGGGTGGTGAGCTTGAGCCTGTGAACTTGAATTTGGACTACTACTTTGTGTGTCTTGTGTTTAGGAGAGCTTTGGACGATTCTCTCGCAAAGCGTTGCGAGAACCCCTTACAGTTAATATCAGAGTACCCTAAACCAAGAGGAGGCATGAAGGTGAAGCATGGAGCAAGATTTTTGTAAGGTTCTTCATTGCTTTTATTAGGGTTTTGTGCTAAAAGCAGGTATTCCTCTGAACCGCTTTTGCTAGGGTTTTGATTTATGCTTGAAGGATGCAAGTTTGATGCTTGTAGAGAAAACGTAGGGTTTGATTTTTGATGACGATGCATGGTGAAGGTTTGGTCTGGAGGGAGGAGGAGAAGAGACAGTTTATGTGCGTGTGTGAAGTTTTGAGTCTAGGTCGCTTGCTTTTAGTTGATGCGTTTTGAGTGTGTGTGTACAAACACATATGAGTGTGTGTGTGGAATTTTCGAACAGGGAGATCTGCTGCTGCTGACGCCGACTTAGCCTCTGTGCGGCGTTGACGCCACTTCTGTGCAGTCCTGTTTGTGCAGTGTTGACTGTGCAGTGTGGTCCTCTCCTCTGTGCACCATCTTCATTTCTGGCACATGAATCCAAGTCTGTGTCTCTGTTGTGCGCGTACAGGAGTTCGATGCCTCTGTTGGGGTCTATGGCGTGTCCCGTCTCTCTTCTGTCGACTCTTCCTGCACCTTCACATCTTCACGAATCTTTGTTTTGACCTGCTTCGGCTCCCTGTTTTACCTTCTGCCTACCTACTGTTTTTCGGTCCTCTTCTGCCCTGTTTTACCCTCTGCCTACGTACTGTTTTACCCTCTGCCTATGCTGAGCAAGCAGGTTTACGCTCATCAGGGCAGGCAGGCTTCAGGAGAGCTTTCTCTACCACTGACCATGTATTCACTTTGAGATGTATGATTGATCAGGCCAGAGTGAGGAAGAGAGAGCTCTATTGCTGCTTTGTGGATTTCCGCAAGGCATTTGACACAGTACCACGAGAGAGGCTCTTTCAGCGCCTGCAGTCTCTTGGCATACTAGCAGATATGACATGGGGCATCTATGCATTATATGAGCAGGTTTTTGGGCGAGTCAGATGCCCAAGAGGTATGTCCGAGACTATTGCTAGTACCATTGGTGTGAAGCAAGGATGCCCACTTTCCCCCACGCTATTTGGGTTATACATTGATGAGGTGGCTGACTTCATTACACGGGGAGGCGGAGACGGAGTTGATCTAGCAGGTACCTCAGTACATATTATGCTTTATGCTGATGATATTGTACTAGTGTCTGAGTCTCCAGGAGGTCTACAGCAGCATCTACATGCACTCGATGATTTCTGCACACAGAGGGGTCTTACTGTGAACCTTGGGAAAACCAAGGTTATGGTCTTTCATACATTGAGACAAGGTAGGAGTCAGCTGACATTCACTCTCGCAGGACGCCAGGTGGAGGTGGTGACATCATATGTGTACCTAGGGGTTACCTTCTCTGCAGCAGCCACGCGCTTCACCATGGGTTCAGCAGCCAAAGCCAGATTGACACGGGGATATGCAGCATTGGCTATGCTAGAGAGACAGTGCCACCAGGCGCATTTTCAGGAGCCCCGGACGAAGGGGTGGCTATTTGACACATTAGTCACACCGGCACTGATGAATGGAGCAGCGGTATGGGCGCCAGGACTTGCTACCTATTGGTGGACACAGATAGAGAGACCACAAGCCCTCATGATGGCACGCATGATACGCAACAAACCGTCAGTACCTCATGACATTATCCGAGCAGAGTTCGTTGCGCCTCCTATGACGGTAGAGGCCATATTCCATACTATATGCCTGCTAGACAGATTTAGAGAGATGCCACAGGACAGATTGTCATACAGAGCTTTTGAGGCATTTAGACAGCTGGTTGAGACAGGAGACAGAGGATCATGGTATGCACAGGTCACACATTGGTTCTCACAGCATGGCCTAGACATGGATCATCTACCACCATTCCAGTATGACAGGGATGCACCACATATCCGTCTCTCTCATAGTGAGAGGAACAGATTATTGAGACAGGACCTATGGCAGCTCTATACACGAGAGACATGGATATCACCTACACAGCCTCTTCCACCGAATATGCTATACTACAGAGATCACTTCATGAGTATCACTGATGATGGATTTATAGAGAGGCCTAGATACATGGAGGGCTTTTTACCACACGGCTCCCGAGTCTCATCACATCGATTGGACATCGAGACTAGCAGAGCAGCACGGATCCCCCGAGAGGAGAGGGTATGCAGATTGTGCAGAGAGGAGGAGAGTGAGGAGCATTATGTATGCAGATGCAGAGCATATACAGCCATCAGAGAGAGATATCCCATTTTATTCAGAGAGCCACATTCCCTACGCCAGATCTTTGAGGCAGCAGACCAGCGCATACTGGGGAGATTCATTCTAGACATACAGCGTCACAGAGAGACATCATTACAGGCTCAGACAGCTCCAGAGGGGGGACGACAGACACAGATTACTACATTTTTTCAGAGATCCACCCCACTCCCAGCCCCTACACAGCAGGGAATTACTCTCCAGAGAGCAGAGACACTCAGAGCCCGCAGGAGACAGAGGACACCTGGCTTTCGGACACCACGCCTATACCAAAGAGAGATGACAGAGATCAGAGCTCAGTTTCACAGAGAGGGTGCGGAGCGACTGGCTCGCTTCAGAGCAGACCCAGGCATGTTCTTCAGGGAGCTGTGGACACCCCCTTCATTGATGTATACCATTCTATACCCCCAGTATGGTACAGGATGGAGCTAGCTAGGTTGCATATCATGATTGTATACTCCATGCATATAGCTTTGCATTCTCCTAGTAGTAGAGCTCCATCACCTCCCCCACTCACTGTACTTATTGCACACCCAGATTCAGCTTTTTTTTAGTTTAGTACTTTTTCATTTTGTTGGGATGACAGAGGATACCTCACACAGGTACACTGATTTGTCTCGTAGGCCGAGTTCGGTCTTTTGGAAGACGTTAATAAAATCTTTCTTTCTTTCTTTCTTTCTTTCTTTCTACGACCCTGTGTGTGTGTGTGTGTGTGTGGGTCTGTGTACAGTGATCAGTTTGTATCTCTTCAGTCCGTGGTTTAGCATGGCTTCTTTTCCAGACCAATTGGCTTCAGATCAGAATGTGAATATTAAGGTTTATCATTATGCTCACAAGAATGATGAGCACAGGAACAAAGTTCATCTTTCCAATGGTGCCCTTGGCTCGCGGTCAACCTTGTTTGACTTTTTGCTTTTTCTTGCTTTTTGACCAAGAATGGTGCTTTTTCTTAATCAAACCTTATGGACCCTGTCCCCATGTCTTCTTCTACATGTCTGGTGTCCGGACATGGGTTTCATCATGTGAAATAGAGCTAGGAGGGCCAAACAGTTACATAAGGTTATTTGTCCTCCTCGACTTGCTGAAGATGGAAATTGTTTCATGATTCTCTGGGATACAACTAGACCTGTTGTTCCCTCGGTCTCTATTGGAATAAAATGTATTGATGATAGACAACTTGGGATTGGCCGTTGGAACTTGGAACTATGAGCTTATTTGGGACACTTTTGCTGGTGCATGCTTTAAATGTAAACAGTTTGGCATATCTCCAATAAATGGCCTACTGTCATTCATAAACCGCCAGCTATGGCCTAGCCCCTGGGGCCCGGTAGCATCAGCTTCACCTTCTAATTCTCTTGCAAATGCCATTCTTGTGTCGCCCTCTGCTATTTTGCATAAGCAGCAAGAAAAACTGAAAGGCTCTTTACCTGTGGTTAATCAGCAAGCTTCCACTAGTAAGGCTACGCCATCTGCCAAGTCTAAAGGGATAAGTATAATGGATCAGGATGGTTTTATTGCCCCAAAAAAGACTTTCAAGGTGCCTTTGTACAAAACCCATAATTGGACCTAGACTCGAGAGAATGTAGCTCACAATGTGGATTCCTTGGCAGCTAATGTTCTCAATGCAAAAGCAAATCTTGTTGTTAATGCGGTCTCACGTAATTGGGTTCAAGTTTGTACTGGAGGTACTCAGCTCTTTGATAAGCATGATGCTATTTGGAATGTATTGCGGGATCTGTGCATATGGATGAGAGTTAAATCCTCTCATTTCTCTATCATGTACATAAGATGCTTCCAAGAAAGTGTGTCACCTATAACGTACACGGTATTTGCAATCCTCATAAATGGAGATGTTTATGGGATTATGTACATACGATGAGACCGGATATAGTTTGTTTGCAAGAACACAATTAGCATGAGTATGGTGGCCAATTTGGCCATTTTGTTGGATATGACATTTTCTATGCCAAAAGCAAGCAATTCTCGGGTGTTGCTTTTCTTTTGCGACATGAATTGGAGCCAGCATTGGAATATAATGATTCATTGGGCTGATGTATCATTGTGCAATGTACTTTGTTGGCTGAAATTTTTCATTTTGCAGGAGTGTATGCATCATCTCAATCTTCCCATGAGCGGCAAAAGATTTGGAATTTCCTCAATTCCTATCCTTGGTTGTCAAATGCTTTTGTTTGTGGAGATTCTAATAACTCTCCACAAAGGGGATAATACATTTGGCTTTTCTCATGAGCGTCAGGCTTGGGACAATTTCATTCTGCAAACAAACACCTCTGATCTTTGGCTGTCAACTATGGCTAGAACTCCAGGATTCACTTATCGCCATAATGCTCTCACTCAATATTGGGCTAGATTGGATAGATGATATTTGTTACATACTCGATAGTATGACTCCTTTTTGTGCAAGCTTTGGGTTGATCGTGCCTCAACACTCTTTGATCATTCACCACTATGGTTGGCTTTATATTTTCATATGCCCTTATGGGAAACTCCTCTACATCATCAGAGATTGTTACACATAATTAACATCTATCTTCTGCATGATGCCTTCAGAGCTTAGTATGTGATGCCATTTCTCCGCTTTCTGCACAGTTATTAGATGATGTTGACACTGCTTGGTTTCATTTTGTTCAATGAATGTAGATAGTCATTGCTGACTATGGTAGGTATTATGTTGCAAACGCTAGGCAAAGAGTTGAAATGGCGAAGAGACAAATCCAATCGCTCACGTCACTTAGCCATCTTCAAACTCTTACACAAGATCAACAAAATATGTTATGTGAAGCCAAAGCGTGTGTCTCTATGAATCAACAAAGCAAGATATAGAAATGGTAAATCAGATCGAGATGTAAGCAACTCCAAGATAAAGGTTGCTCATCCACGTAATTTTCCAAAAGCTTGCATGCTGATAGAGGCAGAAGCATAAAATAGTGTGTTAAGAAATTTGATGGCACATGGACATCCACACAAATGGAGCTTGCAACTGAATGTATCAATCATTATCAACACATATTTCATAGTTCATTTCGTGTGGATTCTGATGCCCTTGATGCTCCAAAATTTTTCTTAAATTGTGTGCACTTCGTTGTTGACAATGAATCTTCTTTGAGGCATGATCTCCCCTTCACTGAGGAAGAGCTGATACATGCATTATATGGTATGGGACGTTGGAAGTCACTTGGTTGGGATGGTCTGATGGTTGAATTCTTTGTTGCTTTTTGGGATGAGCTTAAACTTTTGATTTTGAAGATGATTAATGTTGCATGGGAAACATGATATATGCCTGATTCTTGGAAAGAAGGCCTTGTGTTACCTTAAAAAGCATTGGGACAATCCTTTGATGATTGGAGACTAATCACGTTGATGCAAGTTATCTATAAATTGGCAACTAAAATGCTTGCAAATCGTATTGGTGGTTTTTGCTTTTCCATGATTTGCATCCACAACAATATGGTTTTGTCCCTAGAAGACAAATTCTGGATAATATTGCTAATGTATATCTGGTGATGGAATACGCCAAATATACTTCTTAGGATGTTCTTATTATGCAGGTGGATGTAGCTAAAGCTTTTAACATAATTCAAAGGGATTACATAGTTGAGGTCATGGCTACAATGGGCTTTGGTTGTAAAATGTAACAAGCTATTTTTTGGCTATATATAGATAGTAGTGTCCATTTTGTTTTTGGTCGTGATCTTTCATCGAAGTGGACTTTGAAAAAATATGTGTGTCAAGGATGCCCTCTTAGTGCATTGCTCTATGTGATTGCTACACATCCACTTTTGATGTATATGGATCTTTTAATTGCACAAGGGGCAATTACATGGTTTGCGATTACTCAATGGTTCGCATTTTGTGGCTCAAGCCTATGCAGATGATTCTTTGTTCATGTCTCAAAATGATCCAAATGATCTCAAATGCATCATGAAAACTTTGGAATTGTTTGGTAAAGGAGCTAAACTTTATATCAACTTTCAAGTCTAAATTACTTCCGTTGACTTCTTGTGATTGGCATGCATTGCTATGGTCAAGGCAAATTATTCCAACAGACCACTTGGTTAGACATTTGGGATATCCACTGGCATGGCATATGTCTACGCAGGATGCTATTCTTTGGGTATTGAACAAATTGAAGGCCAAGCTAGCATACTGGAAGATTTCTACATGGCCTTTATGTGTGCATCTCAGAATTGTTCAATCAATCATTATGGCCTATGTGCAATTTTATTTGCCGTTGTTGATCAGGTGCAAAACTAATATTGATTCTTTTATGTCTGATGCCTTGGAATTGTTGTGAAAAACCAAGCATTATATGAGAGCGCTACGTCTTTTAAGACGATCTTTAGGCTGCACTCCTAAAATGCATGGTGGATTAAATATACTTGATGTGCATTATCATCTTTTTGGCAAGAAAAGCCACCTTGATTCCCACTTTATTTCAACTTCGGTAGCCATGGGCCATAATGCTTGTAGGCATGTGTGCTTCTATCAAAACTAGAGCTTATGGCAATTGGCACATTTCTCACTAGGAAGTAGTGATTAGTAAATCTGAAGAAAAAATTCCGGGATGCCCTTACGCATCTTCTCTTCTTCGTGATTGGAAATTAGCTCTGTCTTCTGTTCGCTAGCATGGAAGAGATATGCTGACTTGGAATTCTTTTTGATTGGAAAGCACTTATTGGTCTTCGGTGTTTCCTCGACCACTTGCAGTACATGAACTATGAAAGGCATGCTTTTTGGCCTCTATTGGTGTTACCACTATGGCGGATGTTGTCACAGATAATGGATTTGTGACGACTTTCCCACAAGCCTATTTGAAACATAACTTGGGTTTGCATCACAGGCAAGTGTGGAAAACTATTACTATGTTGTTGCGGCCTTTTGAACTCATCCCACCCTCACGATTGGCAACTTGTTGCTCATACTAGCACTCTTCGATTGAATGTGCTTTCGGCAAGTAATGTGTACAAAGTGTTGCTTTCTTCATCATGGATTCAACCTCATGCCGATGCATTATGGGATTTGCATAAGACTACTAAATGGTGTGACAGTCTCCTTTCGAGACCTTAGGAAGGAATACCTTCCTCTCCTCCCGTGATAGGTGGTGCTATTGGGAGGGCGATGGAATCCCCCCCCCCCCCCCCCCCCCCAACCACCACATCGGTTCTTGCGCGGACGGCCGGGATTCCATTCCTTAGTATTTGCATCACCTCCCCAAACTCAGTGCGTCACATCATTTTGCTCCTAGTCTGCGGGGGATTTGATTTTGCAGAGAGTGGAGTACTCTAGTGTCCTAGGCTAATATTTCATCTGCTAGATGGGACATCTTGACCAAGTCTGCCCTCGTCTCGACAGTCCAAGAGGCCGCCTCCAGTTGTCCCCCTTTCCAGCCACGTTTCAGAATCTCCTCAGGGGGGGTGGGCGAGGCTCAGGTCCCCATGTACCAGAGCACCAAGCCCCGGCAGAGGCTGGTGCAGGAGAGTGGCACATTGCTTGCCCAAGGAGGGACCGCCAGCCGATGTCAAGAGCCGAGCGGCATCGGCAGGCGTTCCAGGTTGGCAGGATCCAAGTGGATACGGTTTTGTTAGAAAACCGTTTTGAGCATTTATCTCAGTAGCCCCCTGATGGTGATGGCCCCCCGCAGTTCCCCTGAGGAACCACAACCACCCCCCCGCTCCCCCCGTCCCGCGCCGCTGAACCCTCCTCCCCCCATCCCTCCCTCCTCCCCCCCCTCCCCCGCACTCTACCTCGACTCTCCCCCTCTAGCTCTCTCTGCTCCAGTTGTTCTAGATCCTCCTCTCCTCCCCCCCAGCCTCTCCAGAGCACTCCTCTCGCCCTGCGGCTGTGCCAGATCTTGAGCAGTGATGACAAGCGGCGAGCTCCATCCGCCACCGGTTGATTCATCATTGTGTGGAGCAGGTAGAAATGACCATTGCCACCTCTCCGATCCGGGCTCTCCCTCCAAAGTCGCTAGGCGCCCCTCCTAGGGTGTTGGGATAGCCAGTCGACTATAGTTGTTTCCGGTGCCTCCCCGTTGATTGAGCTGGCATGTTTGAGGAGACGATGGCTCCCATCCGCATCTGTGTAGTGTTATACCACTCCAGGCTGTCCACCCTATAGAGTGGAGCGATGATCTTCTCCTTCCCCCTGAGTGCAACATAGCAGGGGACGGACTGGAGCACAGAGTCCGTATCCACTGCTATACAGGTGCAGGCCATAGAGCTTTTGCATCATCTGCACGACTTGCGCATCACAGATGTGCTAACCCACCTCTGGCCTTTGGCTCAGATGGAGTTGGGTGGCTCCACCCTCAGGGATCAAGCAGGGGAGATGTGTGGAGGTGTTGCTTTTTGTTTTCCTACATGTTTCTGTGGCAGTACCTCTTCCCCCATCCTACAGATACCTGCACTATGACAGCTCGAGTCTAGAGTATGCATACTCTAGGGCTGCGATAGAGTGGGTCCACATGGAGGCTAGGATACGTGCCCATTTGGTGTGGCTTCGCCCCAAGACTGACAATGATTATTCTCCATCGAAACCCACGCCCAAAACTCTTTGACTGGAGGGTAGTTTCGATAGTTCCGCTTCTCACCGCTCCTAGCCATGTGGATTGTCTCATGGAACATCCAGGGGTTGGGGGGCCCACAGTACTTCCAGAGAGGCATGGTGTCCTTTAGAGGAGCTCCAGAGAGCAGCAGTTGGTGGTACCATTGACATTGTGTCATGACCCTGTGAAAATGGAACAGCACAAGTGTGGGCATGGTGGTTGTTGAGCAAAAATATTAAAAGATTCACATATGGGGTGCCCGGACAAATGAAATGATGTGTGGACACTTCAGATGTGAAAGGGGGGACCAAGACATTAATGTTTTTAATGTTTTATTGATGGTTGCCCCTAGGCCTTAGTGGCCCCTAGGGAACTTTAATGATTATTAAAGTTGGGGCCCTAGGATAAGTTTGGAGAGAGGCCACTCCACTTTTGGAGTTGCATGCCTCTCTCACCTCTCTCTCTCTCTTGCTTTTGGGAATCGTGCAAGCTTAAGCGTGGAGAAGAGGAGAAGCAACGTGGACTGCTGGCTGCTGTGTTTTTGCTGCTGTTTTCTGTGCAAACCTGCCCGTACAATCCACGTGTGCAGGCCGTACAGAGTTGTACGACTGCTGCAGGTTTCTCTGCTGGTACAGGCGGCGCTAACAGGCTGAGCAAGTACAGGCGGAGCTGTGGGATCTGACAGAGGCTATACTGCAGGTACAATCGTACGGACAACAGGTACAGGTATCTGTACGCCTGCTGACAGGTGGCTGTGCTGCAGGTACAGAACTGTACCATCAGGTACAGTCCGGTACAGCAGGCACACCAGTAAACTCAGGCGACAGTAGCACCGTTCGTACAGTTTTGTACGGACAGATTCAGTCAGGTGTGTGTAGGCTGTACGCACAGGTACAGTGCTGAATTACTGACCTGTACGGACAGGTACAACATCTTCAGTTGCAGACAGAGTTTTTCCAGAGCTTGGTTGGTGCAGAAGTCAAGTGATTGCAAGGGAAAGAGTACAGACAGTCGTTGTCAAGTGCAGATTGGTACGAACTGTTCCACGGGTGCAGAATCACGCACTGACTTGGTAAGCACTGAACTTGTTCATCTGTCTTTCTTTCCATTGGCTTATGTCTGCTGCAGATTTGTGCTATCTGGCCCCTTGTGAGAGGAGGGGTACGGCAGATTGAAAAGGGTGGAAACAGAGATTGGACAGTGAATGTATGTTTGTGCTGAGTTGTTGAATCATGTGCATGAGATATGCCAGATGTATGCTCAAGGCTGTCCTGCTGAATGGTCTTGGCTGATCAGAGGGAAGCAGAGAGTGTTGTTTTGAGACACAGATCTGTGTGTGTGAATCCTCTGTGCTAAGAGGTATTGTGGGCTGCCAGATTGGACATACAGGTGTATTCTCTTGGCTGGTTTTGTTGTACTCAGCCTTACATATTTTTGAAATTGAATAAAGAAATACCGCAAGGGGCGCCAAGCTTTGGGGCCAACAGGTGTCATTCTATTTTCAGATTTGGGGCACTCTAGCTCCAATCAAATTTGTTTTCATATCTGGACTACAAGTGGAAGGGTGACTGCTAGTCTACCGCACTTTGGTTTCTACCAGAGGCCGGTTTCAAGGTTCCGTTGCCAGGACCTATCATCAACTTTCTTAAGGGGGTGAGCTCGTGGTTGCCTCGAGGAAAGTCATCGCTGAAGAATTCAGCAACATGTCTGATACAGAAGATGAGTACTTTTATCATGAAGAGGAAGAGCAAGAGACCTCTCCTGAGAGAAATGCATCTGAGGATATTTTTGCAGGAGAACAGGCTGCAGATGATGAGCATTATGAGGATGTAACACAGTTAGAAGATGTACTTGGTAAAGAGGATGATGATGCTCGGTTTAAAGACCGTTTGGTTGGTGTTATGGATGTGTTTATGCAGCTCACACAAAGTGAGAAGTTTGCTGAATTTATGAGATCCCGTACAGAGCCCGAAAAGAAGAAGAAGAAGGTGCGTTCTAAGAACCTTCCTCAAGGTCATAGTGGTGCCATCCCATAGGATCCATCTTTTGGCCAGTTTCCGAACATGCAGCATGCTTATGGTGCTAACTCTCAGAGTTCCTTCTTTGGACAGCCATCTATTCCTCAGCAGACTATGCATCCAGGTTATTTTGGCGGTGGCTCGGTGTTCCAATCTATGATTGGGGGTTATCCTCAGGGAGGCATGGGTATGCCACGGCCTTTTGGAGCAAATTTTCAGCCTGGAATGCAGGGAAATATGTATGGTGGTATGCAGTCCGGTATGCAAGGAACTATGTTTGGGGGCATGCAACCTGGAATGCAAGCAAATATGTATGGTGGTATGCAGCCAGGTATGCATAATGGTATGTTTGGAAACATGGTTGGAATGTATGGCATGCCAGGTGTGGGAATGGGTAATGTTGACCCTATGATGGGCATGAATGTTGGGGGCAGCAATCTTATGAAGCCACTTCCCATGGTTGTCATGGTACGAAAATACGATACCATACGATACGATACCGTACAGGAATTTTTGGTACGATATGAAATTTTCGGATACTGTACGATAAAATACGGTTTTTATTTTTTACACTTACAAGCTATGGAGCTTCAAGCTTGAATGTGAGGGAAGGTTGGGAGGGGAGGAGTCTACAGTGCTTGAGAAACCAGTACATAGATATGTGTCTCTCCCGGTTGGATCTCCCGATTGTCTCCAAAAAAGAACCTGGATGGGTAATGCAATACCAAAGGTCTCCCAGTGTAGCGTTTATGACTAAGGGACCGTCCTTGCACAAATACGAGGAGTGCATCTAGGGTGATAAGTTTAGGGACTCCTCTCTAGATCAAAATGGCCATGTCCAAATGTTCTCCCTCGTGCATAACTTGAGAATCTAATTGTCTAGCCTACCTATACTAGGGATCCCCAAGTGATGTAGCAAGATTCTCTCATCCTACCAATCAAGTGTACACTACCAGTCTACCTCGCCAGATTTTTTAGGTCTCTCCACAACCCCATATGGAATACTGAGTGGACACAAAAGTTGCGAAGTATTGCGAGCATTTGGGATCTTCGTAAAGCAGGGTTTCTATTTTTTTAAAGCATTTGGAAAAATTTTTTTTCAAGGAAAAAAAAATTTGGAAAAAAAAAACAAACTCCTACCGTACGATATCGTACGAATTCGTACGATATCGTACCGTACGACTCGTACGTACGAAGAGGTTCGTACGCGTACGAGAAACAACTATGCCACTTCCATACGATAATCTAACGCCTATGGGAAAGGCGAAGGATTATAAGGAAGGGGGAGCTGCTGTGAAGTTTGATACATTCAGTGGAGCCAAAGATAAATTAAAAGCACTTACCTTTTTACAGCAGTTTGATGCTGCTTTTTCTGGTGGGAATTACACAGAGTCCTCTAAAGTGAGGAAAGCTGCCACTTTTCTCAAAGGCAATGCTTTGCAGTGGTGGTCTACTCTTCTTTTGCAGGGCATAGCACCCACTACTTGGGTACAATTTAAACAGGTCTTCTCTTCCGTATGGCTCACATCTACATTTGAGGTGGATGTTATGACTGCATGGCACAAGTTGGATGCTTCAAAATGTGAAAATTTGGAAGATTATAACAAGAAGTTTTGGAAAGCTTTACTCCCAGTGACTTCTTACTGTGCAGTGCCTTTGTCTGAGCAGGTAGAGAAGTATTGTTGTGGGCTGCCCAAAGAGGTGCGAGATTATTGTATCAAGACTCGAGTAACGAACATGTCACAGATGATAGAGAATGCTATGACAGCTAATGCGTTACTCACTGGAGGATCATCTGGGTTTAAAGGTAGTAAGAACTTGAGCAAGAAAGCTGAAAAATCTGGGCATGCTTCACGTGATGCTAAAGGGTCTTCAGAGACGAAGTATAAGAAGTTGCCAATGCCCAAGAGGACTTCTGAGGAAAGACAGGCTTTGAGAGATGCTCGGAAATGTTTTTACTGTACCGAAGAGGAGCATATGTCATTTAATTGTCCCAAGAGAAAGTCCCAAAAGGACTCTGACAATAAAGGAGAGTCCAAGTCAAAGAAACCAAAACCTTCTGCAGGGTTAGTTTCTGATCTTGTTGGGGAACAGCCAGGTGGTGAAGAGACAGAGTTGTGCAGGGCATGGGGCAAAGTGAGAGTTCAGAATGCCTTGATATTCTTTGACACAGGTGCTAGAGCCAACTTCATTTCACCAGATTTGGCTGGCCGATTGGGGATTCGTGTAGAAGAGATGGGGCCGTTACATGAGGCTAACATGGCTTGTCCAGGGTATGCAGAACCTGTTACTCCTATTATTGGGAAGCTTCGGCTTCATTTGCAGGGTTATGTGGACAGCGAAGAGTTCTTCATCATGCCACTTGATGGCTGTGATGTTTTGTTGGGGATGCCATGGTGCCACAGAGTACATGCGGTGGTGGATACTTACAATAGGAAAATCACTTTGACTCATAGAGGGAAAGAACATGTATTGGATGTGAAACTCAAAGGGGAATCTGTTCCTATTGTATCTGCTTCGGCAATTTCATCAGTAATGAAAAAGCATCTTTCCGCGTACTTGATTTATGTAAAGGATGCACAAGATGATGAGTCTAAGTCTAATTTGTCTATGTTAGATAAGGACAGGACTGATTTCTTATGTGGGTTTCAAGATTGTTTTTCCGAGTCATTGCCAGGAGAACTCCCTCCTGAGAGGCCAGAAGATCATGCCATTGATCTAATTCTTGGTAGTACTCCACCGAATAGACCGCCGTACGGTGTTAGTGCAGCCCAACAGGAAGAGATTATGAGTCAGGTGCAGGAGCTTTTGAATAAAGGGTTGATACAACCTAGCTCATCACCCTTCTGCTCACCTGTACTCTTGGTGCAAAAGAAGGATGGTTCTTGGCGCATGTGTACTGACTACAGGGCGCTGAACAAGAATACCATCAAGAATCGATTCCCCATACCGAGGATCGATGACATTTTGGACCGCTTACAGGGCTCCACAGTCTTTAGTCGCATTGACTTGAAAAGCGGGTATCATCAGATACGTATTAGACCCGAGGATGTGCATAAGACAGCATTTCGAACCACGTTTGGGTTGTATGAGTTCTTGGTTATGCCCTTTGGTTTGACAAATGCACCTTGTCACATTTAACAGAATGATGGACAGGATTTTCAGGCCTCATAGAGCGTTTGTGGACACATTCTTTGATGATATGATTGTGCATTCACAAACTGAGGAAGAGCATAGAAGGCATTTGGCCATTGTGTTTGCAGAACTCAGGAACCATAGGCTGGTTGTTAATGGCAAGAAGAGTGAGTTCTTTTTGCAAGAGATACATTTCTTGGGGCATATTGTGTCTAAGCATGGAGTCCGTATGGATCCAGCAAAGGTGGAAGCAATTCTTAATTGGCCAGATTTGAGGACCGTGCATGATGTACGCAGCTTTCTAGGATTGTGTTCCTATTACAGGCGGTACATACGGTATTTTGCTGAAATTGCTTCACCCCTTCATGCCTTGACAAAGAAGGCAACTCCGTTTAGATGGGTTGATTGGGAAATTACAGCATTCAAAAAGCTCAAAGAAAAGCTTACTTCGGATCCAGTATTGGTGTTACCGGACCTCCGAAAGGCTTTTGTTGTCCAATGTGATGCATGTGGAAGTAGCATTGGGGCAGTTCTCATGCAGGAGGGACATGTGATAGCCTATGAGAGTAGAATATTGCAAGATGCCGAGAAGCATTTACAGGTTTATGAGAAAGAGATGTTGGCTGTAATTCACGCTCTTTCTACATGGAAACACTACTTGCTTGGGGCTGATTTCACTGTGCAGACAGATCATCAGACCTTGCGTTATTTCCTCACGCAAACTAAGCTTTCAGAGAAGCATATGCGTTGGGCAAACTTTTTGTCTATGTTTCACTTTCAGATTGTGCATGTGGAAGGCAAAAAGAATGTAGTGGCAGATGCTTTGTCACGCACGCCACAGGTCTCCGCAGTTTCACTTGCTTATCATCATGAGCTTGATGAAATGAAAGAGCAGTATGCCCATGATGAGGACTTTGAAAGGTTGTATGATCTGATGTCTGAGGGTCAGCGACATGAGCATTATACTCTCAGAGCTGGGTTTTTATTGATGCATGGCAGACTGTGTGTTACCAGGCCATTGCGCCTCAAGGTTATGATTGAAAGTCATGCTCCACCGTATGCAGGTCATAGAGGTATTGACGCTACGGTAAAAGCAGTTGAGACTTTCTTTTATTGGCCAACCTTGAGAAGAGATGTTGATGCCTTTGTGAGGCAATGCATTGTATGTCAGAAGGTAAAGTTTGACCGTCAAAAGACACCAAGGTTATTACAGCTTTTACCTATTCCAGATAGGCCTTGGGAGAGCATTGCCATGGATTTTATATTTGATCTTCCACGGACACAAACGGGCAATGATGGCATTTGGACTATTATATGCAGGTTCAGTAAGCAGGCTCATTCCCGTGCGTAAGACGATCAAAGTGGATCATATGGTGAAGTTGTTCATGGCGAACATCTTCAAGTATCATGGCTTGTCTACGTCTATCATTAGTGACTGTGATCCACGGATGACGAGTTTGTTCTGGAGAGGGTTGTTTGACAACATGGGTACAACTCTCAAGTTTTCATCGTCATTTCATCCACAAACAGATGGTCAGTCAGAAGAGGCCAACTCTACAGTGTTAGATCTTCTTAAGTGTTATGTGTCAGAGCACAAGCAACAATGGGAAAAGTATCTTCCTTTGGTGGAGTTTGCATATAACAACACTGTTCATACCTCGACAGGCAAGGCGCCTTTTGAGATTGTGGAAGGAGGGAAGAAGGTACCACCCATTTTGCATACAAAGGATAAGATCTTTGAGGCTAATCAGTATGTGGAGAGTATGGATGAAGCTTATCGGAGAGTTAAGTTGGCACTCCAGAAAACTCAGCAGAAGCAAAAGAAAGCCGCAGACCGTCATAGACGTAATTTAGAGTTTGCATTGGGTGATTGGGTTCTTTTGCGCTTTGAAAAGGCTAGACTCAAGAAGATGAAGGGTAAAGAGCGCTTATTCCCTAAGTTGAGAATGCGTTATTATGGGTCTTTTCAGGTATTGGAAAAGATTGGTGAGGTAGCCTATCGTTTGAAGCTACGAGATCACTGGAGGATTCACAATGCTTTTCACGTGAGTCTCCTTGGACCTTTCCGTGGGGATGTGCCTGAGGATATATCAGATGAGGCTCAGCCGGAAGTTGAGGAACTTGATGAGGTTCTGATGTTGGAAATAATTGCACACTAGGTGTACTATTTCTCTAGTCTAGTTTCAGTCTTTGTGTCTTGAGTCTAGTGCCATGTGGCACCTCTACATTTATCCCATAAGTGAGTCTACTCAATCTTGTACTTCTCACCTATAAATTGTAGGTGTCACATCAATGAATATATCAATCTTGTGTCTTGTCTACACTCAAACATGGTATCAGAGCAGGCTGCTTCTGCCCTGTATTGCCTGCCATAGCTTCAGGCCACCATCTCCCTAGCTGCACTCAGCCTGTAGGACCAGCCTATTCACATTCTGCACAGGCTGCGCCGACCTGAACAGCCTATTCACATTCTGTCCGCCCTGTGCCGACCTGAATCTTCTGTCCGCCAGTTTTTGCTGTCCGCCCTGCGCCGGCCTGATTTCAGTAGCTGCTGTTGCCCGCCGTACTGTTGCAGCTCTTCTTTGGCTGCCTTCTTCATCAACTCAAGGGTGCGTATCATCTCAAGGAAGCTGCAGATCGACTGTCCTCCTAAACGAGCTATTTTGCTGCATTCAGTTCTGCCATTGCTTCCTCTTGAAGAGTCTACAAGGTACTGTACATTGTCTCCATCAGTTTGCTGGTTAGTCCTTTTCTTATCCTCATATCTGCAAACTGCCAGTTCCTCATGCTTCGATGGGCTGTCAAATGCTATGGCCTTGACAAGTGGTGAGAGAGCCGGCTTCTAAAAACAGTTTGGATCTCTTCTTTCATTCATTTCTGCAATCTTGTAAGGGAATAGACACTGCCCTTGCATTTTAGCAAGAGGTAAGACCTTCCCACATGGCCTCTTCTACTCATTCTCTCATGTCTATCGACAAATTCAATGGGTCCAACTTTCATACTTGGCAAATCAAAATCAAGTGCCATCTTATGAAAGAAAGTCTTTGGGACATTGTTCATCCTGCTGCTCCCGAAGATTCCGACATTGAGCAAGTTATCACTTATGCTCCCACTGCCAAGAATGACAAAGCCTATGCTATCATCTTGCTCGGTCTTGGAGATGATTACATTCATCACATCTCCGAAGTACAGTCTGCTTCTCGAGCATGGATCACTTTGGATACCCTTTTTGGACCCCGCTCTAAAAATTCTAAGATTGCACTTATGATCTCATTCTTTGATCTATATATGCAGGAGGGAGCTACTATAGCCTCTCATGTCAATTATTTTCGCAGTCTTATGGTTCAGCTTGCATCAGTGAAGTCCCCCATCTCCGAAGATATTGCTATTGCTGTGCTTCTCAAAAGCTTACCTGACACCTATGCTACTCCTGTCACTACCTTCAAGTATCACAATAATCCTACTCTTGAAGGTATCATCAATGCTCTCCAAGAAGAGGAAAGAACAAAACAACAAAAGGTAACTGACACTGCATTTTTAGCAAAGAAAGGAGGTTCTAAGGTAAGAAAGCCTTGCACCCATTGTGGAAAAACTAATCATATGGAGAAGGACTGCTTCAAGGCTCATCCATGCACCATTTGTGGCCGTGATAATCACCGGGAGAAGGACTGCTACTCTAAAACCTCTACATCAGCCCCTGCATCTACCTCAGCCCATGTTGCTGCAGCATCTACATCAGCAGATCTTGCTGTTCATTCCTCACATGATGAGGAATGGGCTTTCTGATTACTTCACCTTTCTTGTCTACCACTTTGACCACCGATGATGTAGGTCAAGGGGTTCTAGTGTCTTACTCATTATGCTTTTTGACCTCTCTCTTGTCCCTACCCAAGAGGCAGAGATTGTCCTTGAGGAGGGGATGTCTTCAAGGTCCATCTGTTTGTCTACAGTCAGTCTTCTGTCTATCTAGTCTTGTCTGTCTGTCTATCTGTTGTCTGTCTATCTGTCTATCAATCTGACTGTGTCTTGTTTTAAGATCCATCTTGTCCCTATCCTTGTGGACCCATATGAGGATATCACTTGAGGAGGGGTGTCTCAGGATCTTTTGTCTCTCATGTCTTGTTTCTCAGTCTATCAGTCTTTATATCTGTCTTCTAGTATTGTCCATCTTGTCTTCTAGCTTGTCTCTCAATCCTTGTCTAGTCTCCCTGTCTTGGTCTTATCTTTTGTCATGTCATAGTCTTGTCTTTTTGTCTTCCTCCTAGTGTCCACTTAAGGAGGGTGTTGGAAATAAGTGCACACTAGGTGTACTATTTCTCTAGTCTAGTTTCAGTCTTTGTGTCTTGAGTCTAGTGCCATGTGGCACCTCTACATTTATCCCATAAGTGAGTCTACTCAATCTTGTACTTCTCACCTATAAATTGTAGGTGTCACATCAATGAATATATCAATCTTGTGTCTTGTCTATACTCATCTCAAGGTAACTCTTTGTCTTTCATTTGTTCTTGTTTCATTTCTAGTTTTGCTCTTGCTTTTATATTTTCAACATCTGATTCCAGAGCAGATACTGGCACATAAGGAAAGAAAGGTACGAGGTAAAGTTTCCCGTCGCTATCTTGTGAAGTTCAAGAACTATTCACCGATGGATGCGAAGTGGATGGAGGAAGGTGACTTAACAGATTCACCTCAGGTTTTGCAGCTTTATCTCGATGCCTTTGAGTTAGAGCCGACTCTTGTTGTGGCTCATTCAGGTTCAGCAGAGCATGGGTCTGGAGCATTACCTGATGCTCAAGAGGGGGTAGCACCTCCACTCCCTTGATACAGACAGGCTCAGATGACATCTAGAGGTCGCTTGGTGCAGTTTTTATCTCACCCGAAGGTACTGATGGCTGACAGTACATCTGTTTATGGGACTTCTATGATATATGTGTACTAGTCACATGGGATGTTGTGGTTGTGTATGGTTCACAGTGGTATACAACTTGGACTACTACTACGCCATTGGTTTGCAGTGAATGTTGATACATGTGCATGGCTTAGAGAGATTGGGACGCTGATCTTGCCATATTGTATATTTCACTTTGGATATTTTGTTGTATCACCATAATGCAATCGAGGACGCTTGCCATTTTTCAAGAGGGGGGTATGTCATGGCCCTGTGAAAATGGAACAGCACAAGTGTGGGCATGGTGGTTGCTGATAGAGCACCCCGACTCCGTCACCGAGAGATAGCAGCTATCCGAATGAGACACCAGATGGAGACACAGGAGAGGCTAGCTCGCTTTCATTCAGACTCAGGGTACATGTTCATGCCATTCACAGCCTCAGCATCGGCGATGTATGATATCTTATATCCCTCTTATGGCACTGGATGGAGTTAGACATAGATTTGCATAGCATGCTTGTACTACCCCTTCAGCATATAGAGATGCATCTTGCCTTAGCACTCCATCCACAACCCCACCTCCCATATATTGTTTGTATATGGGCTCCACCGATCCATGATGATTCACAGTTGTATCCAGACACATGTTGGGGTAAAGGCATAATGCCCACCCTTATAGTGTGTACAAGCCCATAAGTTATAGTACATAGTACACTTAGTACTTTTAATGTACTAAGTGCACTATGTGTACTAGTGCAATATACATGTGTGATAGGGGAGTCACACACTCACTTGATGAGTTGACTTATCCCCACAACTCTCTCTCTCTCTCTCCCTTGTTCTCTCTGTGTATGTCTCCCACATGAATTACTCTAACCCTAATTCTCCCATTCAACTGGTATCAGAGCCGGTGCCCTTTGAATCTCTCTGCTGCATAGCTCTCGTTTCACACAGCCATTCTGCTGGTCGTACCCTGTGCTGGTCGTACCCTGTGACTGCTATCAGCTGGCTTAAGCAGTGCTGCTCTCCCAGGCGCAGGTGGAGAAGAAGGCGAATGCAGGGGTGTCAGTGCAAGGCAGCAAGCATTGGTCGCTAATCGTGTAGCGCTACTAGGAAGGCGGCGAAGGCAGCGCTGAGTGTCAAAGGCGGGCGTCAACAGCAGGCGGATAAGCGCATATGGAGTCGGCTGCAACATGAGTCCTAGGCAGGCGGGCGTCAACAGCGCGAACATAGGCGAAGGCAGGCAGGACACGTAGGCCTTTGTCCATACTCTGGCATAACCAGGCGCATAGCCAGGCGAACACGCGTGTAGCGCTGGGTGTAGACTGGCGCTAGGCGAAGCAGGCAGAAACACAAGCGAAGGTGCGTAAGCGTGGACACGTAACTGGCTGCGAACCAGAACCAGGGGTAACTGGCTGCAAACCAGAACCAGGCGCATACCTGGTGGTAGCCTATGCAGGTTCGTTGGCTTCATCGACTAGCCCCTTCTCCTCTACGGCAAGCAAGCTCCACGTCACCTTCTCCTCTACGGCAAACATCACCAGCAGCTAGGAGAAGCCTTGTACGCCTGCACTTGCCCATTTCTGCACAACAGCAGCAAAAATCATCAACCCCATTTCCCTGCAACAAAAAGAAAAATCAGAAAATTACAAGGTATTTTCCTCAATTTTTTTTTGGGATTTGCAATTGAGCAAGTACAATCAACAATTGAGCAAGTACAGGTGTCGAATTGCTCAATTTTGAGCAAAATTGGGTGACATTGGTCACAATCAGGATCAATTTGCAGGAAATTGGTCACAATCAGGATCAATTTGCAGGAAATTGGATGTCGAAATTTGGGGCTTTTGATGTAATTGTGCAATTAAGCAGTCATACATGCTGTATGATGTGAGAAATCGCACATTTGGGCAAAATTGCAGCAAATTGCAGTGCAAATCAAGGGGCTTTTGTGCCGATTGGGTTGATTTGCATGCAGGCACTCGCAGTTGATGCTGTGGATAATGTGTTGATGCCTTACAAGCACTCAATGTGCCTGTAAATCAAGGGGCTTTCATTATTTGGATGTATATGTGGCCAGGGGGAAGCATCGTGAACACTTTGGATGCCTTCATGTGCGTCAATGTACCATGTATGATCAGAAATTGATCTTAAATCAAGGGGCTTTTCAAGTTTGTATGCTTGTTAAGCTTGGCAAAGCAGCAAGCAAGACATTTATGCCTTGAATCCTCAGAAATCAGCTTGCAGTCAAGGGGCTTTTGCCCAATTTCTGTTCGGAACTGTTGTATGCAGTGTTCGGGACTGTAAAAGTCTGATTTTCACTCATTTGGACAGCCAGGAAAGCATTTATTGCCATTGTACGTGCTGGTACAGATTTGGCACAGCTTTGTGCAAGTTTTGGCATGGCTGTACACTGATTTGAGTGAGGAAAAGGTTCAATTTCAGTTGCTGTACTTGCCGGTATAGGTTTGGTACATCATTGGTGAGCACTTGGTACTGCTGTACAGTACTTTGGAAGGGCAACAGAGCACATTTATGGTGCTGTCCAAAATCTGCAGCAACCAGATTTTGGTGATTTCATCACAAACAGTGGGAGAAAAGTTGCATTCTTGCTTCCGCAGTGGGAGATAAAGCTTGGGAGAATAACTGTGAGCACTTTGTGTGCTTTTGGTGCAGTGTTTGCACATTTTGCAGGGAGTCAGGCATTGACAGGTTGCATTTTGCTATGGCAACCACCACAGGTGAGAGCTCTTCATTGCTTCACATAAAGAAGCTTGAAGGCTCACATAACTATGATATTTGGCAAACCCAGTGCTATAATGTGTTGCTCCAGAAGAAGCAGCACAAGCCTATCAAAGAAAGGGGTGTGATGCCCGCTTCTCTTACTGCTGAAGAGTGGGAAGATATGGATGAGCTGGCAAGATCTACTATCATGTTATCTGTGTCAGACTCTTTACTTTTCAGCATTCGTGAAGAGAAGACAGCTTGGGGAATGTGGCAGAGATTGCAGGACTTGTATGCCCAGCAAAGTGCCTCAAGCAAAGTGTATTGGTTGAAGAAACTCATAGGTCTTCAGATGAAGGAAGGGGCGTCTATGATAGCCCATCTAAATGAGTTTAATGGTATTGTCAGCTAGGTCATTAATCAAAAATTGGCAATGGACGATGAGTTCAAAGCCACTTTTCTGTTATGCACTTTGCCAGAGAGTTGGGACACATTCAGGACAGCCACTAGCAATTCGCATGCTATGCTGTCATATGCAGATGTTGAGGGTGCTCTTCTTCAAGAAGAGATGAACAGGAAAAACAACTCTGTTGGAAAGTCCAATGCAATGAATGCACGTGGGAGATCCCAACAAAGGGGAAAAAGCCAAGAACGGGGAAGGAGCAAGTCTCGCTCCAAAAAGGATTTGGAATGCCATTATTGTGGCAAGAAGGGACACATTAAAAAGCAATGCTACAAATGGAAAAATGATCAAAAGGAAAAGGGAAAAGGCAAAGACAAAGAGAAAGATGAAGCCAAAGATGTAAAGCCAAAGGGCAAAAGTGGAGTCAAGATTGAAGAAATCAATGTGTCACATGCAGGTGGCAGTGAGGATGAGGTCCTATTTACGTCTTCACTTGATGCCCATTCACTTCTTACAGGTGGTCATGGTATGCACTCATGGATCATTGATTCAGGTGCCTCCTTTCATGTCACAGGTTGCAGAGACTTGTTTGTCAGGTATACTGCTGGCAATGAAGGAGTGGTTTATTTGGGTGATAACCATGCATGCAAAATTCTTGGCAGAGGTGATGTGAGGCTTGTGTTTTCAGATGGCTCACAGCTTATGCTCCATGATGTCAGGCATGTGCCTGAGATCAAGAAGAATCTGCTTTCTACTGGACAGCTTGATGATGCTGATTATGTTACCACATTTGGTAGTGGAAAGTGGAAAATTAGTAAGGGCTCACTGGTTGTTGCCAGAGGCTCTAAGGTGGACACTCTTTACTTTATGCATGCAGGTGTTTGTCACCATGCTAATGTAAATGCAACCGAGCTGCCGGAAATTTCTATGTGGCATAGCCGGTTGGGACACATGAGTGTCAAGGGAATGGAGCAATTGTCTCGTTTGGGTTACTTGCCTTCTCTAAAGTTTTCAAGTTTTCAGTTTTGTGAGCATTGTATATATGGTAGGCAACTACAGTGCCCCCACAAGAAAGCTCTTGGACAGAAAGATGCTCAGTTAGAGCTTGTGCATACAGATGTATGTGAGATGCCTCAGCTTTCTTTGGGAGGGGCAAAATACTTTGTGTCTTTTATTGATGATGCCACACGCAAGGTGTGGGTTTATCCTCTTCGTTTGAAGAGTGATACATTCTCAGTGTTTGAGAAGTTTGTTGCTCTTGTTGAGAATCAAACTGGCAAAACACTGAAAGCTTTGCGTTCCGACAATGGTGGAGAGTACATGTCCAAACAGTTTCAGGACTTTTGTGATGCTAAAGGCATCAAGAGGGAGCTCTCTACTCCTTATGATCCTCCACAAAACGGGACAGCGGAGAGGATGAACAGGACCATACAGGAGAAGGTCCGTTCTATGTTGTCACATGCTGCGTTACCTCATGGTTTTTGGGCTGAAGCTGTTATGACAGCCGTTCACCTTATAAACAGGTCACCTAACACGAGGCTTGGTGGGAAAGTGCCAGAAGAAGTATGGACAGGGAAGCCTCCGTCATACAAGCACTTGAGAGTATTTGGTTGCGTTGCGTACGTGCACATACGCAGGGAAATGCGCACCAAACTTGATCCTAAGTCTCACAAATGCATATTCCTAGGATATGGTGACAGAGGTGAAATGGGGTATAGACTATGGGATCCCGTGAATAGAAAGATTATACGCAGCAATGATGTCATTTTTGATGAAACATGCATGTATAAGGAGCCTGCAAGGCAACAGGAGCCTAGCAGAGTCATCTTTGATGATGATGGACATCATGGACAACAACCAAGGGCTGTAAATCAGCCATTACAGCAGCAAAACCAGCCCTTAAATGGTGCTGAAAATGGTCCAAATGGACAGCCAGAGATGGCAGAAGATATCCCTATGGATATGCCACAGTTAGAGGAGATACCGGGCATGATTTTTCAGCCTTATGGCATGGAACAGGAGCCACCAATGGGTGATATGTAGGCTGGACAGCAACCTGCAAATGATGGTCAATGGGTACGGAGGTCCACAAGACCCTCCAGAGCCCCTGACAGGTTTGTTCCAGGGGTTGACTACTTGATGCTTACTGACTGTGGGGAGCCCTCATGTTATAAGGAGGCTTTACAGAGGGCAGACAAGGCTCTTTGGGAGCGTGCCATGAAGTCAGAGATGGATTCTCTGCACAAAAATGGAACATGGAAGTTGGTGCATTTGCTTGCAGGCAAGAAGGTTTTGCCATGCAAGTGGGTATACAGGCTCAAAGTTGCATCAGATGCTAAGCCAAGGTACAAAGCCAGGTTAGTGGCTAAGGGCTTCAAGCAGGAATATGGTGTGGACTTTGAGGAGATCTTCTCTCCAGTGGTCAAAATGACCACACTTAGAGCTGTGTTGGCTTTGGTTGCGCATGATGATCTGGACTTGATTCAGATGGATGTGAAGACTGCTTTTCTTCACGGTGATCTCCATGAGGAGATATATATGCAGCAGCCAGAGGGTTATGCAGTGAGTGGAAAGGAGAAGCTTGTATGCAAGCTGAAAAAGAGTCTTTATGGGCTCAAACAGGCACCAAGGGAATGGTATCATAAATTTGATACATTCATGAAATCCCAGAAATTCAGGAGAAGTGACATAGATCACTGCTTATACACCAAGAAAGCTTTGGATGGCAGTCTATTGATCCTCATCTTGTATGTTGATGATATGTTGATTGCCGGGAAATCTCGTAAAGAGATGGATGCCTTGAAGAAGAGGCTGCATGAAACCTTTGATATGAAGGATTTGGGTGATGCAAATCACATTTTGGGTATGCGGATACTTCGGGACAGAAATCAGCATGTGTTGTATTTGTCTCAGAAGGAATACATTGGCAAAGTCTTGCAGAGGTTCAATATGGACGGGGGGAAGAAGACTAGTACTCCTTTGCCTCCATATGTGAAACTCAGTGCTATGGACAGCCCACAGTCAGATAGTGGCAGGGCTGATATGGCCAAAATTCCGTATGCTTCAGCTTGTGGCAGTCTCATGTATGCCATGGTTGCTACTAGGCCGGACATTGCATTTGCAGTGGGAGTGGTTTCTAGATACATGGCCAACCCTGGCAAGAAGCATTGGGAAGCAGTGAAAGGTGTCATGAGATACCTGAAGGGCACACAGGATTTGTGCATTTGCTTTGGCAAACAGGATGCATTAGTGCATGGTTACACGGATTCGGATTATGCCGGTCATCCAGATAACCGGAAGTCTACTACCGGTTATGTGTTTACATTCACAGGAGGTGCTGTGTCATGGATATCCAGGATGCAGAAGTGCACTGCCTTATGTACTACAGAGGCCGAGTATATTGCAGCCACAGAGGCTTGCAAGGAGGCATTATGGCTATCTCGGTTAGTGGTTGATTTGGGTTATACAGGGGATATTCCATTGTTGCATTGTGATAGTCAGAGTGCCATTCAGTTGGCAAAGAACCCTGTTTTTCATGCAAAGACGAAGCATGTGGATGTGAAGTATCACTTCATCAGAGAGGTGATAGAGAACAAGCAAATTCAGCTTGTTAAGATTCATACGGATGACAACCCGGCTGATCTGTTGACAAAGAGTTTGCCTCCGGAGCGGTTTGCTCATTGCAGACACTTGATGGGCATTGGATGAGGCCAGTTTCCGCCTTGATATGGCCTTGTATATTATCATGTACATGCTGATTTTTTCTTTTCCTTTACTTAAGGGCACTTTGCCTTTAAGTGGGAGGTTGTTGGGGTAAAGGCATAATGCCCACCCTTATAGTGTGTACAAGCCCATAAGTTATAGTACATAGTACACTTAGTACTTTTAATGTACTAAGTGCACTATGTGTACTAGTGCAATCTACATGTGTGATAGGGGAGTCACACACTCACTTGATGAGTTGACTTATCCCCACAACTCTCTCTCTCTCTCTCTCTCCCTTGTTCTCTCTGTGTATGTCTCCCACATGAATTACTCTAACCCTAATTCTCCCATTCAACACATGCACACTTTTTCTTTTGTTTCTTTTCTTCCGATGACCGGAAGAACACAGTTGTATTATTTTTTGTCTCATAGGCCGACTTTGGCCTCTCGTAGACGTTAATATATCTTTCTTTCTTTCTTTCTTTCTTTCTCTCTCTCTCTCTCTCTCGCTTTTGGGAATCGTGCAAGCTTAAGCGTGGAGAAGAGGAGAAGCAACGTGGACTGCTGGCTGCTGTGTTTTTGCTGTTGTTTTCTGTGCAAACTTGCCCGTACAGTCCACGTGTGCAGGCCGTACAGAGTTGTACGATTGCTGCAGGTTTCTCTGCTGGTATAGGCGGCGCTGACAGGCTGAGCAGGTACAAGCGGAGCTGTGGGATCTGACAGAGGCTGTACTGCAGGTACAATCGTACGTACTACGGATAGCAGGTACAGGTATCTGTACGCCTGCTGACAGGTGGCTGTGCTGCAGGTACAGAACTGTACCATCAAGTACAGTCGGGTATAGCAGGCGCACCAGTAAACTCAGGCAACAGTAGCACCGTCCGTACAGTTTTGTACGGACAGATTCAGTCAGGTGTGTGTAGGCTGTACGTACAGGTACAGTGCTGAATTACTGACCTGTACGGACACGTACATCATCTTCAGTTGCAGACAGAGTTTTTCTAGAGCTTGGTTGGTGCAGAAGTCAAGTGATTGCAGGGGAAAGAGTACAGACAGTCGTTGTCAAGTGCAGACTCGTACGAACTGTTCCACGGGTGCAGAATCACGCACTGACTTGGTAAGCTCTGAACTTGTTCATCTGTCTTTCTTTCCATTGTGAGAGGAGGGGTATGGCAGATTGAAAAGGGTGGAAACAGAGATTGGACAGTGAATGTATGTTTGTGCTGAGTTGTTGAATCATGTGCATGAGATATGCCAGATGTATGCTCAAGGCTGTCCTGCTGAATGGTCTTGGCTGATCAGAGGGAAGCACAGAGTGTTGTTTTGAGACACAGATCTGTGTGTGTGAATCCTCTGTGCTAAGAGGTATTGTGGGCTGCCAGATTGGACATACAGGTGTATTCTCTTGGCTGGTTTTGTTGTACTCAGCCTTACATATTTTTGAAATTGAATAAAGAAATACTGCAAGGGGCGCCAAGCTTTGGGGCCAACAGGTGTCGTTCTATTTTCAGATTTGGGGCACTCTAGCTCCAATCAAATTTGTTTTCATATCTGGACTACAAGTGGAAGGGTGACTCCTAGTCTACCGCACTTTGGTTTCTACCAGAGGCCGGTTTCACATTGTCTTCTTGCAGGAGAACCATCTTTCAGAGGCACGGACTTGTCAATGCGGGAAGATCTTGCAAGGGAGGAGTCACACCTTCTGGCCCCAATCTTTTGGCCCCTCTAGGACATAGGGTGGAGTATGCATTTCCGTCGGTGAGCAGCTTTTGCCGGCAGTGGTAGACTCACACATCATTGTCATTAGACGGCTTAGTGGGTAACTGTTAGGATAGTGGAGAGTCGACTGTATTGGCTTCCTGGATGTCTACGCACCGAACGCGGCAGAGTGAGCCACGACATAGTCATCTTCTGGAGTACAGTCCGTCAGTCCTTGCCGCAGGCAGATTTTTGGTGTATGGGTGGGGACTTTAACATGCTGGAGTTGACTGATGACAAATTCGGAGGTGGCATGGTCACTATATGTGGTGAAGAGTACTCGGCACGGGAGGAGTTGATCTTGCCGCTCAAGGGACAGGATCCTTGGCATCTTCCAGAGTTCAGACATAGTCCTGGGAGTCTGTGTTTCTCCAGCTCTGACAGGAGGAACACCGTCCCTAACCTATCGAGACTCGATCGTTTCTATGTTGACGAGTGGGCTTGTGGGCGTGGTGGCATGATTGGTATTTTGGCAGGCACTACTTTTTCTGACCATGCTCTGGTTATTCTCTCCCTGGATGACCCCTGGAGGACAAACATATGACTACCAGGATTCCAGATAGCCTCATTCAGGACCCATAGATCTGCAACATGATAGAGGGGATTTGGGAGAGGCTGTATTTTCACTCAGGAGCATCTGCAAGAGCCTTGGATGCAAGCCTTGGTGAGATTAGCGCTCTTTTACAAGAGGCAGCACAATGGCACATAGTAGATTGGCTGGCTTTCGAGAGCAGGAGAGGAGTATTCACAGGAGTCTTGCCTCTCTACAACGGCTTCAGGAGAGACTATTCGCAGGAGTCTTGCCTGTCTATAGTAGCTTCAGGAGAGATAGCCCATGGATTGAGAGTCCGCTGGATGCCGCCCATATGGAGCTTAGATCCATTGAGGAGTGGCGGGTGGAGTACAGATACCACGCCAGAGGCTCTTTTTGGATGCAAGTGAGAGACAGGGCACTGGAGATTTCTTTGAGCACAGACGGAGAGAGGGTATACGCAAGTTGCGAGGCCCAGATGGATCCATTGTTACAGACCCCCCGCATGTGAGAACCATCGCCACAGATTTCAACACTCTTCTCACCGGTGCCAGGGCCATTAGCCGGAGATTGCAACCCTTTCTCCCCAACTTGATTCATGGTACACAGACAAGTTACGTTCAGGATTAGAGTATTCTGGACGCGACCGCGTCGGCTAGGGTGTGGCCACAAGATCCGATTGTGCTCCTTCTCGATTTTGAGAAAGCCTATGACAGAGTAGATTTGGGCTTTTTGGAGGGGACGATGTGTAGGATGGGTTTTCCAGAGGAGTGGGTCCGAGGTGTATCGGGTCTCTACTCGGCTTCTCATAGCGAGGTTCTTATTCAGGGTGCTAGAGGTGACAGATTTCTGCTTTCACGCTCAGTCTGGTAGGGGTGCTAGCTTTTCCTGTTTGTCGGTGAGGCCATGAGCAGTTTTCTCTCCGCTCAGGAGACCGCACTTCAGGGACAGTGTCTCCCGATCCGAGTGCATGAGGAGTTTCCTGATTCCGAGCTCATCGACGACACAACAGTATACCTATCAGGGGGCGAGAGGAACCTCCAGAGATTTGTGGTGGTGATTTAGATTTTTTGTCGTGCATCCGGAGCATAGATTAACTGGCACAAGGAGTTCGGCCAGGCTTTCCCTAGCTGGCCGGGTAGTGGTGGTGAACCAGGTTCTTCTTGCCACCATGTGGTTACATTACCTCCTGCTGGTCTTTCTCCCGGGGCATGTATCCTAGTTTGCTTTATGGAGACGACATAGTATGGATCTCAGATTCAGCAGAGGGGCTTCAGAGACATTGCAAGCTTGTTGTGAGCAGCGGGACCTCACGGTTAACCTTGGCAAGACCAAGGTTATGATCTTCAACTCATGCCTTGTGGCTTCCAGACTGAGCTTCACATATGCAGGAGGTCTTATTTATTCTTGGGAGTCACCTTTTCTGGACCCTACTTCACACTGTGCCCAGCGGCTCAGGCTCGACTAATGAGAGGGTATGCGGCTTTGGCCAGAAGTGCCCCTCCACAGGCAGTGGATGTGGAGAGCCTCTGTACAGTCATAGATGTCAAGGATCCACTTGGATCCCCTCACATTGTACCATTGTAGCATTGTACCAGTGGCACTTACAGGGCTGTTGTTTCTTCTCTCATGGTTTTTGTTTTTTTAAAACCATTTTTTTCCCATGATTTTGTCACTTCATGGACACGTTGTATCATTTTTGGTCTCATAGACCCTTTGGTCTTTCGTAGACGTTAATAGAACTTTCTTTCTTTCTTTCTTCTCTCTCACCATCTCCTTGCTGAGTCTCTGCAAGTTTTAAGTGGTTTACTAAGACTTTGTCTTGAGTGAAAGTTTTCACAAGTAATTGATTGCTGATTGAATGCTTGTCATGGCAAACTCACAATTTAATGGCATATGGGCTCCTATGTTAGGCTAATTCAAAGTTCCCATTGCTTTTTTTGCAGGATACATTGCAATGTATGCAACCCTTGCAAGTCGTGATGTGGTGAGGATCATTGTTTCAAATGAGGATATTAAGTAGTGCGGGTTCTGGTGGAAGGGAAGTGCAGCATATACAAACTCCACTTAAATGCGTGACTGTTGTTTTTGCATGTTCTCAAATGAATAATATCATGCAGGACTTATGCTTGATACCAGAAGTTCCCTTCTATTTAGATGGTGCGGGTGGACTGTATGAATTTGTTGAGAGGCGTCTTAGAGAGAATGGGCATATGGTTGTAGTTGTGGCAGAAGGGGCAGGACAAGAACTGCTTAAGAGTAGCGGAAACACAAATGCACGCGATGCATCCGGGAATCAATTGCTTCTCGACATAGGCTTGTGGCTCTCTCAGAAGCTCAAGGTAATGGGAGAGGTTTCAAGTAAAGTCTAAAATTGTATGGTGTTAAATTGTGGTCTATGCATTAAACTGTGTTTTGCTTATGATATTGTAAGTAGTTCATAACAATGTTTGGGATTTATGAATGCAGGATTATTTCATTTCAACAAAGAAAGCATAACAATGTTTGGGATTTATGAATGCAGGATTATTTTCTTTCAACAAAGAAAGAAGTCTTGAATCTGAAGTACATTGGTGAGTACTGCATTAGAAATTATTTAAACACGCAGACCTACTAATTGAACGCAGGTATACATACCTACACATGCATGTATTTAGGTACAGATATGCGTTCATAGGTACGTGTGTGTACATACCTACACATGCATGTATTTAGGTACAGATATGCATATACAGGTATGTGTGTATATACATGCACTCCCAAGTAATCGAATAAATGTGTGCGTGCATGCATGTTGCATTTTCTTTTGTATGTGCTCGCAGGTGCTGAGTGTTTGCATGTGCATGCATGTGCCGGCACACATGTGGGAGTGTGCATGTGCCTTCTTTTGAGTGTGTGCATTTGTGTTTGTGTTTGTGTGCATGCGCGTGTGCATGCCCTTGTGTGTGTGGTTATAGCTGTGTTTATGTCCCCCCCCCTCCCCCCCCCCCCCCCCCCCCGAAAGAAGAAGAAAAAAAAGAGATCCTTCTATTAGTTAAAAAAAGACTTGCGTAGAAAGCAGAATACAAACACTGATACAGCAGTAAAAGAAACACAACATAGAAGGGTGTGTCCTTCTCAGAGGAAGGCTACATTGCTAATACAAAGGTAAAATTGGGACCAGGGTCCATCTGAAGAAAGGACCCTCCGACATCCTGAGGATCCACAAGGGTTGTCTCACGCCCGGAAAGAGTGTAATCTCGAGGGTGGAGCCTCTCTACTAGGCTGGCACAAAATAAAATGATAGCAAATATGCGTGGAAGAAAAAGGGGGAAGGGGGGTGGGGGGGGGTGTGGGGGTGGGGGGGGTGGAGGGAGGGCCGAAACCTCCATTTGTTCCCTAGGTGCCAAACCAACTAGTGCAACGGGTGTTTGAGGCTGGTTGTCAGGGGTGCCGCAGAGGGGGGCTGGGGCATCTGTCTCCTGCAGCTGGACTGTAGGATCTGGAGCTGTAACCAGGGAAGCATGTGACGGGTGTACCTCAAGCCCGGGTGTCTCACTTGCAACTGAGGTCTCGACGACCGTGTCTGACCTGAGGCCTAACTGTGATAGTGATGCCTGCGGCGACAGCCCTATCTCTACCACCCTAGGTCCCGGTCATTGGCTGGTTAAGGCACCTACAGAGGAGGGTGGGCAGGGGGAGAAGGTTAATGGCGAGGTAAGGGTGGTGAGGGTGCGGAAGGTTGACAAGTAGGGTGTGAGCGCTGGTGGGGGAAGAATGGGCCAAGTGCGCCATCTGGGGGCAGATGAAGCACTGACCTGGCAAGCTTGAGAACTCCACCCACTGAAGGAAGGAGGAGCCGTTCAGTTGAGGAATCATCAAGTGTCGAGAGAGGTTCTCCGGCGAGGGGAGAAGCACCCGGAGGGAAGGGAGTCCAGCTGCCCGTGCCACTGCCATTGAGAGGACTCCAGGACCTGTCCCGAGGGTGTGCCCGATTGTCAGGAGAGGCTCCAGATACTCCTTGGGGAGTCCAGGAAGGCACATGGTGACGGGAAAACCTCTTACTCCAGCCTAAGGGTCGGACTCTGAAGAGAAACCGTGACGCCATCAGGCAAAAAAAATATGAGCCACTTGAACTACAATCGGGCTCTGCTCCAAGGTGTCAGTTGTGAGGGCTGCCGAATCAAACTCAATCCGGGTGAAACCATGGCCCAAGAACTGGATATCGGTGATCCGTCCCTGTTGGCCCACTACGCAGCCTGCAGCAAGTCCCTGATCTGCTGGTGGGCTGGTCTGCTGCTTGCAAACTTGCTTCTTACGAGGAAACTACTGACGATAAGAGCTGCATATCTGCTTCTGACGTATACATACCCTCTGGAGAGAGGGGGGCCAGAATGCGCAGCATCCGCAGCCAAATCTGTTGCGCCTGAGGGTAGTCCCATAGGCAATGTCTCTGTGTCTCCAGAGGGTGGCCGCATCGGACGCAGGCCGCCGGAAGACCGCTGTAGACAAGCCAGGTGCCAACTGCTGAGCCCCTGTGGGCGACTAGCCACTGGAAAGTCGAGATCCTGCGTGCCTGTCGGCTAGCCCAGAGCCGGGTCCAAAAATCCTCCAGGAACTCCTGTGAGAGTCCCTGTAGCCGCCAGTGCCCCGATGCAGCTGGAGAGACCATCCTCCTCGCCGTCAAAATATGTCGCCCCAACCGAACAGTATACTGGAAAAAGGTGATCTCTGTGGCCTCAAGGGATGCATAAGGATCATGCCACTCGTACTCACCAGGGTCCCATTGGAGCCGGGCCAAGGGGCGCGCTGCATATGCCCATATGCGCCAATCAGGGAGCACATCTGCAGGGTCTGGGTCAATATGCCACTTCCGAGAAGCGGCGGCCACTACCCGTATCCTCTGGAAGATGCACTCTGCAACCAAAGGCGACTCCACCTCCACTCTCTCAAGTCTGCCCTCATCGTGGATCTCATAGTAGAGGCATCTGCCATTCTCAGTGCAAGCTCTGACAGCAATCAGGATCTCCAACTGTGTAAAGGCTCCCATCCACCGTGGTGCCACGAGCTCGAGAGGCGTGAACCACTCCTCTGTGAGTGCCTCCTGAATGTCGTCCCTCATAATCAACCCCCCTCTGAAGTGACTCAGCCTCTCCACCTGGACCTCCTCTGGGAGACAGCAAAAGGCCTGCCAATCTCCAAAACTACGTGCTGGGCCTGCCGCCAATGGTCCCCAAGCTAGACGAGGTCGAGAACCCAGCATATGACCCTGCTCTGTGCGAACCGCTGGGCTCCAGATGAGCGGCTGTCTGGCCCGCTCCTCTACACAAGAAGGAGGTCTCTGAGAGAGCCCCGATCTCAGCAACTCCCAAGCTCTCAGGATGCTCAAGGCAAATCTGTCCTCCCATCCTCTACTGAGGCCTGTCCTCCTCATCTCTATGAAGATCCATCGCTATCTCTGGTGCCCAAGTGTCCCCTGCTTGGGAGCCCGAGCCTGCAGCCGCTGCAAAAGAAGCTCTTTCCAAGGCTCAGCGCCTAGAAGCAGCCCCCGAACAATAAGTTTCCCCAATAAGGCTCTACTTTGATCAACTGGATCTATAATGCCCAAGTCTCCCTGGGCCAGCGGAAGTGTAATAACTGCCCAAGCAACCTTTGCCCGGGCTGGCTGACCATCCCGCCCAGACCAAAGAAAGTTCCTGATCAACCTCTGTACCTGGCTGATGCAAGAGCTTGAGAAGATCCAGCAAGACGTAATGTACCACATGGTCGCTAAAAGCACCTGATTTGCCACCACCACCCTCCCAGCCAAGGATAGCCGAGCTGTACTCCAATACAAAAGCTTCTTCCGAATGCTAGAAGAAGCGGGGCAATCTGCTGCTCAGGTGACAAATCTAGTCCAATCTGGCATCCCAAATATCGCATTGCTGTGCCAGGAGGAATCCATCTAAACCCGGGTCTGGGCTCCATGCCGGAGTGGGAGCGCTACTGATCCAAACGGCCACTGTCTTGCGCCAATTGATCAATGCTCCCGAAGCTGCACTAAAAACCTGGAGCGACTGCTCTGCCCGATGAAGATTGGCCTCCCGGCCATGCAAAAATGAGCCCGTGTCATCAGCAAACTCAGCATCGAGCAGGTCCTCCCCCCGGACTGGGAGCTGGAGTCCTCTCAAACCAACCTCCTCTGTTGTCAGATACATGCTCATAGCCTCAGCAAAGAAGAGAAAAAGAAACGGGGCGAGAGGACACCCCTGACGGACTGATCTGGTCAGCTCAAAACTCGGCCCCCGTCCTCCTGCAATCAGCACCTGGCTACGAGCTGTGGAATACAGAGCCGCCACCCCTCGAATCCAACCTGGCTCAAAGCCCAGGCGAAGCATAGTGCCCTCTAAGAAACCCCAATCGACTCTATCGTATGCCTTCTCAAAATCGAGAAGCATCACGACTAAGTCCTCACCAAGAAATCGAGCTCGGGCCGTCGCCTCCCAGAAGGTGAAAATGTTGTCAAGGATACTACGCTCCTTGACGAATCCTGTCTGGGTAGCATGAATCAACTCCCCTAGGAAGGGCTGGATCCTCAAACTCAAGGCCTTTGTTAAGACCTTGTAGACAATATTGAGGATCGTAATAGGTCTCCAATGCCGAATATCATCTGATACTCCCTCCCCCTTGGGGATAAGAAAGATCAAGCCCTCTGAAAAGCTTTGTGGCATCACCCCAGTGTCCAAAACATATTGAAAGCCCCTGCGGAGTGATGGGGAGAAAACAGGAATTAGGGTTAGAGTTCATTCATGGGAGACATACACAGAGAAGCAAGAGAGAGAGAGAGAGAGAGAGTTGTGGGGATAAGTCAACTCATGAGGCATGAGTGTGTGACTCCCCTATCACACATGTATATTGCACTAGTACACATAGTGCACTTAGTACATTAAAAGTACTAAGTGTACTATGTACTATAACTTATGGGCTTGTACACACTATAAGGGTGGGCATAACGCCTTTACCCCAACAACCTCCCACTTAAAGGCAAAGTGCCCTTAAGGAAAGGAAAAGAAAAAATCAGCATGTACATGATAATATACAAGGCCATATCAAGGCTGAAACTGGCCTCATCCAATGCCCATCAAGTGTCTGCAATGAGCAAACCGCTCTGGAGGCAAACTCTTCGTCAACAGATCAGCCGGGTTGTCATCCGTGTGAATCTTAACAAGCTGAATTTGCTTGTTCTCTATCACCTCTCTGATGAAGTGATACTTCACATCCACATGCTTCGTCTTTGCATGAAAAACAGGGTTCTTTGCCAACTGAATGGCACTCTGACTGTCACAATGCAACAATGGAATATCCCCTGTATAACCCAAATCAACCACTAACCGAGATAGCCATAATGCCTCCTTGCAAGCCTCTGTGGCTGCAATATACTCGGCCTCTGTAGTACATAAGGCAGTGCACTTCTGCATCCTGGATATCCATGACACAGCACCTCCTGTGAATGTAAACACATAACCGGTAGTAGACTTCCGGTTATCTGGATGACCGGCATAATCCGAATCCGTGTAACCATGCACTAATGCATCCTGTTTGCCAAAGCAAATGCACAAATCCTGTGTGCCCTTCAGGTATCTCATGACACCTTTCACTGCTTCCCAATGCTTCTTGCCAGGGTTGGCCATGTATCTAGAAACCACTCCCACTGCAAATGCAATGTCCGGCCTAGTAGCAACCATGGCATACATGAGACTGCCACAAGCTGAAGCATACGGAATCTTGGCCATATCAGCCCTGTCTCTATCTGACTGTGGGCTGTCCATAGCACTGAGTTTCACATATGGAGGCAAAGGAGTACTAGTCTTCTTCCCCCCGTCCATATTGAACCTCTGCAAGACTTTGCCAATGTATTCCTTCTGAGACAAATACAACACATGCTGATTTCTGTCCCGAAGTATCCGCATACCCAAGATGTGATTTGCATCACCCAAATCCTTCATATCAAAGGTTTCATGCAGCCTCTTTTTCAATGCATCCATCTCTTTACGAGATTTCCCGGCAATCAACATATCATCAACATACAAAATGAGAATCAATAGACTGCCATCCAAAGCTTTCTTGGTGTACAAGCAGTGATCTATGTCACTTCTCCTGAATTTCTGAGATTTCATGAATGTATCAAATTTATGATACCATTCCCTTGGTGCCTGTTTGAGCCCATAAAGACTCTTTTTCAGCTTGCATACAAGCTTCTCCTTTCCACTCACTGCATAACCCTCTGGCTGCTGCATATATATCTCCTCATGGAGATCACCGTGAAGAAAAGCAGTCTTCACATCCATCTGAATCAAGTCCAGATCATCATGCGCAACCAAAGCCAACACAGCTCTAAGTGTGGTCATTTTGACCACTGGAGAGAAGATCTCCTCAAAGTCCACACCATATTCCTGCTTGAAGCCCTTAGCCACTAACCTGGCTTTGTATCTTGGCTTAGCATCTGATGCAACTTTGAGCCTGTATACCCACTTGCATGGCAAAACCTTCTTGCCTGCAGGCAAATGCACCAACTTCCATGTTCCATTTTTGTGCAGAGAATCCATCTCTGACTGCATGGCACGCTCCCAAAGAGCCTTGTCTGCCCTCTGTAAAGCCTCCTTATAACATGAGGGCTCCCCACAGTCAGTAAGCATCAAGTAGTCAACCCCTGGAACAAACCTGTCAGGGACTCTGGAGGGTCTAGTGGACCTCCGTACCCATTGACCATCATTTGCAGGTTGCTGTCCAGCCTGCATATCACCCATTGGTGGCTCCTGTTCCATGCCATAAGGCTGAAAAATCATGCCCGGTATCTCCTCCAACTGTGGTATATCCATAGGGATATCTTCTGCCATGTCTGGCTGTCCATTTGGACCATTTTCAGCACCATTTAAGGGCTGGTTTTCCTGCTGTAATGGCTGATTTACAGCCCTTTGTTGTTGTCCATGATGTTCATCATCATCAAAGATGACTCTGCCAGGCTCCTGTTGCCTTGCAGGCTCCTTATACATGCATGTTTCATCAAAAATGACATCATTGCTGCGTATGATCTTTTTATTCATGGGATCCCAAAGTCTATACCCCATTTCACCTCTGTCACCATATCCTAGGAATATGCATTTGTGAGACTTAGGATCAAGTTTGGTGCGCATTTCCCTGCGTATGTGCACGTACGCAACGCAACCAAACACTCTCAAGTGCTTGTATGACGGAGGCTTCCCTGTCCATACTTCTTCTGGCACTTTCCCACCAAGCCTCGTGTTAGGTGACCTGTTTATAAGGTGAACGGCTGTCATAACAGCTTCAGCCCAAAAACCATGAGGTAATGCAGCATGTGACAACATAGAACGGACCTTTTCCTGAATGGTCCTGTTCATCCTCTCTACTGTCTCGTTTTGTGGAGGATCATAAGGAGTAGAGAGCTCCCTCTTGATGCCTTTAGCATCACAAAAGTCCTGAAACTGTTTGGACATATACTCTCCACCATTGTCGGAACGCAAAGCCTTCAGTGTTTTGCCAGTTTGATTCTCAACATGAGCAACAAACTTCTGAAACACTGAGAATGTATCACTCTTCAAACGAAGAGGATAAACCCACACCTTGCGTGTGGCATCATCAATAAAAGACACAAAGTATTTTGCCCCTCCCAAAGAAAGCTGAGGCATCTCACATACATCTGTATGCACAAGCTCTAACTGAGCATCTTTCTGTCCAAGAGCTTTCTTGTGGGGGCACTGTAGTTGCCTACCATATATACAATGCTCACAAAACTGAAAACTTGAAAACTTTAGAGAAGGCAAGTAACCCAAACGAGACAATTGCTCCATTCCCTTGACACTCATGTGTCCCAACCGGCTATGCCACATAGAAATTTCCGGCAGCTCGGTTGCATTTACATTAGCATGGTGACAAACACCTGCATGCATAAAGTAAAGAGTGTCCACCTTAGAGCCTCTGGCAACAACCAGTGAGCCCTTACTAATTTTCCACTTTCCACTACCAAATGTGGTAACATAATCAGCATCATCAAGCTGTCCAGTAGAAAGCAGGTTCTTCTTGATCTCAGGCACATGCCTGACATCATGGAGCATAAGCTGTGAGCCATCTGAAAACACAAGCCTCACATCACCTCTGCCAAGAATCTTGCATGCATGGTTATCACCCAAATAAACCACTCCTTCATTGCCAGCAGTATACCTGACAAACAAGTCTCTGCAACCTGTGACATGAAAGGAGGCACCTGAATCAATGATCCATGAGTGCATACCATGACCACCTGTAAGAAGTGAATGGGCATCAAGTGAAGACGTAAATAGGACCTCATCCTCACTGCCACCTGCATGTGACACATTGATTTCTTCAACCTTGACTCCACTTTTGCCCTTTGGCTTTACATCTTTGGCTTCATCCTTCTCTTTGTCTTTGCCTTTTCCCTTTTCTTTTTGATCATTTTTCCATTTGTAGCATTGCTTTTTAATGTGTCCCTTCTTGCCACAATAATGGCATTCCAAATCCTTTTTGGAGCGAGACTTGCTCCTTCCCCTTTCTTGGCTTTTTCCCCTTTGCTGGGATCTCCCACGTGCATTCATTGCATTGGACTTTCCAACAGAGTTGTTTTTCCTGTTCATCTCTTCTTGAAGAAGAGCACCCTCAACATCTGCATACGACAGCATAGCATTCGAATTGCTAGTGGCTGTCCTGAATGTGTCCCAACTCTCTGGCAAAGTGCATAACAAAAAAGTGGCTTTGAACTCATCGTCCATTGCCAACTTTTGATTTATAACTTGGCTGACAATACCATTAAACTCATTGAGATGGGCTGTCATAGAAGCCCCTTCCTTCATCTGAAGGCCTATGAGTTTCTTCAACCAATACACTTTGCTTGAGGCACTTTGTTGGGCATACAAGTCCTGCAATCTCTGCCACATTCCCCAAGCTGTCTTCTCTTCACGAATGCTGAAAAGTAATGAGTCTGACACAGACAACATGATAGTAGATCTTGCCAGCTCATCCATATCTTCCCACTCTTCAGCAGTAAGAGAAGCGGGCATCACACCCCTTTCTTTGATAGGCTTGTGCTGCTTTTTCTGGAGCAACACATTGTAGCACTGGGTTTGCCAAATATCATAATTATGCGAGCCTTCAAGCTTTTTGATGTGAAGCAATGAAGAGCTCTCACCTGTGGTTGCCATAGCAATATGCAACCTTTAATGCCTGACTCCCTGCAAATGTGCAAACACTGCACCCAAAGCACACAAAGTGCTCACAAATGTTCTCCCAAGCTTTATCTCCCACTGCGGAAGCAAGAATGCAACTTTTCTCCCACTTTATGTGATGAAAACACCAAAATCTGGTTGCTGCAGATTTTGGACAGCACCTTAAATGTGCTCTTTTGCCCTTCCAAAGTACTGTACAGCAGTACCAAGTGCTCACCAATGATGTACCAAACCTGTACCGGCAATTTCAGCAGCTGAAATTGAACCTTTTGGTCACTCAAAACAGTGTACAGCCATGCCAAAACATGCACAAAGCTGTGCCAAATCTGTACCAGCAGGTACAATAGCAATAAATGCTTTCCTGGCTGTCCAAATGAGTGAAAAATCAGACTTTTACAGTCCTGTACACTGCATACAATAGTCCCGAACAGAAATTGGGCAAAAGCCCCTTGACTGCAAGCTGATTTTTGAGGATTCAAGGCATAAATGTCTTGCCTGCTGCTTTGCCAAGCTCAACAAGCATACGAACTTGAAAAGCCCCTTGATTTAAGATCAATTTCTGATCATACATGGTACATTGACGCACATGAAGGCATCCAGAGTGTTCACGATGCTTCCCCCTGGCCACATATACATCAAATACATGAAAGCCCCTTGATTTACAGGCACATTGAGTGCTTGTAAGGCATCAACACATTATCCACAGCATCAAATGCGATTGCCTGCATGCAAATCAACCAAATCGGCACAAAAGCCCCTTGATTTGCACTGCAATTTGTTGCAATTTTGCCCAAATGTGCGATTTTTCACATCATACAGCATGTATGAGTGCTTAATTGCACAATTACATCAAAAGCCCCAAATTTCGACATCCAATTTCCTGCAAATTGATCCTGATTTGACCAATTTCCTGCAAATTTATCTTGATTGTGACCAATGTCACCCAATTTTGCCAATTTTGCTCAAAAATTGAGCAATTGGGCACCTGTATCTGCTCAATTGATTTAATTGATACCAGTTGATGGTTGGGCAGCCTGGGCAGCCACGTATGCTGGCTGGGGCAGCTGGTTGGCCAGCCCCTTTTGTGCTGCAAGGAGCAGGGCGACCAGTGTGACAGGGCTGTCTCATGCAGGAGCCATCAAGGAGAAAAGGGAGGGAGGGATCACTAAGGGCTCTGATACCAGTTGATGGGGAGAAAACAGGAATTAGGGTTAGAGTTCATTCATGGGAGACATACACAGAGAAGCAAGAGAGAGAGAGAGAGAGAGAGAGTTGTGGGGATAAGTCAACTCATGAGGCATGAGTGTGTGACTCCCCTATCACACATGTATATTGCACTAGTACACATAGTGCACTTAGTACATTAAAAGTACTAAGTGTACTATGTACTATAACTTATGGGCTTGTACACACTATAAGGGTGGGCATAACGCCTTTACCCCAACACGGAGGCCTGGCCCCAAAAGGTCCCAATAGCGCATAAAAAAGGCAGGCGTCAATCCGTCCTCCCCTGGGCAACTATGGCGCGGAAGGACCCTCAAGGCCTCAGCACGCTCAACCTCTGAAAGAGGCTCACCCAGAACTGTACGCATACGATCTGTGACCCTCCTCTGCACATGGGCCCACACAATCTGTCTGCAAGCATCCCGAGCATCAGTGGCTGGCTCCGTTGAAAGCAGGTCTATATAGAATCCAGTGGCAATGGCTCTGATCTCCTCGGGCTCAGTGGCTACCGATCCGTCCGGCCTCCCAAGCTGGCGGACTCCTGCTCGAGCATGGCGGGGTCCAGTAATCTCAAAAAACTCCCCAGTCACTCTATCACCAAGCTGCGTCCACTGAGAGGCCTGGCGACGATAGTAAAACTCATGTCTTTGCTCCTCTACCTCTCTAACCTCCTGGCGTGCCTGGCTCAGCTGGGACGCCACCCACTCACATGCAGCCTGCTGCTCCTGAAGGCGGTGAAGCGAAGCAAGGCTGCGTCTCAGCCGATGCTCCTGCTCGCGAGTCTCTCCCAGCCGTGTCAAGGCTGCCGCATGTAGAGAAGAGCTAAGCTCGATGAGTCCCTGGGCACACTGGCCTGCTGCATCCTGGTCAGAGCTCTGACTATCATGCCATATCCTCTCAATGTCCTCAGCGAGACTAGGATCTGTAAGTACCCTCTCTGGGATCCTCAACTGCAAGCTGGTCTCCCGTGTCCTCTCCTCAAATGTCAAAATAACTGGCGCATGGTTTGAAAAAGAGGTGCCAGCGAGAATGCCAACGGAGCCCCCTCGCTCCTCTAACCTGTCGCCCACATAGAAGCAATCAATCCGTGATAGATTAGTCCCTCCCTGCTGGCGATCCGACCAAGAGAAACTAAGACTGTCCTGAGAGCGGGAGAAGGCCCCATGCTGCCATGCATCAGTGAGCCTCAATGACATGCAAAATCGCTCCCAAGGTGCAAGCTTCGTGCCGTGCACTATAACATGACTGCCTCCCACCCTTTGGGCCGGGTCCTCAAGCATGTTGAAGTCTCCCCCGACACACCAATGTGCGGCCTCTGGCAATGCATCCGTAACCTGGGTCCAGAACTCTGCTCTGGCACTAGCATGGTTGGGCGCATAGACATTGAGCACGCCAAAGAGCTCATCATGCGTCCTCAGAATGACATACTGTGCTCTACCAGGCACAATGATCCCGCGATCCACAATGGCCTGCCGCCATACATCCGCAATGACCATACATACTCCTCCCTGCCCTCCCAAAGGGCCAAACCCTACAGACCAAAAGGTGTCCCATCTACCAGGCATCACCGAACCATATCTCCGGATCCTGCTCTCACCCAAGTGGTGCTCCTGCATCATCAAAATATCAATACTGCCCCCAACCAGGCATCTTTGAAGCTCCTGCCTCAAGCAACCACGATAACGTATATAATGTGCTCCGCCAAGGCCCTGTACATTCCATGAGATGATCCTCATGGATGACCTGCTGAGGTGGATGCTGTCTCAACCGTACGGCGGGCCTTCGCAAGCGGCTTGGATGGAGAATAGTTCCATTCGAGCGGCTACGAATCTGCCCACCCGGTGTGCTGCAAGAATCACGGATCAGGCGCCAATGGCTGTGTCCCATGGCGACTGCCTCCCGCTCAGACAGAGCAACCTCGTGTATGCATACATATCCAGGGTCGCGTGCTAAGTCTGCCACTATGCGAACGACCAAATGACGAATCCCTGAGGCATCCACACTCCCGGGATCCAAGAAAAAATGAGCCAACTCCCATAGTCGGCCTATCACATCTGTCACCTCCAGATCGCTCACATGGTGAGAAAACTCAACTGCCTGAGTCTTCAAAGTGCTAAGAGCGAGCTCCAGAGTCCACTCCCGGTCGCATGGGCCACATAGAGGAATGAGAAGGCCACTGCTGAATCAAGTGCCTCCTCCCCGCGGGCCGGAGGTATCACTACATGAACTCTGATGGTGGGTGCTGGCTCATGGGGGCCCTCTGCTCCAAAAAGCCGTGTGAAGGAGTAATCAAAAGCCTCCGAGCGCTGTCTAGTGCCGAGACGACTCAGCCGACTACGGATAGATGATATCCGTGAAGCCCGAATCGGCATGGTAAGTCTCCTCTGCGGTGCTCGAGCAAGGTCAGTGCTCAGAGCCCTCCGGACTGCAAGTGAACGCCAGGGGACTGCCAGGGCCTCCTGGGGAGCTAAGGCAGGCGGGGGGGGGGGGGGGGGGGGGGGGGGGGGGAGAAGGGGGTGGAGAAGGAGCCGCTGCCGAAACCGGAGCGGGGACGGGAGGAGGCGAAGGTGGAAGCGAGGCGGGAGGGGGGGACGGGGGAGGGGGGGGTGGGGGCGAAGGAGGGGGTGCTGGCATCTCCTAGTCCTCAGTCGGCGTTGGGGTCTCCTCCTGGAGGGGAGCAAAGCTGTTCCTCACGGGAACCCAGTGATGCTGAGACTGTTGCTGCTGCTGCTGCATCGGTCTCTGGGCGTGCTGCTGTGGCTGTCTTCCTTGACGGCGCCCCTGTCCAGGCTGCCACTTCGAGGTCTCTGAGGGCTGAGCAGGTGTCCCGGAGGTTGCCTGTCGAGCCGCATCTGTGGGCGGGCCATCAGGGGCCTGCTGCTGCTGCGGTGAGGGTCGGGGTCTCCTGCGAGGGCAGGCCTTGGCCAGGTGGCCGACCTGCCTGCAAATAAAGCACTGGTTCGGGAGCCTCGAGAACTCCACTCTCTGATCAATCCATCCCCCCCCTATCCTAGGTAGCTGAATGACCTTCGAAAGGGAGATGTCAGGAACCAAAACTCTGACCGAAGGTAGCCCAGCTGCTCTAGCCACCACTGAGGCTGCTGTGGGGCCAGTCTCGAGCACTGAGCCCACCAGTGCTCCTAGCCTCGAAAGGAGCGGAAGGTACTCGCGGCGGAGTCCAGGGAAGCAAACTGTAACATGGAAAAGGCGCTCTCCCTGCTCGGCCGCTGCTGGGTCAAAGCCATGCTGCCAAGGTCTGAAGAATGCCCGAGCGCCCCTGATGTCAAGGGGACTCATGGCAAGGACTTGGGCCACGCTCTGGGCTGTCTCGAACTCGATCTGGTAGTGTCCATGGCCCAGTAGCTGAACGTCCAGGATCTTGCCCACATCTGCAACAAGCAGGCGGGCTTGGAGAAGATCCCGGATCTCCCCTCTGCTGGGGTGAGTGCTGACTATACGGCAGATGGTGGAATGTGCTTGGAGGCGTTCCACCTCTGCGGCGAGGCTCGCTTCGTCTTTTGGCGAAAGAGAAAGCCTGATGGGGGTATCCTCAGGGGCGGGTGAGGGGGCTGCGGAAGAGTCCCTCTGAGGTGGGGCGGGAGGAGCCTCCATCAGAGTCTGAAGCTATGGCGAAGGCGGAGCGAATGCGGAGAGACCTGCAAGAACCGAGCTGCACACGAAGGGCGGAGGGGGAAGGTAAAAAAAAGGAAAAAACCCCAGGGGGCGGAAAAAACCAGAAAGTCGGGGAGGGAGGGGTAAGGCGGCGAAGAAAAAACCCCGCGGGGGGGGGGGGGGGGGGGGGGGGGGGGGCAGGGGGTGAAAGCTGCGCGAAAGGAGGGGCGGGGGGGATGAGAGGGCTGGCGAAATCAGGGATGGGGCGCTGAAGAGGGTAGGGGGGCGCAGAGGCGAGCAGCGCAAGAGAGCCAGGCGGAGGGGGGGCGCATAAGCGAGGGCAGGCGGGAGGGAGAGGGCGCGTGGGAGGGAAGGGGGGAAGGGCGTGCAGGCAGCGCGAGCAGGGGGGGAGAGCGGGAGCTTCAGCGAGCGGCTAACTTCCTTTTCCTTTCATCTTCGGTATGTTTATGCTTTGGGAGTGTACTTGTTCTAAAAGTTGAGTCTTTTGCAGATCCAACATACATGATTCGTGCTATTCCTAGCAATGCCGCGGATAACGTGTACTGTACATTGCTGGCCCAAAGTGGTATTCATGGAGCCATGGCCGGATATACAGGATTCACAGTTGGGCCTGTGAATGGCCGTCATTCTTACATTCCAATTTCGGTAAAGTTGTCCCTTTCCAACAGAAATCCAGATTCCACTGTTTTTTTTTTTTTTTGGCAACCAGGCTTTTAACTGGTGCTGGATCGATGCAGAGGGTGACAGAAAAGCAGAATCGTGTGAATATTTCTGACCGAATGTGGGCCCGGCTGCTCTCAACAACCAATCAGCCGGCTTTTATTGATGCAGACAGAATAAATAGCAAAGAGTTAAAGCTGGAAGCCAAGAGTACGAGTCAATTGCCAGTTTTGAATTCTTCACCTGCTGAGGTTCCACCACCAGCTCACAAGAGTACAAATGGGTTTTTGTTGAGAGGGGGGGAGCATGAGGCTACAAAGTGAGCAGGATTTGGTCTTTGCGTGCCTCTGCTTATATACCAGGAGGCCTTATGATCATGCTTTGTTGCACTCTATCTTCATATAGCAAGCCCTAACAGTCTGTGCACCCATGCTTTGTTTGTTTCCAGAAATGGCCTACTAACAGCTCATATGGGATCAGTAGGTCAACTTGCATATGACCAAATGGAAAGTGGGGTAGCAAGGATGCAAAGGGTTCTTCAAACAGTGGTCTTGGAGCTAATGCAGCTGCTGAACTGCTTCGCTTCTCTATATGTGGAGAGCTGTGCTGTTGTTGGAAGAGTCTATGCAGCGTGGAGTGCCCACTTCCGTGCCTGGAGACATAGATTTAAGGAAGATAATATATAGAACTCGGTAATTCATCATTGTGATGATGACTAGCAAACACAACATTAGAGGAGAGTTAGGACACATTAAGATAATGCTGGACTGTAGTGAGTAGGGGTGGTGGTTTTGATTAAGTGTTTAATCATAATGCCTACTTTTGTATCACAATAAAATGAACCCACAAAATATGCGCGCCATTGGTGGGCTGGCATAATTTTTGACAAACACATGAAAGAGGTTTGTATTATTCTGATCACTTCGTCACCTTCTTAAGGTTGTAGCTACCATGGCTTTCACGAATCAAAGTGCAATCCCAACTAGGACTTACAGGTTGCAGGCTTTGTTTCTGGCTATTCTTAGTAAAGAAAATGCTCAAGTATTTGGGCAAAGGCACAGGGAATGCAGTATACCTTGGTTTCTCTAATGTTCTCTTTTGCATTTCACAGTAAGATGTCACAAGGCTCAGAAATACCTTGGTCCATATGAAGGGTGGTGAACGAAAGTGAGAAAGACCGTAACTTGGAAATGTCAATGTTGCATACTTATATGCAACAGATTGCACATTGACTAAGCTCCCTTGCCATTGGATCATTGTTGCAACCTATGTTATTGTCCACCATGCATGTCCAATCACATTAGTCTTGTAATAGCAAAATCACGCACAACTCACTATGCACATGTCTGATATATTGCTGCCTTCAGGTTCATTTTTGCTCAACATGTGCTTGTGCTCCATCCCAAATCCTCTCACACTTGCATCATTAATTTTCCCCCAATCCTACCCCTATTTAATCAGATCGCCAAAGTCTTTGTAATCAACCTATGTCTACCTTGACTGAAATTGTGTTCTCAAAAGCCCCTTTCATAACAATAACAAACACACTACTTTCCTACCTTCCTAACAAGAAACTGCCACTTGTTGCCTTCAAACTCCTCATGCGCATCTTTTTCATCATCTAGATCTTCTAGATCTCCCCGAATCTTCATGCACAATTTCCCTATTTAGCCATTGTATGGCATCTATATTTATCCTTCACGTACGACGTCGACTACACACTATGTTCTAGACTAGAATATGTGCATCATATCTTCCTACAACTTGTCTTTTTCTCCTCGTGAAGAGTAGGCATGAACAATGAACAAGCTGCCCAAAGAGTGCTTCCAAACGTGGGTTCAGAAGCAATTCCCCTATTATGTCCTCTTGCACCTAAGTTGCAACAACAACAAGATAACTACATGGTAGTCTTTTTTTATGCCCATTTGTCATCGAGATTACATTATTGAGGCTCTTCAAAAGCTAATGATTATAGGAATCAACTCTTATTAAATTTGGACTCTGCATTTTCATTGTTTTCTTGCATTTGCTATAAAACCTTTAGGTTGATATATGTATTGATTTTGTGCTCCTTACAAGTGAGCAATATGTATCCTAGCTTGAAACATATGTTGAAATATACAAGTGAATATGGTGTGTGCGAGAACAAGCCCTTAGCAAGAGGCTGTAAAAGAGAATCTGTAAATATGAGAGAAGTTGTGAAAAGGTGAGAAGTATCTATTGGGAGAGAATAAAGGGTAGCATGAGAAGATTTAAGAGACGTGGAGATATTCTAGGAAGAGGTGGAGAGAATCAAGCAAAAGAAGTGGAGTGAATCAAGGGAAAATCAGTGGGATTAGATGCTTGGATGTAAACCCTATAAATTGAGACATTGGCTTAATGAGAATTTGTTGGTTTTTGATTATCCATGTCTACATTAAGTTATCAGTTAATTGCTCAGTAATTATAATTATCATCTAAATTCTTTTCTAATCTTGATTCTAGCATTTGATCTACCATAGCTCATCACATTGTTGCAAATTTAACATGGTATCAGAGCCTAATCTAGAATCCATCAATTTTATGAGTCCATTATCTTGTTAATTATTTAGTTAATTAAGATTAGTAGATAATTAAGTTTTTTAACCTCTTTTTCAATTAGCCTCTGTATCCCCAGTTGGTGGAGGAGCTCTCTCTCTCTTCATACATAAAATTGACCCAAACCACTTTAGTCACACAGCCACAAGCCTTGTGCTTGAGCTTATCAAGACAACCCAGACGCAAGCAGCAGAAAATCGCGTTTTTTTTTCAGCGCTTGCTTTTCTGAAGAAAATTGAGATCGTCTACGCCAGGTACAATGGCTCTGATTTCTCTTGGTCTTAGGGGTTTTCAAGGGTGCTCTACAAGCTGGTGAAGACAGTTTTTGATTTGATCAAGTCTACAGTGAGATCCAAGCTCTTCATCAAATCTGCAGGTGACTTTGATAAAACAGAGATTAAGCATTTAATGTTTGGTCAAATCTTGTGTTTCTTGGCTTAATCCTCTACTAGACTAATTGCTATTGATGGCCTTGAAAGGATTTGAGCTCATTTGAACTCTAAGGTCCCAGATCTGGACTCCCCGCATACTCTATTTTTTGCACACAAAACAGAGGATTAATTTGCTATCAGTTATTAATCAGCACTAATCACTGTATTTTGATACAATTGAGGGTTCAAATTAACCATTGAGTATCTGATATAGATCCTTATAACCTCATATTACAATTCAGAGATGGTTTGATACTCCAACCATTCCGTACAGATTTGTTACCCTTGATTTAATGTAATTTTTGATGAATTTATGCTAATAAATCTGTTGTAATTATCACTTAAACACCAGATTGAGTTGTAAAAGAGTAGACAGTGCCCTTGAATCTTGAAATTGGATCAAGAGGTAAGACTCCCTTCACATCATCTCATGAGTACGGCACAAGAGATAGCCAAATTTAATGGGGAGCAGTTTTACACATGGTAGACAAAAACCATGTATCTGCTCATGAGGAAAAATCTGTGGGGGCTAGTTGAGGGAAGAGATGAACGCCCAAAGGTGAGAGGGAAAAATGAGTGGAAGAGCAGGAATGAGAAAGCATCAGGACTTATCGCACTCAGTTTAAATGATGAAATCATTCAACACATCATAGGGATACAATGGGCAAAAGATGCATGGGATGAACTCAATAAATTATTTGGTACTCAAGCAAAAAATTCAAAGATAAATCTGTTAATGCAATTCTACAAATTGGATATGAAGGAAAGTGAACCTTTAATCACACACACAAACAAATATAAAAGCATTAAGCAACAACTTAGCCATTGGCAAGATGATGAGGCACTAGCAGTGCTTCCGAAGAGTGTGGACAAAGGTGAATATGAAAACATCGTAGTAGCAACATTAAAGAATGTACGTGAATTGAAGCTGCACGAGATAGAAGGAGCCCTACTAGAGCAAGAGACCAGAGTCAAAGAGAAGAAATGGCTGGACTCAACAACAATTGGAGAAGAAAAAGCATTCTTCATCTGAGGAGGATTCTCTCGAGGACGAGGACGAGGACGAGGACGAGGAAGAGGCCGAGTAGGAGGAAAGACCTTCACTTGCCATAACTGTGGAAAGCCAGGACACATGGCAAGAGACTGGTACAGCAAACCTAGTGGAGAAGGAACGACATCGGCAAACTTCATGGAGGCTCCTAAGGAAGTGGAGTCAGATCATCTTTTGTGAGAGAGAGAGAGAGAGAGAGAGAGAGAGAGAGAAATCCCACAAACCCAATATAACCTGTCCCAACAGAGTAAAACCACCTTTGAGCCACCGTAGGCCATGTGGTAAATGTATGTGTGAGCACTTTAGTCAAGGTCACGGGCACTTGTAGTAGCCTTGGACACATAGAGAGAGAGAGAGTGTCAAGGACTATGAGTTTAGGGACTTGAGGCATTGGTCGCGGACTATCAAGTAAGAGGGAAACTTGGTATAGGGTATAGGTGTGCTAGGAGTATTCACTTGAGGGGAGGTGTTGAAATATACAAGTGAATAGGGTGTGTGCGGGAACAAGTCCTTAGCAAGAGGCTGTAAAAGAGAATCTGTAAATGTGAGAAGTTGTGAAAAGGTGAGAAGTGTATTTTGGGAGAGAATAAAGGGTAGCATGAGAAGATTTAGGAGGTGTGGAGATATTCTGGGAAGAGGTGGAGAGAATCAAGCAAAAGAGGTGGAGTGAATCAAGGAGAAATCAGTGGGATTAGATGGTTGGATGTAAACCCTATAAATTGAGGCATTGGCCTAATGAGAATTTGTTGGTTTTTGTTTATCCATGCCTACATTAAGTTATCAGTTAATTGCTCACTAATCACATCTTAATCTCTTTTCTAATGATATTGATTCTAGCATTTGATCCACCATAGCTCATCACATTGCTGACAACATAATGTCATGTTGTCCATACATAGTGTCACTATCCACCATTCTAGCACTAAGTCAGAACGTGCTACACCCATGATGGCAACTCAACTCCAATTAGATCATTAATCCTTTCTTTAGACGAGAATCTTTTCCTTGTCTTGGCATAGAGCACACTAATCAAAGTGTATCCCATATATTCAGGTGCTTTGACTTCATCTCTTTTACGAGGTGTCATTCATCGAGTTTCAAGAACGGTATGAGCTCCTTTGGGAGCTATATGAAGGTATGTTTGACAAGCTAGATTTTTTACATGCACTACAAAATCTTGTGTATTTTTTAAATACCTTGACACATAAGTTGCAAAAGGTGGTACACCATAATTGAGGAGGCAATGGAGCATGCATTAAGGAAGGCTATGTGGAGGCATGTAAGGAAGGCTAAAAAAAGTGAGGATACTACAAAGGTGTGGCACGTAGCTCTAGTTCTTAAAGAGAGTATTTGAACATGAATACTCATGGTGATTGTAGGGGAGATGGATGAGCAACCTAAATTTGGTAGGGTTAGGTGGGCAAGATGAGTTCAATGCTTTCCGTTCCAGTATGAATGAAGATTGAAAGTTCTTATAAGAACCTTGCATGAGCATGTTGTATGAAATATATCATACTTGCATTCTTGGTTTGATTATTCTATTCTTGTTTTAAAATGCATTATCTTATAACACAATCTGCACAAATTTCCCACCCAAAAAGGGGACCTTTCATTTGGCGGCAAAGCTTTGGTTCCATGAGCGAAGCCATCGAAGGCACCCTCACCCAGCTACTAGCAGAGTGTATTTAGAGCATGTGGTTCATACCCTTCGAGGTTAGTGGGGGCAGCTATAGGGTGTCTCAGATTGCATGACGAAGCATCAAGAGGCCTTCCTCAAGATTTGGAGGCATGGTCCCTTTCTTACAGATAGTGGTGGCGAGCCCACTTGGCATTATAGACCACCTATGTAGTTTTTTCCCCCTTTCCCCATTGTATGAGATAGCCTTCTTCTCCTAGAGCGACTAGCTAAGAAGTACATCCTCCCCTTTGTTCATCTTGACTCTTGTTTCCCATTTGGGGATGGGTTTGTACTTGGCCATTTTGGATGTTTTTCTTGGTAACTAATAGAAGGATCTTTTTCTCGGGAAAAAAAAAGTCTCATGCATTTGTGCATACTAAGAGAAAGCAGTCTATACATGAGTAATGCATTCCATGAAAGCAAAACTATAACAAATCCGAGACAAGAACATGTCGACTATGCTCTGAAACCACTATTACAAATCCGATACAAGACATGATCAAATATTCTCACACTTTGTAGGAAAACAACACACACTTTTTGTAGGAAAACAAAAGCACAGACACAAAAGCCAATAAACTATACTATACTAATAAACATAGAAGCGAATAAACACTTTCACTCTGTAATCGAATTCCAACATATATAGAGCATAAAGACCATACACATCAGACAACAGGGACTATGGAGTCCACCCTTGTTGTATATGGTTACATGGACCATACACCGACCAGATACAACTATATATATTTCTACACATACAAACCATTTAGACCATGTAGACCACACATCGAATGAAAAAACCATGGATCCCTTTCTAACCTTACAAGCCATGCTCAGACATTATGGAGCGTGTAAAGATCTCGTGCAACCTGCTTGGATTATGTATAGAGGCCATGTAAACCATACAACCACACAAGATGACACCAAGTATGTAGAGATCTCAAGAGTGTTGTTCTGACCATGTACAGTGCATATGGACCATATAGACCACACCAACACGACACCGAGAATGTAAAGATCTTGATTCACCCATTCTAACCATGTGCAGACCATATGGAACATGTAGAGTATAACATTCCGACCATGTGTAGAGAACACAGAACATGTAGAGCACATTATGAGAAGACCGAGCATACATAGATTACATAGAGCCCATTCCAACCATATACAAACCGTATGGACTGTATAAAGTACACTCGGAGATGATCAATCATATGGAAATCACATACAATCCAATCATACACTTGTTGTATGGACCATGTAGACCACATGGACGTAGTGGCGGATGCGTTGAGTTGCATGTGTGGATGGTGTGAACATGTTGAGTTTCACCACAATCAAGAGTAGACTCTTGGATTCACTACGTGGTATGTGCGAACATGGTCCAGTTTTTTTCAGAGGCATGGCTTGCTGTGTACGCGGCCACACTTGTCAACAACCTACACCTTCCTCATTCAAAAGGGGCCTAATCTGGAGCAATTAGCTGAGGTTTTGACGAGAAGGAGAGTGGGAACTAGTGTGGAGAGACTAGGCGATAAACTTAATGTAGTGGCGGATGCATTGAGTTGCATGTGCGGATGGTGTGAACATGTTGAGTTTCACCACAATCAAGAGTAGACTCTTGGATTCACTACGTGGTATGTGCAAGCTTGATCCAGTTTTTTCAGAGGCATGGCTTGCTATGTATGCGGCCACACTTGTCAACAACCTACACCTTCCTCGTTCAAAAGGGGCACTAATCTGGAGCGATTAGCTGAGGTTTCGATGAGAAGGAGAGTGGGAACTAGTGTGGAGAGACTAGGCGAGTCTCTTGGGTTATGTATAGAGATGGAAAGCTCGGGGGTTGGACTCTTCACAAACCACTTGACATTGGTTCATTTGGAGGTGATAAAGTTCGTTTGGTAGGATAAGTATAGACATTATTCTATTGACGATGAGTACCTTCTCTACAAAGGTAGAGTTTGTGTACCAATTGGTGATTTTCGGCACCAAATTCTTATTGAAAGTCACGATAGTCCGAGTGCTAGTCATCTCGAGATATAGAAGACATATGCACTAGTTAAAAGATAGTTTTATTGGCCTAGTTTGTTTAAGGACTTCTAGGACTTTGTGCTAAAATACAACAAGTGTCAGGTCAATGAACATGAACGCCTCAAGGTTGGAGGTTTGTTACATCCATTGGATATTCCTGAAGGGAAATGGGAGTATTTCCATGGATTTCATCACTCGTTTACCTAAAATGGATTTCATCACTCGTTTGGGTAGTGGTTGAGAGATTGACCAAGATGCTCAAATTTATACCTACTAAAACGAAGGTGAAAACTCCTGAGTTAGCTAGGTTGTTTATCAAACATATCTACAATCTATATGGCGTGCACGTAGATATAGTTTCTAATAGAGATAGAAAGTTCGATAGTCACTTTTGGAGGGAAGTCTTCAAAAAGTTGGACACTACTCTGAGTATAAGTACGCATTAGGACATTTTGGAGGTCATTCGTAGGGCCTTTTAGTAGAGAGAGAAAAAGGAGCATATTCAATCAGGAAGAAGGCAACGTTATGTTGAAAAATAGGTTATTTATTTTTTCTAAATCCAAAAACTCTTCTTTTTCACCTCAAAATGTACTCTACTTACACTTGATAGTCACTTTTCACACCCGAATGCATTAAACACACCTACACTTTTCACACCCGAATGCATTAAACACACCTACACTTTTGTAGGGAGGGAAACTTCTATTCGAATCCATGTATTAAATACACATCTTTGCAAAGGAAAGAAAATTCCCTCCCTCTCAAACTTGCTCTTGGGCTTAAACAATATCTCACGCTCTTTTTATTTCCTTTACCTTCTTCTGCTACACTTCATTTTCTGAAGCTTCAAACTTTTGTACTCCATTTCTTCTTAAAAAGATGGGTAGCAAATCTTGTTTTATATCATCCCGATTTTGCCCCACTAATGCCATCATAAATGATTCAATTTCTACGGTAAGGAGACCAAGATCATCAGTGTTTGCTATACTGGTATCCAACTCTCTCAATGCGCAAAATCAATGGACTGAAGTGCTAATCACCAAGGGCACATGGGTCCTTATGCAGTCAAGGAAGAGAAGAAAGACAAACAACAAGAATACATTTATGGTGTCATGGAAAGGAAGAGTGAAAGACTTCAAGATAGAGGCTGGAAGGACAACCATCAAGGAAGTCCTAGTGCAGCATATATATATGCATAATGAGCTTGTGCTTGAGAATCCAGATGACATAAAATTGCCCTCGCATAGACCAAACTGTAAGTTAATCTATCGCTTGTCAATATTTCATTTTCTCATATAATGGTCTAATGAACTGTGTAAACTGTCCACGTTTATGGTTGGCAGATGTGTACCCCTCATCATATGAGGAGTGGGAGCCAGTTCAGTGTATCATTGGAATTATGAATGTGGTTCATGCACACATTGGTCGGCTACAGTATGAGGGAAGGAGCAACAAAAGCCTTGTAGATGCAGGAATCTTTTTCTATGATCATTTCTACCGTTTGCTAAACAAGAAACACAATCGTGGCTGCTGAGTGGAACTACATGGATTGGCCTATCCCAGACCCCTTAGTAATGGAGTCAATTGTTCTTCCAAATAAACATCATTTGTATTACCTTCGAAAGGAAGGGGTGATATCCATGTTCCAATGGGATTGTACTACATAGCCTTCTCAGCACAGTATCATCAATTAATAATGTATTTGTGGGATTATACGGGTGTTGGATATCCACATAGCGCTTCATAAGGAAGGGCACCCTAGGTTTGTTTTGGGATGAAAAACACTTGGGTCAATGTAACAGTGTCTTTGGTCATATACAAAATACAATTCTGTTTCCTCAATCTTAGATTCTCTCAAAACTAGCATGGCAAGAGGCCTCAAATTATGCGTCATCATTGAGGACCAGATGGCCAATCTAAAGTGCTTAGTTACAAAGTTGATAAATTGATACAGTTTAGGTCTTACCATGACATGTATTTCCCCGACTTTGTAATTCCTTGTAGCACTTGGTCCAAAGCTCTTGGGCTGTCTTTTGAGCAGCAATCCATTAACATGCAAGATGATAAGCCTCCTCAGCGTCTGGAACCATTATTGACATGGTTCTAATCAGTCTGAATATGATTGAAACTTATAATCATTTTTAAGGGACAAAAACAGCTACTAATAGAAACAATTCTTATAATTGAGTTGGTTACATTACATCAGGTAAATTAGGCTTGGGATCTTCATCAAGCTTGGGATCCTCACTAGCCTTGGCATCCTCATCAGACTTAGGTTCTTCATTGTTCTCCTCCCCTACTACTATAGCAGCCTCTGCAGTCTGCTTCGTGTCTGTCTTCTCTTTAGGCTCTTCGGCTCTGCCTCTTCAGCTTGCTCTACCTCATCAGCCTTGGGATGCTCAATGTTAACCTCCACATTGGACCTTGGCTCTGTCTCTATGTGCTGAGAGGGCTTTGGCTCGCCCCCTACAGCCTGAAGGAGCACCTCAATGTCTGCAAGATCGGGGGGGATTCCAGCTGGTTCTCCTCAGATATCTCTATGCTATTCTTTAGTATTAATCGTATCATGGTCACTCTGTACCGCTCCACATAGTTCCTATCATAATTCTGTAATGTGGTCTGAAAAAATAAAATTCACAATGTCAAACCGCAAATCTAGCTAAATCAATGTCCACCCGCCGATGATTCTTTCACTTACCTTGGACATGAAGGGATTCATGGAGAAGAGGCTCTGGAGAATATATTCTACATGTATCATCAATCTCCACCCATAGGAGTGTGAGTCTCCTTGCTTGGGCACTTGAGCAGGCTTGACCTCTGATTTGTACAGTTCATAGTCTCCATATAGGGAACCAAGAACATGAAGAAGCTTTTTATACACCTGCATAATAAATAAGCTTTCACAATAAGATACATTGCCAACTTCAAGGCGCCATAGATACTAGAGAAAGGTGCTTTGAATGTCTACTTACAGGCCTAACTCAGGATGTGATCTTGGTACTAAATTAAGAGTCCACACGATTCTCTTATCCAATTCTATAATGGCGGCAAGGCTCCAATGGTTCTTGCAAAAGCAGAAATATCTAAAACTAAGGCATCCCCTATCTATTAGATGCATATAGCTAACAAGATAGAGGAGTAACATACCCTGATTCGTATGGAAAAATTAATACGGTAACCTCCGACATGTTCAAATAGGTGAACCACTTTTGAATCTCTTCCTGGGAAGTACTCCTTCTTCTTTAGCAGTGGTGCCAGCTAAGAGTTGAGAATAAACACCTCAGAGTGGCTCTCACGTGGAAGCTGGCACTTTATTAAACTGCAAAAACAAGGGTAACTCATTGAGGAAAAAGGGAAGAACTAAAGACCGAAGGACCATATCATCAGAAAATGCAATTTGTATACCTACTTTAAACAGACGTATAGGATAGTATCTATGATCTGTGATGTCCTATCCATCAAAGTTTTGACATCCATGATGTCAAGAGAGACTGTCGCTCACTGTCTTCCATATTAGCAAAGACAAAAATGCCCCTCTGTGCAAGCTCCTTAGTATCTCCAGGTTGACTGACTCCAACTCTTTTGTTTCTTTGATGTACTGTTTCTTGGAGATTCTTTGGGTTTGTTTTTACTTGTTGCTCCTTATCTTTTCTTGCCTTCTGCTCTTCCTCCCGTCTGGCCTCCTGCTCTGCCATGGCTTGTGTTAATATTATGTGTAATATGTACAATTGTTATTTTATCCTGAGAGGAGCTCTTGCTGGTGGAATCATGAGGATGTTTTTCATCTTTGGATCTATAAGCTCTACAGGAGGGTGTAGAAGCTTCTCATACCTCCACCTAAGTCTCTTTAGTGTCTCACTATCCTTGGGCATTATAGTTATCCTATGTGCATGGGCATAGACAACACACAGGTCATTGAAGTACTCTATGAGAATGTCTTCACAGCAGCCTCCTGTAGATAGAGCAAGGTTGTCCTCTTCCACCTTATGGATAGGCTCCAGTTCTCACATATAGACCTGCACACCCTCTGGAAAGGGAGCTTGGGAACACATAACTACACAATTTTGCGCCTTCCTAATCTCCCTCAGAATGTAGTTCTGTGAAAATCTCCTTATTTTGGCCTGCTTCAGAATATGGATAGGCTTTCCTTTCCTTGGCTTCTTCTAAGAGGCAGCCTTTGCGGCCAATCCAGGCCCCTTACCATGTCTCCTTGCAGTGGCCTTTGTTCTAGCCATGATCTACCAATTAGCCTAGTAGAAAGAGACATAACACAATCTCTCTCTCTCTCTCTCTCTCTCTCTCTCTCTCTCTCTCTCTCTCTCTCTCTCTCTGCCTTTGTGTGTGTGTGTTTTTGTATGTCCTGTGTTAGACCGCACCAGCGAGGTCTCTATAATAATAAGTGCGGTTTGGCGCACAATATCAAACTTGCATTAGACATGCAAGAGACATATCGCGCCAAACTGCAAAAATACCTCTCTCTCTCTCTCTCTCTCTCTCTCTCTCTCCCTGTGTGTGTGTATTTGTGGATGTCATGTAATTGTATATGTGTGTGTGGTTTGGCATGATAGAGCTCTTCAGTTTGGCTTCAAAGTGCCTTATCGTGCCAAATCGCAAAAACCACGCACACACACACACACACTCTCTCTCTCTCTCTCTCTCTGTAGCATTACTTATGTCTGTGTTGTATGTGTTTCTCCTTGTGTTGTGCGTGTGTGTCTCATTGTGTGCGTGCATGAGTGTGTGTGTGTCTCTGTCTATGTGTGTGTCTCTCTCTCTCTCTCTCTCTCTCTCACACACACACACACACATAGAGAACTGTATACAACACAAACACACACATACAGTACACTCACAAAGAGAGAGAGAGAGAGAGAGAGAGAGAGAGAGAGAGAGAGAGAGAGAGAGAGAGAGAGATTTGTGCATTTTGGCGCGATATGGCTCTTATAAGGGTAGTGTAGGTGCTTTATCGCGCCAAATTGCACACAATACACACACACATATACACTTATATCACATCCACAGTGTCTGATGAAATACCCAAAACAAGGATTCATGGTTCTCTTTCTTAACCTCAAATGAACCTAGCCACCACCAGATGTTCATCTCGGACTGCACACTAAAATACTTTGGATCATCCCTACTACTGCAATTACAAAGAGCCCTATTCATAAGTGTTACTGTGACCCTTTCCATCTTTTTCTCCTTGATAATCTCGCACTCATCAAGCTTGATGACAAACTGAAGTACACCTCCTATCTCCTCAAATGTAATATCATAGAACTCCACCATTCTCTTTTGCAAGAGCTGCAAGTCCATGAATATATTGTTGTGTTCATTCTAGAATATGCTGCCACCTTCTCCCTTAAACTCTTTTACAATGTGGTTTGAGTGACCAACATAGTGAAGCTGTTCTGTGTTTAATTCCTCCCTATGTCTCCAAACTTTTGTAGGTGTTGGAAGTAGCTTTGCTTTAATGCCTTTGGCCTCAAGGAGGGATGAAAATGACTTCTAGATATGGCACTATAACCCTTACGCGACGACTGACTCCACTTGAATCCATGGCGGATTGAATATCCGCAGCAGCTGAAACTATATTGTTGGTTACAAATTCATCCAGTATATCTCGTTGAATCACTTTGAACTTCTTCTCTTTTATCATTTCTCTTGCCATTCTTGATGTCACGAATGGTTTTAGTTGCTTTATTGGATTAAGATTAGGATTGATATTCTCTTTGTCAGGATGTATGACAACCCTACAAATACAGCACTACTCATTACTAACGTAGAGAACATGTAAATCCCAAAGAAGCCCAGCAAATAAAATAATATTAACTCTGCTAGTGAGGCAGTCCGGGACAGGCAACAAGAAGAGCGGCCTCTAAGCACTCCTCAAGGCTCCCGTGTTGCTCAATGGGCTTGGGGCACAACGCAACACAAACATAAGAACCCCAACACACTCAACAAGAACGGGGCACCACCTAATTATGTGTGTGAACTAGGACACCAAAGATCTTTCCTTGTAGCCAATCAATACAAGCTAACCATAGACACACACACCCTCAACAAACACTCATAACATATGGTATTATGTGTGGAGAAGACTAGCATAACACAAATAGATGCACACCAAACTTGGAGAAGAACTTAGAGAGACAATATAAGCTTGATTTTGTTGTCGCGGTATATACATGGTCTTAAGGGTACGGGAGCCCTCTCACCATACAACCCTCTTACCATGGAATGAAAGGCAACAAATCAAAAACAGGCCCTCAAGCCGCCAAGCATAAAATCATACCACAAAATACAAGGATCGAATTTACCTTAAGTCAAACATCGGACCGCTTTGCTAAATCAACTTTGGAGATGTAGGAGTCGAAGATTTTGTACACAACTACACTCAAACTACTAATCTTATTTATGCACAAAGGCAAGATACAATTATGATAGGGAGTATGGTATCACTCAAGCCCTCACAATGACATAACTAGCTTCAAGCTTCTCTATGCAATCAAAGGTATTGATGTATAGAGAGAGTTCACAAGTTCACTATCTCCTTACACACTAGAGTTGGGAATGGTGTACAATGTGTGTAATCCCCCCTTTACAAGGAATGGAGGGGGCTCTATTTATAGGTTTGAGAAGCCCCAATTAGGATTAAGCCTAATCAATCTTATTATGGAAAATCATAGATTATGGATTTTTTATTTTGAAATGAAAGTGGGCCTCTTCTTATCCCTTGAGTCACATGGATGTGGGCTCAAGGTGAGAGAATTATTAAAGATGAGAGGAGAGTGTGATGTAGAGGTTTGAGCAAATAACTTGTAGTAATGCCTACTCCAAAAGTAGTAGAGTGGGTGCTTATTTACAAATGTTAGTGGTTAGTAGTTAGTAATCACTATAAAAGGTTAGTAGTACAATGTACAAAATGGGTGAGAAGGGCTGAGAGGTTGAGTGAAAGGAGTAAAGATTTGGAAAGATCCTTTGTGTGGTTGAAAGCTCGAAGAAGCTTGGATTCTCCCATGTGTAGATCTTTAAGTTAACCGCTGGTCTCCTTCTTGCATTTGACGCCACAAAAGTTGATTGAGGTGAAGAACATGGGGGTTTTTATAGATGGAAACCCCATATTTACAGAGGTTAATATGATACATTCATGCTGAATTTTTATGTATTTTTTGAGATTGGGAAAATAATTTAGTAATATGGGAGTAGTAGGGAGAGAAACGGAGATGAGGTATGGGTGTAGAGTAGATATGAGAGTAAATGGAGATGGAAGGAGAGGGCAAAGGTGGAGAGAGTGAGAGAGGACATGAAGTTTGCAGGTTTGATGGAGTGAGAAAGGAATGAGTAAGTGTGTATGTGATGAATGTGTAAGGGAGGTGAGAAGAGACTAGGTGTACCTTGCCAAAAAGTGGGCAGACTGGGGTCCAATAAAAAATTCATATCTCACAGCCATCAGCTCCGAAAATTCTCAAAAACATTGAGCATATTTCTGAGCTCCCGAGCTAACTTTTGTCTTTTAATGACCAGTCCAAATTCGGAGTGGAGGCGGGCGCAAAAAATTCAGCAGAATCATGTATTTTTTGAATTTTTAAAATCTTTGTGTGGGTCCTCGTTGGTGGAATTTCTTGATAGCTCCAAGAGTGAGCCTCCCAATACATCATACCCTGACCTTAGAGACTCAAGTGTATGTGGACACTTGCATGGAGGAGATTTTTTCCATTTTATAAAGGATCTACATAATAAGAAAAAACAAGCTAGTATTTAACTAGTCAACATATCATGACAATATGGTTATTATGATAGGAAAATAAAATAAACAAAGAGATCCAATTGTGAATAAAATACTAAAATAAAATATACAAAAAAAATTGATATATGAAAAAGTATTTAATGAAAATATATAAAATATTTAATAGTAAAAAATATATACAAAAATACTAAACTATGGAAGTCAAAAGGGAGGGAGACCCTCATTTATTTTAGGGTAGATGAGAGAATAAAAGATGAAATAGTCTAAGGGAAAAAGTGATTTGGGTAGTAGGCTTTCTACATGGTGTGGGTAGAAATGTGAGGGCATAGGATTTACTTATGCATGGTGAAGTTGAAGCATATGTACAATGATGGTCCAAAAGTATTATGAAGAAAAAAGAATAATAATAAATAAATAAAATATACTTAGGTTTTGTAATACACACACCTAATGAAGTATTTACATATTTGAGAAAATAGAGACCCCCATATTTAGGCCCTTATATGAAATGAAATATTTACACAAAATGGACCGTAATAATTTTATTTATTTTTGATGAGTAGCTAGCCAATTTTTTTTAATAATATAAAAAATATATAGAAGATATGGGTAAAGTCCCTAACGACACACGCCTATTTACAGTGAAAAGGTATTTATGACAAAGAGTTTATGTGATTTTCCTTGGCCAAGGTAGCTCCCTGTGACAATGTGGATAGCCGAAAAAATGGCTATCATTTAGCCCTCCCCCTAGATGATGGTATATTCATGTACCATCATAATGTAGGCCTTCTAAATCAAGTGGTGTAATGTGGTTCTCTTGTCCATCTTTCTTTTGTTCCTTGTGTTCTGCACCACATCCATCACTCAAACCACAGAACTTACATGCCCTTTTATCTCCTTTTTATGGTTGCTTTTGTAAGTCTGTCGGTAGAATGCGACTCAAGTATGGCTTGAGTCTATAGCCATTAACCTTCTTAGAATGTTCTTTGCCATCCAAATCCATGAGCTGATAATAGCTAGAGTTGAAAACCTTCTTGACAATGTATGGTCCCTGCCATCTAGTTTCAAACTTGGCATCAAACCGGTTTATCAAGTCGGTTGTCATACTTTAGCACAAGATCTCCTTCTTTGATGCCCTTGTCTTTCAAAGTTGCATTGAACTTCTCTGCTGCTTGCATGGCTTTTCTTCTATAACACTCGTATGTAGCTTCTCTTTTCCACTCTAGCTCAACTAAAGTGAGAAGTTGATCTACCCATGCATCTTGATCTCCTAGTCCACCTTTTCCATGTAGCCGCATTGTTGGAATGTTGAGCTCAATAGGCTGCAATGCTTCTTGACCATAAACCAAGTGAAAGGGCGTAAACCCCGTTGCTTCTCGGTAGGTAGTCCGGTATGCCCATAGTGCTCCATCAAGGAACTCGTCCCAAAGCTTCGTCTTGTTCTCCACCATCTTTCTTACGATTCTTGCAATGACACCATTAGCCTCATTTGATTGTTGGGGATAGTAGGGTGTGCTATGACGATGTGAAATATGAAGCTCTTCACAAACTTTGGTGAGCAAACCTTTTCTAAAACCTGGACCATTGTTAGAAACAATCTCCAAGGGTGTGCCAAATCTGCAACATATATGAGTGTAAGCAAATCTGCTTACAGTCTTTCCATTCACCCTTGCCACACTTTGAGCCTCCACCCACTTAGTCATGTAGTCTATGGCCACTAAGATGTACAATTTTCCGTTTTTAGTTCTAGGTAGTGGACCCATAGCATCAATGCCCCATTTTTCAAATGGACCACTTGCAATGACTAATTGGCGTGGACCATGTAGCAACCTCTTATTACCATTGACTTGGCAGTTATGACAGCTCTTACACCAATGTTGGACATCCACATGTAAGCTTGGCCAAACATACCCAGCAAGCAAAATCTTTTTCACAGCAGTTAGTTCTTGAGCAAAATGGCCACCACATGCTTATTCATGCAAACCTTCTAAAATGGCTGGAATCTCCTTGGTTGTTGGTACTCTTCTGCACACTTGATCTTTTCCTCTTTGGTAGAGGGCACCTTCTAAGAACAAGAAAGAACTTGCCCTCTTCATGAGCCTCCTCTTTTGTGCCCTTGTGAAGTCTTGTGGGAATTCACCTTCCAAGATGTAGCTCACTATGGGAGCCAGTGTCTCCATTCCTTGGTACCGTGGTTGCTTAATAGCCGCTGCCTGCAGGCAAGACTACTTGCATTTCCCTCTTAACACATGCAATAGCTTGTTGTGCAAGTAGATCAGCATCCTCATTTTGTTTCCTAGGAATATGATACAGTTGCACCTCCTCAAATTGATTAAACATCCTACGGATAGCATGAACCTTTTGCCTTAATCTTTCATTCTTGCATGCCCAAATGCCTAAAATTTGCCGTACAATAAGAAGTGCATCCCCTTTTACCAGGAGACGTTGTATCCCTTGATTGATGCACACCTTCAAGCCATGAAGTAGTATGTCGTACTCTGCTTCATTGTTGCTAGTAGAACTTGGCAAGTTGACCTTCTCCTTCATAACCACCTCTCCATTTGGGTTGAGTAGCACCAGCCCTCCCCCTGCTTTACTTGTGGCTTTTCTAAAAGCTCCATCAAAGAATAAGGTGAATGCATTAGGTATAGTTTTGGGTGGTGGCAATGGTAGGGTCTTTACTTCAGGCACCTTAATCTCCTTTTCATGCACTCTATAAGTGAGAATCCCTGCCAATTGTGCACGCACACTATCTTTTACCTTGAAAGAGTATTGGAATTCTTGCAATTCCATAACCCACTTTGTGATTCTAGCACTGATAGTCATTTGAGAAGACACCCAAGGAAACCAATTTTCTGCAGTGAGAATTACAAAAGGTTTTGGTAACAAGTAGGATCTAAATTTTCTCACCGCAAAGATGAGAGCAAGCATCATGAGTTTTGCTTCTATGTAGCCTTTCTCCAAGACATTCATGACCCTACTAACAAAGTAGATGGGCCGCATCCTAGTACTGTGGGGATCTTGCTGTAACAAAACTGCACCCACTATTTCCTTTCCAACACTAGAGCTAACAAAGAAAGTGTACTCCCAACAAGGAGGCATGAGTGTTGGTAGCTCTGACAAAATGACTTTAATGTTACAAAAGTACTCCTCAAGCTCATTAGACCATGCAAACTCTACTTGTTGAGTCAATTTTTGCAAGGGGTGAAGTAACTCTGAGGCTAAGTGAATGAAGCGTGACATGTACTTCACCTTTTGAATAAATGCCAGATGACCTCCTTGAGACTCTTTGGAGATGGTAGGTCGATAAGAGCCTTTGCCTTTGTAGGATCCACCTCAATGCCTTTGGAAGAAACCTTATGACCAAGCAAGATTACTTCATCCTCACCAATATGACATTTGTCGGGATTGAGTTGGCCCCCCATGTCGTAGAGTTTCTTCAAGCCTTCTTCCACCCTCTGCACATGCAATGACTTAGAGCTATAGATGCAAAAATCATCTATGAACACTCTAATGGATTTTCCAAAGAATGCTTGAAACACCATGTTCATGAAACGTTGAAATGTCACTGGAGCATTGGTCAAACCAAATGGCATGACTCTGAAAGCATAACAACCCCAAGGAGTGATGAAGGTTGTTTTTAATTGATCCTCCAATGCAATCCCACCAATGCAATCCCAATTTGGAAGTAACCCGAGTAGCCATCACATATCGTATACTTCTCATGACCTGCTACCTCATTTAGGATCTCATCTTGAAATGGGAGAGGAAAGTGGTCCCTTTTTGTCGCCTGGATGATAGTCCACCCACACCCTCCATTTGCCGTTCTTCTTGGGAGTGATCACGACGGGAGAGACCCACTCTGAATTTTCTACAGGATATATGAATCCCGTTGCTAGAAGCTTCCTCACCTCTTTGAGTAGTGCTTGCTCCTTGATGACTCCTAGTCTTCGTAGCTTTTGTGCCTTAGGTTTGGCTTCTGGCTTTAGCTCGATCTTGTGTTGAATGGCCTCTACGCCATGCACATCTGTGTAATCTTTAGCAAAAAACCTAGGAAATTTCCTTAGTACACATTTAAACTCCTCTCCTTCCTCCGATGTAAGCTTTTTTGAGAGCATAGCATCAAACATTTCTTCATCATGCACAATTTGGTCTTCTTGAGAGCCTACCTCCTCCAAACCTTGACAGGGTGTCTCTTTGTCTTTTGCTCTGAATCTTACCCCCATGACTTCAATGGAAGACTCCTCTTCCATAGTGCTATTGCTGCTTTCTTCCTCTGAGGTGTCATCGGTCCAATCCTCCTACCTTGAGTAGATTCTTCATTTATCTCCTCTCATCGTTGCTCCTTCATGTCAAAGATAATCTTCTTATGATTTTCATTCCTGCAAATTAACTTTCCATTTTCCCAATCCTGCAAAGCTCGCATTCTCATTAGCCATGGTCTACCTAGGATAAATGGATAACCACTTCCCTTGGTAGACATAACATAAAAATCAACAACCTTCTTAATGCCAAAAACTTCCACAAAAACATTCTTACAAATCCCAAGACACTTTGCTTTGCTATTGTTTGCCATTTTCACCTTAATTTCAGGTGTTTCATGAATATGCATGCCTAGTCTTTGCATAAGGTCCTCTGTCATAATGCAAATTTGTGCACCCCCATCTACTAGACCCTTCTTAACTAGCCTTCCCTTGATGTAGCAATCTAATATAGGTGTAATGTCCACATCCATCTCGGCTTGCGAAATTTTTACAACAGGCACATTCTCTTTTGTTTTTCTCCTAGTGCTCACGGACTTTGTTAATTCTCTCCTAACTTGTGGACATAAGGCTAGAAATTGAGGCCACGAGATATCAGGACCCTTACCTCTCATGTCTTCCAAAAGGTTGTATGGAGCCATAACATGTCCAAGGGGGAAATCTTGGAGGTTTATATGACGTCGTCTCCTCTTGACTTCCTTGTTTTCCTTCACTTTCTTTCCTCGTCCATGGTCACTTTGTGATGCCACACCCTCCTTTTCCTTCTCTTTTCCACGCCTTCGTTTGACACCATTTGCTTCAATGTCTACCTCCTTGGCCTTTGTTACCTCTACCACATGTACATTTGGGTCCGACAAGAGCGGCATTCCTTCTACTCCTCGTGGAGGTGGTCTTGTTGCATTGGGCCTCTGCAAAATCATCGGTTGTTGTTGAATAGTGCCTTCACCTGCATTCATCACTAGATAATTCATGTTAGGCTTCCCTGGCTCCCCACGAGGCCAAGGACAATTATACATTCCATGCCCTGACTCTCTGCAATTCCAACATTGCAAGGGTCGCCTAGGTCATTGCTCTCGTTCTTCAACCCTTTTAGCTTGGCCCTTCTGTTCCACAGCTTGTGCAAAGTGAATAGACAAGTTATTTAAAGACTCATTTAACTTTTCTATCACCTCGACTGTGACCTCAGGTAATTCTCTACTACGAGTGCAAGACTGTACCTCTTCCCTAGGCTTTGAATCATCAAAGATAAAGCCCCCCCCAGCATACACCTCATCTTTCGGAGTTTCTTGGTAGCCCTAGCATCAGCAACATCAAATGTTGTGGGCTCTCCTGACTCTACTTGCAATTTTAGTGATGGGTATATCCCTGCAATAAATCTCTCCTTCTATAAGAATTCTGCACCATCTCCAGGGTTAGGAAGACTATGCAACCAAAGAGTCCAAAGACGTAAGAATTCTTGCTTATAACTCAAGTAGTCCTCTAGATCCTTTTGCTTATGAGCAACTATTTCTTGCCATAGCTTTTGTGTGTTAAAAGGAGTGAAGAAATTGTCTCTAAAAAGTTGTATGACCTCCTTGTAATCTACTCGTGCGGGTGCAGGTAGAGATTGAAACCAAGTGGAAGCATCTCTTCGTAGGACCAACTCAAACATGTCTAAGAATTCTTGGTCTCCTACCACTCTCTTTATGTGGAGTGCCATTCTAAAGTTTGATAAGAACAACTCGGCATCCTCACCGGGCTCTCCAAAGGATAAGGGGTGGCCACTCATTTGCCTAGTGGTATCCATGCTTAAGAAGAAGCACAAATATGATTGCACAAAGGTCTTCCTTCACTTTCTTTCTCTCTCACTCTTTTTTTTTTCCTTTTTTTTTCAAAGTAGAATGAAAATGTAGACGTCAAAGCTTATGTCATAACAAATCAAAGGCAAAATAAATGGATTAACTGAGGCATTAATGGCTGCTACTTGCCTAGGTCCAAACATACGACGAATGACACGCTGAAATTGCAACTTACTACCAACAACTATGTGTATTTCTTGCCTAGCATAAGAGATTGGCATACGGTATAAGTCTTCTTGATTCATAAAACTAAGCTAAAACAAGATGAAAATATGCACATCAAACGAAATGGTGTAATCTACAATGGGAAGTATGATAGGATTAGGTGATGCTAAAATCTCTCTTAGTCTTTCTGGACCAAAAAGAAGAACCATGCGTTGTTGGTAGAAAATTTTTCTATCAATGCAAACATTCACTCTAGTGGAGCGCACCCAATGAAACTGGTTGAATTGAATCTCAAGAGGATTAGGAGGAGGTGGATTATCCATGAAAGATCACACAAAAGTACCAACTTTCCTTCTTAAAATATGATACCCACAACAAGCACACAAGGAAATTTATGTGTTAAAGAGATCGATGTACCTTAAATACCCATTCAAAAACTGCTCATCCTCAGTGGGGGCACCAAAATTGAGGCAGTCCGGGGCAAGCAACAAGAAGAGCGGCCTCTAAGCACTCCTCAAGGCTCCCGTGTTGCTCAATGGGCTTGGGGCACAACGCAACACAAACATAAGAACCCCAAAACCACACACTCAACAAGAACGGGGCACCACCTAGTTATGTGTGTGAACTAGGACACCAAAGATCTTTCCTTGTAGCCAATCAATACAAGCTAACCATAGACACACACACCCTCAACAAACACTCATAACATATGGTATTATGTGTGGAGAAGACTAGCATAACACAAATAGATGCACACCAAACTTGGAGAAGAACTTAGAGAGACAATATAAGCTTGATTTTGTTGTCGCGGTATATACATGGTCTTAAGGTTATGGGAGCCCTCTCACCATACAACCCTCTTACCATGGAATGAAAGGCAACAAATCAAAAATAGGCCCTCAAGCCGCCAAGCATAAAATCACACCACAAAATACAAGGATCGAATTTACCTTAAGTCAAACATCGGACCGCTTTGCTAAATCAACTTTGGAGATGTAGGAGTCCAAGATTTTGTACACAATTGCACCCAAACTACTAATCTTATTTATGAACAAAGGCAAGATACAATTATGATAGGGAGTATGGTATCACTCAAGCCCTCACAATGACATAACTAGCTTCAAGCTTCTCTATGCAATCAAAGGTATTGATGTATAGAGAGAGTTCACAAGTTCACTATCTCCTTACACACTAGAGTTGGGAATGGTGTACAATGTGTGTAATCCCCCCTTTACAAGGAATGGAGGGGGCTCTATTTATAGGTTTGAGAAGCCCCAATTAGGATTAAGCCTAATCAATCTTATAGAGGGAGGTGAGAAGAGACTAGGTGTACCTTGCCAAAAAGTGGGCAGACTGGGGTCCATAAAAAATTCATATCTCACCGCCATCAGCTCCAAAAATTCTCAAAAACATTGAGCATATTTCTGAGCTCCCGAGCTAACTTTTGTCTTTTAATGACTAGTCCAAATTTGGAGTGGAGGTGGGCGCAAAAAATTCAGCAGAATCATGTATTTTCTGAATTTTTAAAATCTTTGTGTGGGTCCCCGTTGGTGGAATTTCTTGATAGCTCCAAGAGTGAGCCCCCCAATACATCATACCCTGACCTTAGAGACTCAAGTGTATGTGGACACTTGCATGGAGGAGATTTTTTCCATTTTATAAAGGATTTACATAATAAGAAAAAACAAGATAGTATTTAACTAGTCAACATATCATGACAATATGGTTATTATGATAGGAAAATAAAATAAACAAAGAGATCCAATTGTGAAAAAAATACTAAAATAAAATATACAAAAATAATTGATATATGAAAAACTATTTAATAAAAATATATAAAATATTTAATAGTAAAAAAATATATACAAAAATACTAAACTATGGAAGTCAAAAGGGAGGGAGACCCTCATTTATTTTAGGGTAGATGAGAGAATAAAAGATGAAATAGTCTAAGGAAAAAAGTGATTTGGGTAGTAGGCTTTCTACATGGTGTGGGTAGAAATGTGAGGGCATAGGATTTACTTATGCATGGTGAAGTTGAAGCATATGTACAATGATGGTCCAAAAGTATTATGAAAAAAAAAAATAAATAAATAAAATATACTTAGGTTTTGTAATACACACACCTAATGAAGCATTTACATATTTGAGAAAATAGAGACCCCCATATTTAGGCCCTTATATGAAATAAAATATTTACACAAAATGGGCCGTAATAATTTTATTTATTTTTGATGAGTAGCTAGCAAAAACTTTTTTTTAATAATATAAAAAATATATATAGAAGATATGGGTAAAGTCCCTAACGCACACACGCCTATTTACAGTGAAAAGGTATTTATGACAAAGAGTTTATGTGATTTTCCTTGGCCGAGGTAGCTCCCTGTGGCAATGTGGATAGCCGAAAAAATGGCTATCACTAACACAAAAGACATGTGAATGGGACTGCATTCAGTGCAATCTTACCTTACGGCTTGGATTCTCTTCTTCAGGCCTCCAGAACCGAGCCTTAAGTTCTCGACATTTTTAAGATTTCTTTTCCGTATATGCGCCGTTCAATGATTGTATCTTTTTCTCTATATTTGCAGAGGTCACTTCTTAGTTTATTGATTTGACATTCTTGTTCTTTCAATCTAACTTTCTGTGTCTTGCATTCACCAGACAAGCCAAGAAGCTCATTCGCTGTGTTGTGAATAATGATTTTCTCTTTCTTGCATATGTAAGAAATTGACTTGCAATATCCTAGTAAGCCTGTGGTGGCGCCATCACCTGCAAAACGCAAGAGAGTTGTGGGATTTGAAAAGGGAGGATGTGAAGCAGTAAGGGGGTCAATAGGTGTTCAAGCTCACCCTAACCCTCCTTGAAACACATCCAAAAAGAGATTACCTAGTGAACCACAACTGTCGTGTGAGGATCTTTCCAATGGCCGAGCTCGTAACCCTTGAGGTCTCCAAGCTCTACAACTCCTTGAGAAGAAATTTCACCGCCGCGAGCGTTGTCACACTGCCGCGTCGCACTACCTATTGTATTATGAGAGAAATTCACTTATATACATGGCCATAAGTGTTCACACTCACTTAAACTATGGCCGACCGGGCACTTTGGACTCATAAGAGACTTAATGCTATTATAATGACTACTCTCATAATATACCCATGAAGTACATCACTTAGGACTTCATCCTAACTTGCTACCAGACGCTCTTGAAGCGGGAATTGTCATAAATACTTCGTCACACCATTATAGGCACCCGTCCAAGTTGTAGCTTTGGACACTATTGCTTGATATCTTGAATGTATGACCCTTTGGTGTATCTATCGTGACTCCTTGATGTAAGATAATGGCGGTAGCTCTTATTAATCCTAGAATTGGATTAACATTTTCCCCTTCCTGATGACGATCGCGTCCTCATGATCGCATTCAAGACCTTTGTGTGGGGAGAATGAACAAGCTTTGTTGATGGCTTTGATGTTGAATGATGTTCAATGGTCTGTGTTCCTCCAGAAGGAATAAGAAAAGCTACTTAATGAATGAAGAGGTTAGGGTGTATTGGAAATTCCTAATGGGGTGGGGGGTTATTGTTGCGAATGATTGCATTTTTATATTTGTGAGTTGTTTTTTTTTGCTCACTTTGTTTTTGGCAATCATCGGCAAGGTTACATGTGATTTTTGTTAGTGGGGACACTAAGAGATGTTAATAATGGGAGAGAAGAGAGAGAAGGATCTGGAGGAACGTAGACTTAATCATCAGAACGGATGTTGATTCTCAGTTCCTCATTTGATTCATTGAAGCAACATTCATCATTTGAAATAATGGGCTTGTGATGATGACGTCCCTTTGTGTGGCAGGATTCTTGTAAAATGTTGTTGAGTAGGACCTGATACTGTCTTCTTTTGCCCATGTGCTTTTTATCTTTTTATGCATATTTAAGTTCTCTTATGAAGTTGATTTACATGAAGTACAAGAATGGAGTCATATAGACTCTTATTGAACTGCTCTGTGTTGAAGTAGCCACTTGTTGGTGAGGATTCAAGGAATTATGTCCACTTGCGAGGTTAATATAGATACTTCACTAAGGATTGAAGATCATTGATTTGTGAAGATGGTGGCATCGTTTGGAGATGTTTATAATTTGAAGGAAAATTTGAGGCGATGGGTTGTACCATTGACCAGGCTTCCGCCCACCATGGCCCCCCCATCCAGAGATGTACCTGGAACTTGTCGATGGAAGGGTTTGGTGCAAATGTTCTCCAATGCATGAGTATGGATATGTACTCATGGAGCAGCTACTGCTACATTAATTTAGCCAAAAGAATAAAAAGCAATAAGCTTAACAAATATATAGTGGCTATTGTGTGATATGGGTTAATCCATTATGATGAGACTTAAATCGTGAAAATGCACGTTCTTAAGCCTTGAGATGGACTCCTTGAATTTGTAAATTTTGACCTCATCATTTTTTCCACGTGAACTGCTAAGACGTGAAACACTGAGGTGTGAAAGACTAGATGTGAATGTCATGACGTGAAAGTGTAGATGTGAAAGTCATCACGTGAAATTACAGACGTGAAAGTCATGATGTGAAAGTCTTGCCGTGAAATAGCAGACATGAAACTGCGGATGTGAAAGTCATGACGTGAAGATCTAAGACGTGAAAGTCATGACGTGAAAGTCTTATTGTGAAATAGCAGACGTGAAAGTCATGACGTGAAATAGCAGACGTGAAAGTCATGACGTGAAATAGTAGACAAAAAATTACAGACGTGAAATAGCAGACGTGAAAGTCATGACGTGAAATAGCAGATGTGAAAGTCATGACGTGAAGTTGCAGAGACTGACATGGGCCATGACTTTACAACTGTGTTTGCACTTGCTTAGGATGGACCATTTATCATTTCCAGAGGGGTGACAAGAGCATTGCTATTTCATTCTTGATGTGCTCTTAAGTCTCTGTATTTAATCTTGAAGTTGTTGCTGAAATGATGTTGAGGCAGTAGGGAAGACTACTGATTGTTTGCTTGAACAGACAAGCTCTTGTGTTGGTGTTGAATGCACGAGAGTGGTTGAGGGATTTGCTTGCTGTCTCTTGGGTCTCCATTCTTGTCGAACTATAGGTGAAGTTGTTGGGGTTGAAGTCGGTGGTGAGGTTTTCTTCACATTGTTCGATATTTTGGCAACCATATGATGGACTTACCATCATAGTATCCTTGTTGTTGAAGTACATGCATAGGCACCCATCTTTGATGAACACTGTAATTTGGTTACCGATGTGTTGGGTGTTGAGGCTTCCTTCTTTGTGCAAGCTTAGGGGACTTTGTGATGTGCTTGGGGACCCAAGCTTTGGTATTTCTTTGGTAGTACCCTTGCGCTTGCAGCAATGGTTTTGGTACCCACACTTGTTGCATTGGTGGAGTTCTTTGAGGAACTCGCATAGGCTTTTGTGGACGGTGTTGTGGAGTACTCTTGTTCTTCCTTTGCTTTCGAATGTTGCGTTGAGGAAGAGGTTTTGACTATCGAGGCACCCAAATTTGATTGGCACCTTCATAGTAGCCTTGAGCTACAAGTAGCTACTTTTCCACCCACATTTTGATACTATTAAGATATCTTGATTGTGGTTGTCGTGGTGGAGTTTTCTTTTGGGGTGATGTGGAAGGTTTGGGGCCCTCCTTGACTTTGGTTGGTACTGAGGTTGCAGGTTTTGAGACTCATTGGGATCATTGATGATGAGGTTAGAGTCTCTTGTGGAGTGGTTTTTGATGACGAGGCCTTTAAGCATGTGGTTGTCTCCTTTGGTGAGGTTTGTCGATGAAGATGCATAGGAGCCGGGGCCTTTCCTTTGAGTTCCCTTTTAGAGTTAGATGGTTGGGCTCTGGGAAATTATTTAGGAATAGCTGCTGATTGCGAGGTTTTGGCATCAAACTTCGTAGGTGAGGATGGGGTTGATGGAGTAGAGGCTTTAGTGGAGTTGGTTGTTGATGCAGATGGTAGGTCATTGTGTAAAGGGGTCTTCATTTGTACATTTCTTGCAGGAGTGTTCAAGGTGACTATTTGCATGGATTCATCTAGTGAATACAACGATTCACTTATCCAAGATCTGCCAATGATGACATCATACTCAAGGGAATATAGGGTGACATGAAATGTAAATTCCATATCGCCCATCGATTGTTTGAGTAGTGTATCTAAAGTAACCTGGAATTGCAATGTTTTGTTCATTGGTTCCTTTTGCAAGACTATTGCTTGTCAAGGTGAGTTTAGGTTGTCCCAATGACACCTAAGTGTCTATTGTCATGATGTTATGACTTACTCGAGGGCTAATCATGTGCGCTTGCATTGAACATCATTGCTTGTAGGGAAATCCAACCATATCATGATAGAATCTTCCAAAGGAACCATGGGTGTTTCAGTTTCAGATCCTGTGTCTGTTTCATATTCCCATTCACTTTCATCCTCTGTTTGGGTCTCAACTTTTTCAAAAGTACCCAGTGCGTACAATGGCACACTTGTCCCTCTGACAATTCTTAATGAGGGTTGTTTGGAAACTTGCGAATTCTGACAGTCCTGTTTTATGTACTTCGTTACGTCCTTTTATAACTCATGTTGACTCCATTAAAGGTGCAAGTGTTGATATGATTCTGGATTTATCCATGAGAGAAGAGCATTCCTCCGTATGAGGTTTTGAGAGTCTGTTTTAATCTTGTAAGGGAATTATCAAATTTTGTACGTGCTTTCTCAAGCCTATAGTTCGTATAGTCTGTTTTAAATGACTCTTCCGTATAGGGAGTATGTCTTCCTCTTGAAAGGGAAAGCGGTACTCCTGTAAGCTTTGTATCTTGGTTGTTGGTTTAGGTTTGGCATTATGAGGCTCAATCACAACGGGTGACCCTGTAAGACATTCAACCATGTTTAGCATGCACTCCAGAGCTTGTTTTTTACGTTCTGCATATGTAATATGATCATTATTATCCATTTGGGGTGGTTGGGTGGGATCTAGTTTCTTGATTGGTCTATGTGATGCACTGTGGGGGGGAGAAGAGTAAGAACTTGTCTCATCCTCACTTAGTGATGTACTAGAACTTGTTTCATTCTTTGACTTCCTTTGGTTTGTCAGTTTTTCACTATGTTTACCCATGCGATGGGAGCGAATTTTCTTTTGGGTTTTTGTATCCTGTGTCGCACATATGGGTGTTGAAGTTTGTGTGGTGGTCTTTGACGTGGATGCTTCTGTATCATGTATAGCTTTTGGCACTTTCGTGTTTATGTCCCCTTTTGGGTTTATGTCCTGTATAGACTCCTTTTCCCTATCTTTTAATTTGACCCTGGTTTCGACAGTTTTTTGTCCCTTGTTTTTCTTGGGTTTAGAAGGTTTTGTTTTCTCTTTTGGGTTCTGTTTTAAAGCACATTCTTCTACCCATGTTAAGGTATTGTCTTTTGTGTTCTTTTTGATTGTTTGTCATGCCTTGGCTTGTAAACGTATAAGCACATTCAATGGCACCATGGCCAATTGTCCATTTTGTACACTTAAAATGTTAAGAGTTGTATTTTGTGAGACAAGCTGCATTGAAATGTTAAGAGTTGTATTTTGTGAGACAAGCTGCATTGAAGCAACTCGTCTTTTTGGGCAGTCTTGGAACATGTGATCAATGCCACACTGTTCACACATTGGTCGCAAGGTGTTAGTTACTATAGGCATGGAAGTATTCCAAACTGTGCAGTCTGCCACCTTGTGAGGTCCACGACAATAGAAACACTGAAGTATCTGATTAACTACCTCCTGAGCAATTTCTATCCTTTAGACTGTTTCTGTTTGGTGCATGGGAGATGGAGGTTTTGAGTCCATTGTGGATGAAGCGGGACACTTTTTACTATCATGGTTAAAGGTTTTACAATACATGTAGTATAGAAAAATAGGTGCCTTGTATGCACAATGAGGATTGGGATGGTCATAGTGATTGCACTCAACACAAGGCATTTTGATCATCATTTTTGTAGGCATTAAGGATGTCTGATTTTGAAGGTTTTCATCCTCTCTTCGAGATGTTGACTGTAAGGTTTTAAGCAAGGCTGCATAAAATTCTGGAAATGTCAATTCCGAGATCGATCTTTCTTTTGCCATTGCTTCATTTAGTTTAGATGAGTAACATCTCGTAGCATGATCATCTTCTAGAGCATGTTGTCATCTAAACGTGTTGCTTCTTTACAACATTGATCGAATGTTTTCGGATTGGATACAATGATCAAGTTGTGTAAGCTGTTATTCTTTAAGCCCATCATAAAACATCTCCTCAATTGAACATTGTTTAATTTTGCCCATGACTCACAACGTGAGTCCAAGAGTTTTATCCAAGAAGAATAAAATCTCTAATGGATTCATGTGGTTGACGTTCAATTGAATAGAGTTGTTTTGTTGCACTCCACCGATCACCTTGTCTAGAAAATTCATGTATAAAGGCTGATTTCAAGGTTTTGAAGTTGGTCTCGCCGGCATTAATGCAATGAACCATCGACTAGCTTTTCCTTCTAAACATAAGTTCAACGCATGTACCTTAGTGGGGCAGTTGGGATTTCTAAAGGCTTCACATCTCTATTCAAACATTTGAATGAATTAAACACGGTCTGTTGTTCCATCGTATTTGCCCATAATTTTAGAAATTTGTACGGCCATATTGTTGTATGAGTCATTGAGGCCGTATGTGAGTGATCTTGTGGGAAGAGACTCACTGAGTCCTTGGGCCACCCCCTTCCTAGACTAGTCAGTATGTGCGTGCAAGGTGTGGGCATCCAAGAAAGGGTGGTGGTACTTATAGGATTTGCAGGAATGTTAGGCAAAGGACCAAAGCCTGGTGGGATCGAAGTCATAGGGGGTGTAAAACCTGATGACACGCTTGTTATAGGCATGGTCAATGGCATGGGGAGGTGAATTGGCCGCATGGATCTCAATGGCTCGAAGATGTCAGCCCTTGGATTCAGTCCTTGTGTAATTGTAGAGGCAATCCTTCTATTGTGGCCATGTTAGAGTGCCTAAATGCTCCTTAATGAGCAATCACAGTAAAAAAAAAAAAAACTTTCCCACTGCCCGTTACAGCCTCAAGAGGCTTGGCGTACTCTTCGTTGGATCAAACGGGTGTCCGTTTGCCCTAATTAGCTTAGGCGCTACACGTGAACGACCAGAGATATTTTTTCAGAAAAAGTGTATGTTAGGAACTTCCAAGATGGAAGAGGAGGTCCTAAAACCTATTTTCCATCACTGTCTCAAGAGGGAAAAAAATTTCGAGAATTTTTTCCCTGTTTCGAAGCAGGTTTTTGAGGGTGTTCCAAAAGGAAGTTTGAAAAACTCTGTATAAGGGAGTTGTAGTATTTTTGGAGTACTACAACTTTGTTCCCCTGAGCCATTTATCATTTTGTCGTTTAGACCCTCAATAAGTAGCCCAAATATGACTTGTCGTCGTTTTCGCACTGTTTTTTGTGGTTTTTGGACTGCTTTTTGCCTCGATTTCGGGTCCAATTTTGAGGCTGCTGGTCGGAGGCCAAAATGATCAATTTTGACTTCGGATGAACAAGTCAATAGTCGTAGAGCTCGATGTCAGCTTTTTGATGAGCCCTAGAGTGCCTTCATATCGGATACACGGTTTAGGATATACGGGCCTCCAAACAGAGGTGGTTTCCAGAGTCAGTTTTTTTTTCCACGTGGACTGCTGTTTTTTTTTTTTCACGTGAACTGTTGTTTCACGTCGTGAAGAACTCTTCACGCGTGAACCGGACTTCATGTGAATTAAATTTTGATTTTTTTTTCTGTGAACTGCTGTTTCACACCGTGAATAACTCTTTTCACATGTGAACCGGACTTCACGTGAATTAAATTTTGATTTTTTTTTTCGGATGAACTATTGTTTCACGCCGTGAAGAACTCTTTACACGTGAACCAGACTTCTCATGTGAATTAAATTTTGAATTTTTTTTTGACGCCGTGTGAACTGTTTCACGTCGTGAAGTGAAGAACTCTTCACGCGTGAACTGGACTTCACGTGAGAATTAAATTTTGATTTTTTTTGAGTCTAGTGGAAAATACAAATTTTTCTTTTTTGGGGAGAATATTTTTTGAAATTAGAATGAAAGGGATATGGGCATTTTTTCAAAAAAGATAAGTGGAATAAAAAAAGTCAACCCTTACCTTACACCCTTCATAAATGAACCCCAAAATGGACAAATTGACAACTCATGAGCATCTTCTCATTGAATGCTCATTAGCCTTAATGAGTTATGTAAAAAGGTGATCAAGGATTAATCCTTTCACTAATCTTTTCCTCTTTTACACTAATCAAGGACTCTAATTAACCACTAATTCCTAATTAATTCACACAATTGAGCACACCATTGGATAGAGCAAGGAAAAACTAATCTATGTGCATCAACAATTGCATATATTAATCTAAATTAGAAAATTAATTAGACTCTTAATTATAGTCTCCTTTTTAAGACAAAATTAAGCAAAGAGAGTTAAATTTCTCCAATTGATAAAAAAATTGATGTGATTAGGTGTTTTGATGCATCTAGTTGCTCTCAAAACACTTAAAAACTCCAATTTCAACAACTTATATGATCAATTTAGATCCCAATTAACACAATTTCTAAAATTTTAACCTATTGATTGAGATTAATCACTCTTAATGAACCAACAAACCATGGTGAATTGGCAAGGCATTGCATATGCCATAGATCGTATGGGTGATAGTAGGCAAAATACATTGGAAACATAGGAAAGCACACTTCAAGGACAAATCACAATGCAAGTCACAACTTGTAAAGACTCTTCATCAAGTATCTCTTGTGATCACTGACATGGACATTGAATTAGTACAAAAGGTACTCACATTGGAACATATAACAATACCTAAAATCAGATTTTGTATTTCCCATGTCTATTAGACAAGTGTAGAAAAATGATATGAATAAAATTCATATTGTATTTCAATATTGTCATTTATCCCATATACAATGAAGCCATAATATGAAACCCATGAATAGAGGTATGATATTCTTGGACTAACTATGGCATTTTGAAACATGGCCTAATTACTTTGGTTCCAGAGCATCCACGAAGTTCGTGAGGCACTCAAGAGAACGGATGGCTTTTCTTGCATTTTCCATGCTTGTTTCTTACATGAATCAAGCATTCTCTCACATTGGTCAACTGGTATAGGGTTACATAAGCATGAGACAAATATGATCAAGAGAACAGATGACTTGTCTTGCATTTTTCATTATTGTTTCCTATATGAATCGAGCATTCTCTTGCATTGTTTGATTGATATTGGTTGCATATGCATAAGACAACTACGATCAAGATACTAAAACCATTACAATATCCAAGATTTAGCATACATTAAAAGTGAAAAAAAATAGGAATAAGTTGCCCACTAGCTATCAGAAGGGTAACTTAGCCCATTGGCTATTACAAAGGCCTCAGGCCCTTACTAGAACAAGGTGTCTACAAGGTTTGCTTCATGCCTTGTAGTTTCTTCCTTCTTTCCTTTAGCTTCATTTTGCTCATCTCCCTTCTTCTTGCAGCAATCCTTGATTACATGGCCCTTCTTTTTGTAGTAGAAACAAGACCTTGAAGTCTTGAACTTCTTCTTTTGACCATCCATCACAAAATCTGTCTCTCGTGTTTTGAGGGGTTGTTGAATCATTGGCAAGTAGTTGAAGTAGAGGCTGTTCTTCCTTTTAATTTTGTCTCCTGAGTGAAGACAACACTGTAACAAGGGTTAGATTGGGTTGATTTGTAATGACACTAACACATTGCTAATGTGCTTCAGGTATACTTGCAAGCAAAATGAAAACAACTTCTTCTTCTTGAACTGCCACACGAGCTCCAGTAAGCTGGTCTATGAAGCACCTAATGTCATTAATGTGAGAAGCCACTGTGGTCTTCTCCTCTTTCTCCAATCTATGCAATTTCTTTCTTAAGAAGAGACGAGATGCAGCATTGACTTGACCAAAAATTGCTCTTAACCTTAACCAAGTATCATTAGAGGTAGGGGAGAACTGACTTGATGAATTTGGTTATCACTTAAGCCATTGATGATGTATGAGAGAGCTTTTACATCATTGCTCACCCATTTTGCAACCATATCATAATTCCTAGCATTGGATTTCCTTTCAATCCCATTCACAATTCTCCAAAGCTCTCTATCGGGCAAAGCCATTTGCATCTTGATGGCATACTTAGTCCCATCAAATCTATCTCCCTTTTTAAATATCCATTCCCATTGCTCCCCATTGCTACAAAATGAAAGACTACCCTCTCTGAGTAGGAATAAATCTTTAAAGATGAGGGTTTGTACAACAAGAGTTATACTCAATAAAAAATAGCCAACGCTTAAGCTTCAAATGCTAGAAACCACCCTCCCTATACAAATGCATGTTCATACCCAAGAATTTTGAGAAACAGAATTTCCTTAATGCCTGGTAATAATGGGATTTCTTGCTCACTTGAGTTTGGATTTTTTAAAATTTTTAGTTTAATGTGCTTAGGGTTTGGAGTTGAAGATGCCATGCATCTTTTCTTTACAAAATAAACTTCTTACTTTGTGACCACCACACACTTAAAAAAGAGGTAGTATCCTTCATACGCTATGTACAAGGCTTGAGAAATTCCAAGTAAATCCCAAAAATGATTTATCCACCTTTAATGAAAAGGCTTCAAAGCGTCAACACAAGAAACAACCCAAAATAGTATCAACTGAACCACATGCAGGGTTTAAAAATAGTAGCAACCCAAAATTAACGGTCGCTACTTGCACAAAAAAAAACATTGTTAATAAGCCTTACGCGCATAGCCAGCTGACCAACGCGGGTTGATTACTGCACCATTTGTAGGGGCCGCAGGCTCTCAGGGGCCGCACCATTTGTAGGGGCCGCAGGCTCTCAGAGAAAAACAATAGCAATAGTATGGAGTTCTTGCATCGCCATCTTCACACAGAAAAGGATGCACCCAGTTGCTTTGCTTCTTGTTGAGGTTTCCTCTGATCTCACACAGAGAAATAGAGAGTAGCTCACCACTTCAGCTTGATCTTTAAGTAGAAGCAGGCCGCCAAGCCCATATAGAATGTAGACCAGATTAAGCTGATGTAGAGATTAGGTTTGTGTGGCTTCCTTCAGTTCTTTTACTCCATTAGGTACACGAAGTATGTTGATAATACTTAACCTTAATCACCTCTCACTCTCTCTAAAACTTAAGAAACCTCTCTTTTCAAAAGATTGATGATAATGATACATCTCTATGCCACACACAATAGAATGAGTAGATATACATTACCCACTAGATAATCACAAAAGATTCTTAATCCCTCTCACACAAAGATTAGGAAGGCTTAATCACTCTAAATATGTCACTTAGTTAGACTAATGAAAAAGAGACCTTCAACACAAAGAAGTTGCCCATAACACTTAGATTCACAAATGCTCCCTCTCCCATTATGACAATGAACACTCCCAAGAAGGGGGGCTCTAATACCATGTGAAAAGATTAGGAAGATTTTCACACTAAGCAAGAGATTAACCTAATCTTTAATGTACTTGGTTTAGCAATGAATCATAAACCGCAATAGACAATAAAATAAACCAACAATTGATCACTCTTAAGAAATAGCTTATGAGACTAAGCATAGATGGCTTGTCTCTAGCACAAGATGCTACATGAGAGTGAAACAAAATGGTAGACATATGACAAGAGTGTTGGTACCATAAAGGTTCACTACTATTGCTCTCCACAAAGGAGTCCACCACATTGGATACAATAAGAAGTGTACACCCACATGGGTAAGGGGTATTTATACACCTAGAGAGCAAGAAGGTGCCTAGAGCAAGTTGCCATGCCACTTGCATCCACTTGCAATGCCTAGTGAACCTAGTCCACATACTACTTTAGTTCCCTAAGGTTACCCACGTGAACTATGATTAATAAAATCATAGTCTAAGGTTTCCAATTATTAAATCCACCATCCTGAGGTAGTGTACCTACAACTAATCTAGATCACATCTTTCAACATAGTCTAATATGGTCCCTATCGGATGCTGCGGTTGGTCATTTTGGACTAACCATATAATATGGTCCTTGCGGTTGGTCATTTTGGACTAACCATATAATATGGTCCTTGTTGGATTATATGATTGGTCTCAAATGGCCGTGGGAGTTGGATAAGGTCCATGTGGGTTTCATTGTAAGGTCGTATTGTATATAGTTAAAGCTACCTATTTATTCAAAGGTCTTTGAAAGGGATTAGCCTTGTATGTTATGAAACTGAATAAAGTTGATGATAAGTCTCCAAAATGGAAACCTCAAAGGCTTATGAGTATGGAGATCTATTCCTAGATAAGCTTGCAAAATTTCTACCTTGTTATCAAGAGTTTATTCAACCTAGTGTATCACCTTGGGGAGCACCCATTCTCTTCCATAAGAAAAGAGATGGTACCTTTAAGACTGTGTGTGGATTATAGATGTCTTAACCAATGCACCATTAAGAATAAATATCATATTCCTTACATCGACGATATTTTTGATAGGTTGCATAGTGCCAAGTACTTCACTAAAATGGACTTAAAATTTTGGTATTGCCTTCCCCCGCTATGGTCATTATAAATGTAAGGTGATGCCTTTTAGGTTAAACAATGCTCCCCAACTGCTTTCAATAGATTGATCTTTCGAAGAGTAGTTGGGTGATATGAGAAATTGGATGATTTTGTGCTCATGTTCTTGATGATATCTTAGTGTATATTGTTAGAATAAACAAGAGCATGAAATGCACGTGAGGAAGGTTCTAGACACTCTAACGTAACATAAGTTGTATATGCAAGGAAGAGTAAATGTACCTTCTTCATAGACAAAGTTGAATGTCATGTAGTTGCAAAGGAAGGGTTGACTCCAGATCTTGTGAAGATCCAGTCTGTGATTAATGGCCTACTCCTAAGTCAACCAAGGATATTCAAAGCTTGTTAGGTTTAACAAGATGGCACCGCTTGCTTCTGAGCTCAAGAAGAGCTACCCTTCTAGTGGTACCCTAAATGTCAAAGTAGTTTTGGTGCTATCTTGATGTAACAAGGCCATCTTGTCGCTTATGAGTCTCGAAATATTTGGCCGCATGAGAAGAATTATTCTACCCATGATTTGGAGCTCCTGGATGTGATTCATGTGCTCAAGCTCTAGATGCATTTCTTACTAGGACATAGATTTTAATTGATCACTGATCAAAAAAGCTTGAAGTGGATCTTTTCTCAGCTTCTTGTTCAACATGAGGCACAAGAGATGGATCGTGCTTCTTCAAGAGTTTGATTTTGAGATTAAATTTCACCCTGGAAAGGAAAATGTATCAGTTGATGCTCTCAGTCGTAAAGTTTCAATATAGCCATCTATATGCCATCTAATCCTCTTTTAGAGAAAGTTTAGAGTCTTCTCAATCCACGATTCTTATTTTCAATCAATTATGATAGCACTAAAATCTAATAACAGAGATCCAAATCTTGAAGGCTTTATCTTGGAGGATGGATGCATGTCTTATCATAAAGGTTGCACATTCCCCTCAGTGAGAGAAGATTAGAATCAAGATCCTCTCTGAAGCACATGATATCCCTTTAACAAGTAACCCAAGTTATGCTAAGACCTATGCTTTAATTAAAAGGAGTTTCTTTTGGCCAGGTTTAAAGAGGGATGTATTGAATTATGTAAAGCAATGCTTTTCTTTTCAAAAGTTTAAAGCAAAAAGAGTTAATCTTCCAAGGAAGCTTTGCCCCTTAGAGATTCTATAGATGAAATGGGAATGTATCCATGTGGATTTAATCACTGAGGTCCTGACTATGCAAGGTGGATATGATTCCATCATGGTTGTGGTAGACAGATTAACCAGGGTAGCCCATTTTCTACTAGTTAAGAAGACCTTTTTAGCGGTTGACATTACTCATATTTTTGTAAAAGAAATAGTAAGACTTCATGGATTGCCTCACCGCATTGTTAGTGATAGGGACAACTTAACTTCTCAATTTTGGACTACTTTATTTGAGGTTGTTGGTACTCATTTAGATACAAGTATGGCCCATCTCCCAGAGAGGTAGATGGACAGATTGAGAGGGTTAATCAGGTTATTGAAGATATGCTTAGGGCTTACTATAGTCATGAACCTAAGAAATGGTTTAAATTTTTGTATCTGGTAGAATTTTCTTTTGAAGTCTCTTGTCATAGATGCTTGGGAATGTCTCCCTTTATACCACCTTGTATAGGCAAGGATATATTACACCTTTGACTTGGTTAGGTCCTCTGATTAGAGTTGAGGCCACAAAGTTAGAGGAATGGATCATCAAGTCAAGCTAATTCGACAAGATATCAAGGCTAGTCAAGATCGACAAAAGAGTTATGTAAACATACAGAGATTTGAGAGACTATTCAAAGAAGGAGACATGGTGTTTCTCTAAGTCAAACCAAAGAAGAGTTCCGTATCCTTGGGAAATTTTTAAAAACTCTCTACTAGGCATTGTGGTCCATATGTGATCACGATGTAGATTGGTGAGCCTATGAGTTCTACCTCTTCATCTTTGGACTCTTAACATCTCAAAGTATGCTTGCTTGCTAAATATATCAACTATGGTCCATATCACGTCATTATGAGAGGAGGTAGTCGGCAAGCCAGTAATAAAATCCATTGAAATCTCTTCCCATGGACCTTTGGGAATAGGTAGGGGCATTAAAAGACCAAAAGATTTACCATGATGGCATTTAAATATTCGATAAACAATACATTCAGACACAAATTTTGCAATGTCATGTTTCATGTTAGGCCAAAAGAAATATTCTTTACGTAGCTAGTCCCTCTCATGTATTAGATGATTCATAGGTGATCATTTCTAAGAAAAGGCAAATTGAAGTAGAGCTAGATATATATTAGACTTCTAAGATAAGCCTCTTTGGAATAGATGTGGATGGCTTTGCCGGTTCTCGCGATAGGGAACTCACGGACTACCGACACAAACACTAGGGTTGGGGGAAGGGGAGCATGGATCCTCTCAGGGAGCATGGATCCTCTCAGGGAAGTATACCCACTAAGGATGAGTCGACTTCACTGGCTAGACATGCAGGACCTATGCTTTACACTGTCTACCGTGCTCTCCGACCACCACCTAGCACCACAGTATCCCTACAGGCCTCTCACTCACACCATACCCACCACTGACCACTCACTCACCTCAGAGAGAGAGAGAGAGAGAGAGAGAGAGAGAGAGAGAGAGAGAGAGAGAGAGAGAGAGAGAGAGAGAGAGAGAGAACACCACAAGAGCATAACATTGTATACCAAAATGCGGAAAAGAATGATACAAGAGAGACTGTGCTCCAACAGAGAATGTGATACAAGTGAGAGTGTGCTACACTAGCCAGAATGTCCTCCTGGCTTTTTGGAAACCAAGATGAATGAATTCTTAGAGTTAACCCAGGGGAGCAAAACTATTGAACAATATCACCAGGCGTTCGCTCTCCTCCTCAAATACTCACAACCACTGGATGAAGAACAACTGATGGGGCTAGGTTCATTTGAGGAATGAACGAACCCTTGAATACCCTGGTGATGGATGCCAAGCCAGTTTCTATGGTTGAAGCCGTATGGATGGCGAAGGATTTCACCAAGGTCTTTGTTCTCAAGGTCCCGCAGAAGCCAACACCATCATCTTTTAAAAGATTTCTAGCTCCAGAAGGTGATTCCAACTTTCCACCTCCTAAGAGACAACCAGGTCAAACTCAGGATATGGGAAGTTCCAGAATGGAAGAAAGGTCTTTTTCCTGGAACACAATCACCTGGAATGCAACCTTACTTGTCCCTCCCTTGAACAAAGAAGTTAAATTCTTTAACTGCCAAGGATATGGTCATCATAGTATGGATTGCCCAACTCCTTTTGGATCAAGGTTTTCAAGACAAGGAAGTCAAGGACCAAGATTCCAGATGCCAGCTCCTTCCTTCCAGAGTAATCAGGTTCCTTTCTGTCAAAATCAGGGAAACCCCGGAGGTAGACCCTCTAACCAACCCTCAATTTCAATCCAAAGTAATGCAAGACCTCCCCTTTAGAATAGGGGAAGTCAAAGAGAGAGATTCCCAAATCGGCCATCTACTTCCAAGGTAGTAACGTTGGAAGTAAAAGCACAAAGAAAGAGAACTAAGAGATTATCTTCCAGCTGCTGCGAGATGAGGACATCTTGTGTTTTTTAAGTGGGGTAGGATGTAAGATTCCTCCCCCCCAGCTTTTCAAATGTATAGATGTAAGAACCGTCCCTTCAGTCTGTTGTAATCATGCCCTCCTCACAAATGGAAAAAGATCTTGTTTTACCCTGTTTTGGCCTTGAGAGAGATAATATCTAGAGAGAGATAATTCAAAATTGAGATATTTTTTGATACAAAAATCCTCCTAATGCTAAGATGATTTCCCCTGAAATAGAAGTTCAAAATGAACTTTCCAATGTGCATTAAAAATCAATTGAATATGTGTATAAGAGACCTTAGCCTAAGGGTCCACATTTTCAGAAATTTTTGGATTAAGGTCCAAATAAGGTTCCAAAGAGCCAATAGGATTAATCCAAGTGTTGGGATGAGATAAATACAATGAATAAAAGCAAAAAGTCCAAAAATGAGTAAATGCTCACATAAGATGAAGAGTTGATCGAGTATAAGGTTTATTAGTTAAAAACTAAGGTATATTAGTTAAAAAAATGAGATATTTAGGTGAAATAATGCATTTTTTACACCTCAGTAAGGTGGGAATCCCACTTGAGCTAGGCACCTTCTTTATCATCATTGCTTGGGTTTTTTAATTCAAAAAAATGTGATATTTTTATCTCTCCTCTCTCTTGGAGCAAACTGGATCAAAAAGGGAGCCAAACTGATCTAAATCTTGTACAAATTGGGTCAAACTAAAGCTGAAAAGCTCTAGAACCTAGTTGGACCTGGTTAGTGGCCTCCCTCACCTTGCTTGGGGGCTTCACTTGTAGCCAAAGAATCAAGCCTAATTCAAAGGTAATCCTGTTTTAATGGTTTTTTTCAATTGTCTCAATGATTTTCTTCTTCGCAACCCCTCTCAATCTTGAGAAGCTTTCAAAGTAATGGTTCTTTCTTTAAATCAAGCTTTCCAAAGATTCATAATGTCTAATTAGAATTATGTTAATCTTTATGCTTAAGTATAATGTTTTCTTTAAGAAAATCTCTCTCTTGAAAAGATTAATTATCTTTATGGCTAGATCCTTAATAAAAGGATGATTCTCAATGATAATCTCTTATTTCAATCTAAACTCTAGGCTTGATGAGCTAGAGAATGAGAATTGATATTTTCATGATTTTAATTTAGTAAAAATGATGGTTGTCTTTTTAGTTTGATTATGAGTAGGAAAAATCACATTAACTCATTCTAAATTGAAAGAGGATTATACTAACAATTTTAGAAATGAGGAATGGTTATTTTAGTTTAAGTAAGAGAAATAATCTTAATTATGCTTATAATTATAGCTATAATTATGCTAATTATGCATAATTTAATTTTAAGTCTAAAAGAGGAGTTTCTATTCATTACAAGTTTTCAATTCAAATAGAAAATTGAATATTATCAGTAGTTGAAGCTATGGTAAAATTTTTCAGAAAAAAGATAAATCTTAAATTTATGCATATTTTGAATAAAGCAAAAAGAGGAATTCCTATCATATTCTAGGTTTAGATATTTTATGCAAGAAGAATGATTTTTATCATATTCATGAAAAAACACTTTTTAGTATTTATGCATAATTAATTAATTAAGAGAAAAGAGAAATTTTTGATAAATTTATTTTTATGCATAAGAATTTAGATGCAAAAAGAGGAATTCCCATGATATTCGAGATCCAAACAATTAAATGTTAAAAGAGGAATTTTCGACATAATTCAAAATATGAGTATTTATCAAAAGTGAAATTCTGAGTATTATCATTTTTATTAAGAAATATGGGTAGAATTGATTTTGTAAATCCCATGAATCTTTTATTCAAAAAGAAGAATATTGAATATATCTTATTTTGAGAAATTTGATTAGTAATGTCTCTTAATTTTTAACTAATAAACCTTGTACTCAGTCAACTCTTCATCTTATGTGAGCATTTACTCATTTTTGGGTATTTTCTTTTATTATTTAGATTTATCTCATCCCAACACTTGGATTAATCCAATTGGCCCATTGGAACCTTAATTGAACCATATTCCAAAAATTTCTAAAAATCTGGACCCTCAGGCTAAGGTCCCTTATACCATTTTCAATCAATTCCTAATGCACATTGGAAAGTTAATTTTGAACTTCTATTTTAGGGGAATCCATTTTAGACACTAGGAGAATTTTTGTATCCAAAGATATCTCAATTTTTATTTATCTCTCTCTAGGCCAAAACAAGATCTTTCTATTTCAGAGAGGGGAATGATTATAAGAGCAGAAGGGGAGGTTCTTACACCTTTACAACTCAAAAGTTGGAGGAAAATCTTACAGATCAAGTGTACCACATGACTAATGAAAGATCCCTGCCCCCTCCGCGCAACGAATTCAGAGGTGTTAGCAGCAGAAGTAGCACTTCTTGCGCAGGACAGAGTCTCCCACTTGGGGCCTCGCCCACGAATATCTAGACAAGAGACTAATCTCTCGGTTCTTCCAAAATTGAACCGGGAAAAACTTCCCTCGCCTAGAAGGCATCGGTGATTCCATGAAAAATTATTCTAGTGTAGTCAAGAGCCTTAAATTACCCTTTTTTATTCCAACCGAACCCGCAGGTCACATGGCCGGGTCAAGGGAGGAACTTGCACTTGAATCATAGATACCAACGCTTTTTTCCGCGTTAAGAGGCACAGCCATTGATTCTTTTCCATAGAACAAGGATTATCCGTGATTTACTTCAACTATCATAACTTAACAGAGTTGACTCTTATTTTAGGGATCCATCAGTCCATCCAACCCCATGGGTTAGCCAATTGCCCAACCACTGTATTGATAGGATCCATTTAGAAATTTGGTTATGTTTTCTCCCAGGTATACTAGGGAAAAGAGTTCCCAGGCCCCCTATAGTCGGCGCTTCAGGCAAGATTTAAGATAGTCACACCACTTACACACCCAATATGAAATTGCCTTTTTCACAGATTCGGCTGTCTTTATAACAATATTTTAATGAAACCATAGTATCACTGATTATAATCCTCCAAAATATCTAGCTTGAAGTCCATTCCAATCATTCTCTCATCGGTGTACCTATGGCATCATTCGCAACCAGAATGCTCACCATCTATTCACATCCATTCACCTCACATCACATCTATTCAGATCCATTCACATCATATCACATCCATCCATATCTCATCGCATCCATTCACATCCATCCACATCTCATCGCATCCATCCACATCTCATTGCATCCATCCACATCACATCACATCACATCCATTCACATCCATCCACATCACATCACATCCATCCACATCTCATCGCATCCATTCACATCCATCCACATCACCTCACATCCATTCACATCCATCCACATCCACATCACATCACATCCTCACATCACATCCATCCACATCTCATCGCATCCATTCACATCCATCCACATCACCTCACATCCATTCACATCCGTCCACATCACATCACATCCATTCACATCCGTCCACATTACATCACATCCATTCAGATCCACATCACATCACATCCATTTACATCTATCCATATCCACATCACATTACTTCACATCCATTTACATCTACTAGATCCACATCACATCACTTCACATCCATTTACATTTATCCAGATCCACATCACATCTCATCACATCCATTTACATCTATCCAGATCTGCATCACATCACATCACATCCATTTACATCTATCCGGATCTATAAAGATATAGGCCTTGGAGCCTTAGTGAACAAGGGTGTAGAAGGTATGTGGGTGTGAATGGTCCTAAGGGAGACACCTAACCCTAGGCCACTAGCAAGGCTATTTAAAGGCACATGCCAAAGGCATTTGTATGAAGTAAGATATAGGCCTTAGAGCCTTAGTGAACAAGGGTGTAGAAGGTGTGTGGGTGTGAATGGTCCTAAGGGAGACACCTAACCCTAGGCCACTAGCAAGCCTATTAAAGGCACATGCCAAAGGCATTTGTATGAAGCAAAAGCCAAGTTGTATGTGTAAGCAACTCAATAAGCAAGATTTTTTCTTGTATACGTGTGAGATTCTCTCCTTGTTTTTTGTGTGGTTATGAGCCTTTATCTCCTTCTCCTCCACTCGACCTTGAGCATGATCTTACCAATGTAAATCTTCTAACATGGTATCACAGCCTGGTGAGGGTCTCTAGGTTGCTGGTTTTTTGCTTCCTTGCTCATCAACGTTAAGTGTAGGTGTTGCACTACTACTATCACCTCAGCTGCTGAGAGGTTTGTAAATCAGCAGATCTGAACTGAGCGTGGGCGGAGTTGCAACCCCATCACTAACCACATTAGCCAGTGAGTTTAAGCATTAATTAAGCCATTAGGTGAGCCAACCGCTTTCTCCGATAAAATCGAATCTGAACGCCAACTAAAGAAGGTGCGCGAGTGAAGCCAAGCGGCGGAGAACTTCTCAGTCGCATGCTCTGCCTGAACCTCTGAGCTTCTTCCTAGTACGAGCTCGAAGCGTAAGCGGTGACCTGCAACATTAAAGGCCTGAGCCATTGGTTGAGGCGGTGAATGTTCTACTCGAAGATCATTATCAGTAGCCCTCGACATCAGCACGTACCAAGATAGTGTCTATTGACACTAAGGAGAAGCCTTCTAATCAGATTTGGAAGTCCGGTACACACATCAAGATTTGCCACACATTATCTACTCCTTGGCATGTATAAGAGGTATGGCAATGCAATAAGTCATAGCTCTCAGCTTGTAAGCCAAGAATAATTGAGTTTTTTGATCAGACGTAATCTTATTTACAAGTTCTTTCCCTGTGTTGTGGCTTTTGACACTCTTGTGTGAGTGCTTTTAAACAAGCTTCATAACATTGCCACTTGGCATCCTGAGTAAGGAGCATGGACATTAATCCTAAGCCCTTGCCTCCTCCCATTGAGCTAAGAGGAGGGAAGTTTGTTGTTTTTTTCTTAGCCTACAGCCATTTACCCACTTTCATTAATCTTGTACTTTCAAACCCTAATGGGTATCATGTAACCAACATGCACAAAAGTTCTTATTGTAATTATGGAGTAGACACTGCCCTTGACCAATCTATAAGGCAAGTGGTAAGACCCTCCCTTTCCCTTTCCCATATAAATCTACCTCATAACCACCATTACTCTAAGGAAGGCCCTCATTGCCCATGGAGGAGGTATGGTATGCAGAGAAGCATCAAGCATGTTGTAGGAACATGTATGTGCAAACCACTTAAGCAAGGGTGGCAGCCTTTTTTTAATCATTGTGTGAGAATGGTCAAGGTGGAAAGCATGTGGAAACAATGGCATGTATGTCCAAAGCATGTCAACTACAAGAGGTCAAGCAAGCACAAAGAGTGGGGTGCACCATCATTAAGGTGTACATCTTCATGGACATCAAATAAAGACTTAAACGGCATCATTGTATTAGCCTCTAAGGCTCTAGGAACATAGTTGTAAGTCCTAGATAACCACACCACCATGAACATTCTTGTAAGCCTAATGTTATAAAGGCACAATTTTTTTTCATATGTCCAATACCACCCATTCCAAGCACATTTTTTCATGGCTGGTATTGAGGGGGGGTATTAAGATATAGGCCTTGGAGCCTTAGTGAACAAGGGTGTAGAAGGTGTGTGGGTGTGAATGGTCCTAAGGGAGACACCTAACCCTAGGCCACTAGCAAGCCTATTTAAAGGCACATGCCAAAGGCATTTGTATGAAGCAAAAGCCAAGTTGTATGTGTAAGCAACTCAATAAGCAAGATTTTTTCTTGTATATGTGTGAGATTCTCTCCTTGTTTTTTGTGTGGTTATGAGCCTTTATCTCCTTCTCTTCCACTTGACCTTGAGCATGCTCTTACCAATGTAAATCTTCTAACAGGATCCACATCACATCCATTTAGTACGGCTACTCTACTTTCAATAGTGATAGAACTTTTCTAAGTTTCTGCCAATTGCTTGGCTTAGCTAAAGGTAACTTTTTCTCGATCCCATTAAATCTAAGTATCAGAGTGTTGTTGAAGGTTTAAAAAGGAAAAATAAACTTTATCAAAAATTTATAGTAAAAACTCAGAAAGAGCATTTACGTATTGTGTTTTCATTCCTTAAGCTTCATTAATGAAGACTAAATCTAAATTTTTGTTTACTTATTGGATCCTTGATCCTCTCAAGGATTCCAGATTCCCTTTTCTGATTAAGAATATAAAATTGTTATTTTCATCATAAACGATTTCTATGCATAAATGGATGCATAAAAGAAATTCTTTTATATTAAAAGAGTGATTTTCATCATAAATGATTAATATGCATAAAAGATATTTTTATATTAAAAGTGTGATTTTCATCATAAATGATTTTTATGCATAAAAGAAATTCTTTTATATTAAAAGAGTGATTTTCATCATAAATGATTTGTATGCATAAACATATGCATAAAAGATATTTTTTATATTAAAAGTATTATTTTCATCATAAATGATTTTTATGCATAAATGGATGCATAAAAAAATTCTTTTATATTAAAAGAGTTATTTTCATCATAAATGATTTGTATGCATAAACATATGCATAAAAGATCTTTTTTATAGTAAAAGTGTGATTTTCATCATAAATGGATTTTATGCATAAATTAGATGCATAAAATTAGATGCATATGAGAAATTCTTTTATTCTAAAAGTGTAATTCTTACTAAATTAGATTTATGCATGGAAAGATGCATAAAGAATTTAATTTAATCCAAAAAGTGTTATTCTCATCAACTTTGATTTTATGCATAGAATGATGCATAAAGAAATCTATTTTTATTTCAAAAGAGTTATTTTCATCAATTTTGATTTTATGCATAGAATGATGCATAAAGAAATCTATTTTTAGTTCAAAAGAGTTATTTTCATCAATTTTGATTTTATGCATAGGAAGATGCTTAAAAGATTGATTTTTAATTCAAAAGTGTCATTCTCATTTAAAATGAATTTATGCATAGAAAGATGCAGAAAAGATTGATTTTTATTTCGAAAGTGTTATTCTCCTTAAAATGGAGTTTATGTATAAATAGATGCGTAAAGAAATCTTATATCAAAAATAAGAATTCTCTTGTATTCTATAAAGAGCTATGATGATGTGAAATGAATCAGATAGATGAAAATGAATGAAGAATGGATGGAGATGTATGTATGTGAAAGAATGGATGTAGATATATGAATGTGGAAATGGATGTGTGGATGTATGAATGTGGAATGTGGATATAGATGTATGGATGATGTGGATGTGGATGTGGATGTATGGATGTGGATGTGGATGTGGATGTATGAATGTGGATGTGGATGTGGATGTGGATGTGGATGTGGAAATGGATATGTGGATGTATGAATGTAGATGTGGATGTGGATGTATGAATGTGAATGGAGATGTGGATGTATGAATGTGGATGTGGATATGGATGTTAAAATGGATGTATGGATGTGGATGTGGATGTGGAAATGGATGTATGGATGTGGATGTGGATGTGGATGTATGAATGTGGATGTAGATGTATGGATGTGGATATGGATGTGTATGTATGAATGCGGATGTGGAAGTGGATGTATGGATGTGGATGTACGAATGTGGATGTGTATGTAGAATAATGAATGCGAATGTGTATGTGAAATGATGTGACGTCGATATGAGTGAATGGATGAGATGTGATGACATGTGAATAAATGATATGTGATGTGAATGAATCTGAGGTGATGAGATGGAAAATGATGTGATTGGATGAGAATGAGTACACATATGAATGGAATGTGGAATAAGTAATGTGGACTGATGAGGGATAATGTGGAAAGACGAGAGTTCATTATAGAAACTATAATTATGCCCTGTTTGTAAATGACTGTTTTATGTCAAGAATGCTGGGGAAGCATTTTGACCGTCTTGTGATTAAGGTCGTGGAGACCTAACTGATAAAGTTGCAACAACAGCTGACGGAGAGTCAACGGAGGACGTCTCGCGTAGCATGGTCGGTCGAGGTCTTGACCAGCCTCGGTTTGATTGAAATGGTGAGCTTCCGGTACAATGGATGAGGGACCAAGGAAGCGGCCTTTGAGTGAAGCGCTAGGTGACCTGCGAAGGATCCTAGAGGGTGCTGACCATACGATGCTCGGGCTCTAGGTCGCCGAAGATACCCACATGTGCGTCGTGGAAGATATTGAAACAAGGAGTAAGAGTTGTTTTCTGAAATCGAGCATGGTTCTGGTTGATTGACCTTGCTGGTCCTCAACGGACGAGTCCATGGCTCTTTTATATGGATCTGTTGGTTGATCTTATTGATCTTCAACGGAGATTCCATCTTGATTTTTATAAGTGATTATATTGCCGGGTACTATGAGCTAGGAACTATTGAAAAGGCCCCTGAGTGGTGGACAGGTGGTGAGCGTTCTGGTTATGATGCCATAGATACTCCGATGAAGGAATGATTGGAAATTAAGATTCAACTGGATATTTTGGAGGATTGTGATCAGTCATACAATGGTTTTATTAAAGGATTGTTTTAAAGATAGCTGATACGAAAAAAAGGCAATTTCATATTGGGTGTGTAAGTGGTGTGACTAGTTTTATGTTTGCATGAACATCCGGCTAGGGGGCCTGGGAACTCTTTTCCCTGGTACCCGAGACAAAACCTAACCAAATTCCTAATTGGATCCTATCACTACAGTTGTTGGGCGGTTGGCTAACCCATGGGACTGGATGAGGCTGGACTAATGGATCCGTAAATCGAGACTCAAATTCTGTTTAGTTCGATAGATGAAGTAAATTCCGGACAAAAATTGTTCTATGGAAAAGAATCAACGGCTGTGTCTCTCAATGAGGAAAAAAGCGTTGGTCTCTATGATCCAAGTACAGCTATGGGACTTACGGGTTCGGTCAGATGAGCTCAGTTTAGTTAAGGCTTTTGACTACATTAGGGAAAAGTTATCCTGGTGGAATCGCCCGTGCTTTCTGGGCAAAGGAAGTTTTTCCGGGTCGATTTTGGAAAAACCAATGGATTATTCTTTTGTCCAGATATCCGTGGGTGAGGCCCCGAGTGTGGGACCCTGCCCCATGCAAGAAGTGCTACTTCCATTGCTAGCATCCCTGAAATTGTTGCACGGTGGGGATGGGGATCTTACAGTTGTTGGTATCAAAGCTATTTGGCTAATGAGGATCAACCGAGAAGCTAAATATGTCAAAATTTTATCAAGAAGCACAAAAAGGTTGTAATTGTGTGATAAAATTTATATAATTTGATATTCAAACTAAAATTTGTAAATTAGTAATTGGATCTTCAGATGGAAGTACCACAATTGTATGGAATCCCTGCCTTGCTTGAGGCCTAGACATGATGGTATTTACCTTATAGTTCCAAGAACCATGACTACCCGCCGAGGGTATAATTGCAGCTCTTTACTGGCAGTATATACGAGTAAATCTAAGACTACTGATAAGTTGATTTGGATTCTGATTGAAAAATGAAGATTCCTAAAATTTGGTTGAAATGTAATAAGCTAAGCAAAACCGTAACGAGGATGAATGGGACGAGTCCTTGTGATGATGTTCTTAACTGGAATGACGTTAATGACTTCAGCCAATCACTATGAGATTAGTGGATTGTGCTGGAAGATTGCTACTGTTAACTTTTGTCCAGTGGATCAAGTTAAGGGATGATAAATTAAAAATCTGAAAAATTGAAATCCCCATGGAGGACTGTTTAGATGGAAAAATTCAGTCTAATGGACCATTCTTGTGTTAAAGATATGAATGAGATATTTTGAATGAATTGTTATTTGATAATGCGTTCTATATGAGTATCTTTATCCCTTGATTCTGTGGGGAACCGACCTATTTAGAGAACCCCGAAATCAGTCGAATCAAAAATCGGATTGAATCATAAATAAAGAAACTTAACAAGAATTTTCGTATTGATAGGAACATGGATCGAGGTCGTCGTGGTAGAAATATTAACCCCCAACTCGATGAAGAAGAGCTCGACCTGGATGTTCGTAAAACTCTTCATAGTTCGCAGGTTGGACCTTTCAAGGGTGAAGGGAAAAACTTGGGCGAGGATGTGGAGAAGTGGATCGAATCAATGGAAGAATACTTCGATGTCACCGGGTACAATGAGAAGAGCAAAATGGCTCTTGCAAGGCTGAAGATACTAGAGACAGCTAGAGTAGCATGGAGAAACCAATGCGAGACAAACCGTCTCGACCGAAATACCCAAACCTGGACTGATCTCAAAATTTACCTAAGGACGAGGTTCTGTCCTCCCAGCTTTTTAGAAACAAAGATGAACGAATTCTTAGAGTTAACCCAGGGGAGTAGAACTATTGAAGCATATCACCAAGCATTCGCCCTCCTCCTAAAATACTCGCCTCCACTGGATGAAGAACAACTGATGGCCAGGTTCATTCGGGGACTGAACAAACCTTTGAATATCCTCGTGAAGAATGCCAAGCCAGTTTCCATGGCCAAGCAATTTGGATGGTGAAGGATTTCGCCAAAGCCTTTGATGTCAAAGTCCCGCCAAAGCCAGCACCATCACCTTTCAAAAGGTTTTTATTCCCACAAGATGATTCCAACCTTTCTCCGCCTAAGAGACATCAGGGTCAAACCCAGGATATGGGAAGTTCCAGAATGGAAGAAATGTCCTTTTCTTGAAACTCAATCCCTTGGATTTCAACTTCAGAAGTTCCACCCTTGAACAAGAGAGTGAAATGCTATAACTGTCAAGGATTTGGACATCGCAGTATGGATTGCCCAACTCCTTTTGGATCAAGGTTTTCAGGGCGGCAGGGAAATCACGGATCAAGATTCCAGACTCCAGTCCCTTCCTTCAAGAGTAATTAGGGTTCTATCCGCCAAAATCAGGGAAATCCCAGAGGTAGACCCTCTATCCAACTTGCAGTTTCAATCCAAAGTAATGCAAGACCTCCACCTCTTAGAATAGGGGAAGTTAAAGAGAGTTGTTCCCAAATCGGCCGTCCACTTCCAAGGCAGTAACGTTGGAAGTGATTGAAGAAGAAGAAGAAGATGAAAGAGATCATACTCCACATGCGAGATGAGGACATCTCGCGTTTTTTAAGTGGGGTAGAATGTAAGATTCCTCCTCAGCCTCTCAGGATGTCCAGTATCTTCCCCTATAGACAAATCCCTCTTTAGAAATATAAAAGATCTTGTTTCTACCTATTTTGGCCTAGAGAGAGAAAATATTCTAGAGAGAGGTTATTCAGATTTTGGATATTTTCGGATTGAAAAATATCTCTTTGTTTTTAAATAAGTTTCCCCGAAATAGAAGTTCAAAAAGATTTTCAGAAGGTGCATTAGAAATCAAGTATAATCTGTTCAAGAGGCCTTATCCTAGGGGTCAAGATTTTTTTAAAATTTTAAATTTAAGGTTCCTATGGACCAATAAGATTCATCCAAATGTAGGGAGGAGATAAATGGAAGAATAAAAGAAAAATCCCCCAAAAATGAGTAAATACTCACATAAGATGAAGAGTTGACTAAGGACAATGTTAATAGTTAAAAAAGAGAGATATTTAGAAGAAATGATGCATTTTTGACACCTCAGTATGGGGGAATTCCCCTCATGAAGGAGGCGCCTATTTCACATGTGTGGGAGAGTTTTAAACTCCCAAATAATGAGATTTTTTATCTCTCCTCTCTCCTGTTTCAACTAGATCCAAAAGTGGACTAAACTGACCCAAAAATGGTAAAAAATTGACCAAACTGATCTGGAAAATTCTAGAATCAGTTTGCTTGGTTAGAGGCTCACTCTTTCCTATAAATAGAAGCCTCCCCCTTTGTTTGCTTGGTTAGAGGCTCACTTTTTCCTATAAATAGAAGCCTCCCCCTACTTCTCTCCCAAGAGCCAAAAACTGTGAATTTACTCATAATTCATTAGTTTTTGACCTTCCCTCTTCTAAAGATTGGTGGCCACTCTTGTTTCAAACAAGAGTAGATCCCTCAAACCGTCAAGCCAAAGAAAAGCTCTCAAATTCCTTTGTAAGTTGGAGATTCTTCTCTTTTCTATTCATTTTATTGTTTTTTTATGATTTTTGTCTTCTCTAAAATGAATATGATGTTATGCCTCATTGAAAAAAGGCATTCCCCTCTCTTCTTTAGTAAATCCAACCATTCTTTATCCTAGATGTATGATTAATGGATAAAATCAAGTTTTTCATAATGTTTCTCTTAAATAAGTAGAAAATGTTTACATTAGAATGATTTAAATACTCTTGGTGAAATTCTAATTAATTTTAGAGAGTTGAAAATTAAAAAATGGTCAGCCATACAAAGGAGGTTATGGCGAAAATTTCTAAAATTGTGTAAAATTAGTTTTACTTTTTTCTATTCAAAAAGAGTAATTCCCATCGTATATATATTCTTAAAGTGTTATTTTTCATCCTAGGTATAGAAAAATGCATACTAAAAATATTTTATTAAAAAAGTGTTACTTTCTTTAGAATTAAATTTTGTGCATAGAAGGAAGCATATTGAAATTGTTATTTTGATTGTAAAAGTGTTATTTTCATCATAAATGATTTTTATGCATAAATGGATGCATAAAAGAAATTCTTTTATATTAAAAGAGTGATTTTCATCATAAATGATTTGTATGCATAAACATATGCATAAAAGATATTTTTTATATTAAAAGTGTGATTTTCATCATAAATGATTTTTATGCATAAATGGATGCATAAAAGAAATTCTTTTATATTAAAAGAGTGATTTTCATCATAAATGATTTGTATGCATAAACATATGCATAAAAGATATTTTTTATATTAAAAGTGTTATTGTAAGAAAGCATTATGGGCCCAAGGCCATGGACAACTAGTAAGTAGGTGTGAACTCTTGGGTGGAGTATAAATACCAATGTAAATGGGATTATGGGTCATTCATGATAATGTTATCTGTTCCAAGAATCAATGGTGAGCTTCTCCCGTGAGATGCTAAGTGGTGACTCCTTCATGAGCCACTCCCTTGGTGAGGGACTAACCCACCCCTGTTACTTTCTTTCATTGGTATCAGAGCCTGGCTTTTGATCCATGATTTTTAATTTTTCTTTTCTTCTTCTCATTTCGTGAAATTTCTGCTTCATTTGATTCATGGGGGAAGGGGATATGGCTAAGGTAGAGTTTGTGGTTCAAATCTGAGCACATGGACCTTTTTTTTTTTGAATGAGTGGACCAAATTGGGAAAAATTTCTAATCTTGATTAGCAGTTGTTAATCAAAAATATTTTTTTGTTTGGGAGCTTTCTTGCAAACCCTGGCCATGGAATCTCAACATGAGCAAAGAGCATTGAGTCTCTCATGTATCTAGCAATGTTTTATGAAGTATTTCACCTATTTTCCATGAGCAATGGGGCTCCCAATGTGGCTGAAAATCACTACCAAAGTTGCCCACGTTTTTCACCAAAGTGACCCTAATCTTCATCTCCTTCAACAAATTCAAGCATTAAGGCTTCCCGGGTGACATTGGTGAGTTGCTCCATCACTTCCTTACAATTTTGAAGCATTATTTCAAGCTATGGAGTGAATTAGGGTTTTATTACACATAAAACCCTAATTTTCAGAAATTGGACTTTAATCATGGCCATTCATGCTGCTCTTTATGCATTATGAATGCTTGAATGCTACACATAGCCATTCAATGCTATGCCTTGCATATTGGCATAAGTGAGCATAGCTTTTGGCACATTTGGGGGATTGAATAAAATGTTTTGGGATGGAAGCCCACTTTTTGGTGACACCGTTTTCCATTGTCGGTTGCACGTTTTTAGCCATAACTCTCTCATACACACTCCGTTTTTGGAGTTCTAGTACTCAAAATGATCGGCTCGTCGTCCTCTTCGAGACGAGCTATAGGTCTTGAGGTGCAGGATTCAGCAAGTGCTCTCTGTTTTCACTTTTGTACTGGATTTTCTAGTCCCGAGCAAGAACTCGCGCCCAGAACACAACCCGAGATCACCGCTCCGTGACACTTGGATGTTGTTGATGTATGTGGAGATGTATTGACATTGCCATGAGTGGATGTGATGAAGGAAGCACTATGAACCATGTATTATGATATGAATGAGCATGAGTCATGCTATAAATCAATTGTAAGTCAACTCTACTCATTCATTTGAGCTTGTAACTCACGATTTTATTCCTAGAATCTAGAATGAAGTAAGGGTACCTTGGCATTTGGAGGAGAGGCCAAGGGGAAAATGTCTTGAATCTTCCTTGCCGTTAGTGCCGGGTAACGCGGTAAGGAAGAGGATTAGGTACTTGGTGGTAAAGAAATGGCCTCAACCTTCACCTTGGATGTAAACTTGGTGAAGGGGTGAGAAGTGCTTGGCCGGGAGATCGGCAAGCATCGACGCGCTTCATCGACCACTTCATTCGACTTGAGCAAACAAGCAAATCCTCTACATCGACTTCTTATGCAAAAGGACAAAATTGATGCCATAAGGTCACATGCTTAGATGGAAAAATGATTGAGGATTGATTTGCTTACAGTGGTCAAATGCATAAGGATTTTAATACTTGATTGAGATGCTTTGATTTGATTGAGATTTGGTGCAAAAAGAGGGGAGACCATGGCAAAATTTTTATAAAATTTGCCTACTTGCAGCCAGGACAAATCCTTGAATTTCTAGGGTTTTTCAAAAGCTTTTCAAATTTGTCCTGAAAGCTCTTCAATCTACCCGAAAACCTCTTTCAGACAAGCTAAAGATCACCCAAATCGGATAAGAATTGAGCGGTTAACATCAAGAGTTGACTTTCAGCCGGTATAGTTGACTGGTCAAAGGCTGTTGACTTTTTTAGATCTGTTTTTGGGGATTCTTATTCGTCTCGTCAAGAGCTTCGCATCGATATAAAGATCACCCAAATCGGATACCGTTTGAATAGAGAAAAAAAAATCAAGTAAGTGGTCTTTGCAAAGGAGGGATCAATTACGCGCATGGAAATGACTAGAGGAGGTCAAAACAAGGGAGCCCGGAATGAAAATGATCAAAGACAACCGGAAGCAATGATGGCAACGAGTTCATCAATGAGGAATGAAGAAAGTTCAACCATAAAAGCACCATCTCCAGATGAATCTCAGCCAGTGGAAATGCCTCAATCTTTGGGAACTACTCCGCTAACAGTGGACATGATGTTAATGGCTATGGAGAGTATGTTTCAAAGGATTGAAAATAACCAAACAAATAGGCAACAACAATTTGGTGAACACCTCATGGAACGGTTCGACAAGCGACACCACTACCTGGATGACGTGATGCAAAGAGGGTTAAAAGATTTGGAGAAAGCCATTAGTGCATTGGCTCCTCTCAAGCTCAACCAAGAAGCCGATATGAATGCAATGGATGGTGTACATTATGATGCCAAACATGATGGAAAGCCTTCTATGCCAGAAGAGAACAAAGTAAGACAAATGATGTCACCTCAAATGATGCCACATTCTTCTTACATGGACAAGGGCAAGAGACCTATGGGTGATGCTTCTTATGAGAGATCCAATGCCAGTATTCCAAGAACTTCATCCTTTATGCAAGATGCAAGAAGAGGGTATGAACAGAAGGGATTTAAAGATGCACGTGATTGGCAATTGGAAGATGAGCAAATACATAGACACTTGGGTGAAGGAAGAGGATTTGATGATCCAAGAGCACGGCAGAGGGGTTCAAGAATGCATGGTGATTTTGACAATGCTGTGAAGGACAAAATCATATTTAATAAGTTCAAAGGAGAAGCAATTTCTATCAAAGGCTTTGAAGAGTGGGCAAACAAGATGGATCTCTACTTCGAAATCAGCCCAAGGAGCGAGATTGCCAAAGTCTACTTCGCCTCACTTCATCTTGAAGGTTTTGCTCACACTTGGTGGAGGAGGAAGCAATCTCATGGTGATGTCATCACTACTTGGGAAGAATTCAAGAATGACATGGCAGAAGAGTTTACTTCTCGCATGCAAAGGGACAATCACATTGTGGAATGGGACAAGCTAGAGCAAATCACTACCGTGAAGGAATATTCTCATAAGTTTCTAAAGCTTCTATTATACTTGGACAACTTTGATGAGCATTATCTTGTTGTCAAGTATATAAGGGGCTTGAAAGCTCCTATTGGTGGTGATGTCAAGTCTCATGAACCCGCCACTTTGAAGAAGGCAATGATGCTTGCAGAAATTCATGAAGAGAAGTACTTGACAAAGTGGGCTAGCAAAGGGAATATCAAAGGGGAAGTGATCACAAGGACTGACATGGGTTCTCATGCAAACACAAGACCTAATCTTCCAAGATTTCCTACCGTGTATGGTAGAGGGTCTAATAGACTTCCATTTAAACCACCATTTATGTCCAACAAAGCTACATACAATGAGTCCAAGCCAGCAAATGGGGGTTCAAAAAGCAAGGTTATCAAGGAGGACCGTTTGCATGAAATGAGGCTCAAAGGTCTATGTTTCAAATGTGGAGAAAAATGGAACAAGGATCACTTCAAAGTATGCAAATCCAAGGATATTTCCATAAGCTACATTAATCATGAGGAGGAGTAATTCCTTGAATGCAATGATGCCTTAGGATGGGGAGATCCTCATGAGGGTGGAGGTTCTCATGATGATGGTTTTGATGAAGAAAATCCCGAGTTTCCTTTTGATCCGGGTGGGAAACTAAAGTTTGCTCATGACAAAATGGATGATGGGATGCCTCTATGCGTGTGGAATGAAAACAATAGTGCACATACTACCTTGTGTACAATCTCTCATGATGCTTATGCGGGAAGTAAGGGTGCCAACACATTGAGATTGAAGATCAAGGTGAATGGGAGAACAGCATATGCACTCATTGATACTGGAAGCACGCATAGTTTTGTCAATAAAAGGTCTTTGAACACTCTCAAAATGCAACCAGCTTCTTTACCAAACAAGCACATGGTGCAAGTGGCCAATGGTGATTCAATGGGTTGCAATATGAAGTGTCAAAGTACAGAATTGGAGTTGTCCAAGAGCTACTCTTGCAAAGTTGATCTTTTGGTGATTGAGTTGGGACCAATTGACATAGTACTTGGATGTGATTGGCTGTCCACTTTGAACTCTTTTACCATGAACTTACAGAAAAGTTTCATGAGTTTTGTGCATCATGGAGGGGTTATTACATTGAATGGAATGCAAGGGTCCAAGCTCTTCATGATCAATGCTACTGAAATGAAGAAAGAGTTCAAGAAAGAGGGCTATGTTTATGTACTACAGCTTTGCAAAGAGGAAGATAATAGCAAAAAGGATTGCATCGAAAATGTGGACATGGTTAAGCTACTCAAGGATTATGAAGATGTGTTTACCATGCCAAAATCAATGCCGCCAAAGAGGAGTGTTGATCACGCTATTGATTTGGAACCAAATGCCAAACCAATCAACAAGCCTCCCTATCGTTTGTCAAAGGTTGAAAAGGAAGAGGTGGCAAAGCAAGTCAAAGAACTCATTGACATGGGATGGGTTGAACCAAGTCAATCTCCTTTTGCTTCTCCGGTGCTACTTGTGAAGAAAAAGGATGGTACTTTCCGCATGTGCATTGATTACCGTGATTTGAATAAGATCACCATCAAAAATCGTTTTCCAATACCAAGGGTGGATGATCTTTTGGATGAGTTGAAGGGTGCCACATGCTTTTCAAAGATTGATTTGCGTTCCGGATACCATCAAATAAGGATGAAAAGTGGTGATGAGTTCAAAACAGCATTTCGTACAGAAAGGGGTCTTTACCAATTCATGGTTATGCCGTTTGGATTATGCAATGCACCGGCAACTTTTCAAGCATTGATGAACAAAGTGCTTCAACCTTTCCTCTACAAGTTTGTATTGGTCTTTTTTGACGACATACTTATCTATAGCAAACATGAGGAAGTGCATTTGAAGCACGTGAAAGAGGTTTTGGAGGTCTTGAGGCAAAACAAGTTGTATGTTAAGGAGACAAAATGTACCTTCATGGCACATGAGGTGGAATATTTGGGTCACATTGTGAGCAAGGATGGCATTTGTGTGGATCCAAAGAAAGTGGAATGTATTAGGAATTGGCCGGTTCCTTCAAACACTACTCAATTGAGGGGATTTTTGGGATTATCTTCATTCTATATAGGCGCTTTATTGCCCACTGCAGAAATTGCAGCCCCAATGATGGACAAATTGAAGAAGGAAACCTTCTTTTGGGATGCCATTGCCAACAAAAGCTTTGAAGATATGAAGAAGATGCTCACATCAGCACCTATTTTGGTATGTCCAGACTTCACCAAACCTTTCACAATAAGGGCGGATGCAAGTGGAAGAGGGATTGGTGCGGTACTTTACCAAGACCATGGAGTCATTGCTTATGAAAGTAGAAAGCTGAATGACAAAGAAAGAGAACTCCATGTGTATGAGCAAGAGATGATTGCTATACTCCATGCTATCAAGAAATGGCACCATTACTTATATGGGCGTCATTTTTATGTGAGAAGTGATCATAGGGTGCTGAAGTATTTCCTCACACAACCCAATTTGTCTCCTAAGCAAAGAAGGTGGGTAGCAACACTACAAAACTATGATTTTGAAATCACATACACAAAGGGCAAAGAAAATGTGGTTGCCGATTCCTTGTCTCGTATGTGGGCCTGCTCATTGTATGCTATTTCTGAGGTGCATAAAGATTGGATCATGGAGATACAAGAAGAGTACTTGTTTGATGAAGAAACCTCACAAATAGTGCAGAAATTACAGCAAGGTGTATGTGAAGAGTTACCCCATTATGAGCTGAAAAATGGTCTCCTCTACTACAAAGGAAAAGTCTACTTGGTTCCTACTTCATCATTTATCAAGAAGATCATGGAAGAGATGCATTGTACTCCTATGGCTGGTCATTTGGGTGTCTACAAAACCTTTGATGCAATAAGGAAAAGTTTCTTTTGGAAGGGGATGTGGAAGAGCATTCATGCTTATGTAAGTGGGTGCCGGTCATGTCAATTGAACAAGGATCCTACACATAAACCGGGAGGTTTGCTTCAGCCATTGCCCATTCCCGAAGGCAAATGGAGTCATATATCAATGGATTTCATTACTAACCTTCCGCGCACAAAGAAAGGGTGGGACAGCTTGTATGTTGTGGTGGATAGATTGACCAAAGTGGCCCATTTCATTCCTTCCAAGGTCACATATTCAGCCCAAAATGTTGCCAAGCAATTTGTTGATGGGGTTTTCAAGTTGCATGGTATGCCGTCACAAATTGTGAGTGATCGCGATGTCAAATTCATGAGCACTTTTTGGACAAGCACCGCCTATCATCCCGAAACCGATGGTCAAACAGAAAGAGTAAACAAATGGGTGGAAACATATCTATGCCACTATTGTCATGATACTCAAAGCACATGGGATGATTGGTTACCTTTGGCTGAGTTTGCTTACAACTCAACATATCATGTGAGCATTGGCATGTCACCCTTTGAGGCTTTATATGGTTACAAGGTCAATTTGCCTATGTTGGTGGGTACATATGAGACTTCTAACCATAATACCAAGGAGGAAGCTGAAAGGATGCAAGCTTTGTTGCAACAATGCAAAAGTAATTTGAAGGTTGCACAAGAGAAAATGAGACAATATGCCAATGTTCATCGAAGACCATTGGAATTCAAAGTGGGAGATTGGGTTCTTTTGAGAATACCAAAGTCAAGATATGCGTCTTTGAAGGGAAGCACCAACACCAAACTAGCTCATCGCTATTATGGTCCTTATCAAGTGATACGAAGAGTTGGGGAGGTTGCATATCAACTCTTACTTCCATCTACAACAAAGATTCATGATGTGTTTCATGTCTCTCACTTGAAAGGATATGTGGGTATGATCGATCAAATGGTTGATGAGTTACCTCCAATGAATGAAGAGGGAATGATTGAATACATTCCAGAAGCTATCTTGGGTACAAGGAAAAAGGTACTTCGCACTCGTACCTTGGTGGAGTATCTTGTTCAATGGAAAGGTTTACCTAAGGAAGAAGCTTCATGGCAACCTATTTCAGCATTGGAGGGATATGAAGCATTGATAGAGCAATATGGGTTGGTGTAAATTCAGCCACATGGAACATTCTTCTCTGAATTTGGGGTATTCATTTGAGGTTTCGAGGACGAAACCATTGGGGAAGGGATGGTTTGTAAGAAAGCATTATGGGCCCAAGGCCATGGACAACTAGTAAGTAGGTGTGAACTCTTGGGTGGAGTATAAATACCAATGTAAATGGGATTATGGGTCATTCATGATAATGTTATCTGTTCCAAGAATCAATGGTGAGCTTCTCCCGTGAGATGCTAAGTGGTGACTCCTTCATGAGCCACTCCCTTGGTGAGGGACTAACCCACCCCTGTTACTTTCTTTCAGTTATTTTCATCATAAATGATTTTTATGCCTAAATGGATGCATAAAAGAAATTCTTTTATATTAAAAGAGTGATTTTCATCATAAATGATTTGTATGCATAAACATATGCATAAAAGATATTTTTTATATTAAAATTGTGATTTTCATCATAAATGGATTTTATGCATAAATTAGATGCATAAGAGAAATTCTTTTATTCTAAAAGTGCAATTCCTACTAAATTGGATTTATGCATGGAAAGATGCATAAAGAATTTAATTTAATCCAAAAAGTGTTATTCTCATCAATTTTGATTTTATGCATAGAATGATGCATAAAGAAATCTATTTTTATTTCAAAAGAGTTATTTTCATCAATTTTGATTTTATGCATAGAATGATGCATAAAGAAATCTATTTTTAGTTCAAAAGAGTTATTTTCATCAATTTTGATTTTATGCATAGGAAGATGCATAAAAGATTGATTTTTAATTTAAATGTGTCATTCTCATTTAAAATGAATTTATGCATAGGAAGATGCAGAAAAGATTGATTTTTATTTCAAAAGTGTTATTCTCCTTAAAATGGAATTTATGCATAAATAGATGCGTAAAGAAATCCTATATCAAAAATAAGAATTCTCTTGTATTCTATAAATAGATATGATGATGTGAAATGAATCAGATAGATGAAAATGAATGAGGAATGGATGGAGATGTATGTATGTGAAAGAATGAATGTAGATATATGAATGTGGAAATGGATGTGTGGATGTATGAATGTGGAATGTGGATATGGATGTATGAATGTGGAATGTGGATATGGATGTATGGATGATGTGGATGTGGATGTGGATGTGGATGTGTAAATGGATGTATGGATGTGGATGTGGATGTATGAATGTGGATGTGGATGTGGAAATAGATGTGTGGATGTATGAATGTAGATGTGGATGTGGATGTATGAATGTGAATGTGGATGTGGATGTATGAATGTGAATGGTGTTGAAATTAGAGCAATGTGATGAGCTATGGTGGATCAAACACTAGAATCAACATCATTAACAAAGTGATTAGTAAATAATTAAGACGTAATTAGCAAATAGCTTAATGTAGGCATGGATAATCAAAAACCAGCAAATTCTCATTAGGGCAATGCCTCAATTTATAGTGTTTACATCCAAGCATCAAATCCCACTGATTTCTCCTTGATTCACTCCACCTCTCCCAGAATATCTCCACCTCTTTTGCTTGATTCTCTCCACCTCTTCACTTTTCCAAGAATATCTCCGAGAATATCTCCACACTTTCTAAATCTTCTCATGCTACCCTTTATTCTCTCCCAGTAGATTCTTCTCACCTTTTCACAGGTTCTTTCACATTTCCTCATCCTCTTTTACAGCCTCTAACCAAGGGCTTATTCCCGCACACACCCTATTCACTTGTATATTTCAACACCTCCCCTCAAGTGAATACTCCTAGAACACCTAGACCCTATACCAAGTTTCCCTCCTTACTTGATAGTCCACGACCAGTGCCTCATAGTCCTTGACACTCTCTCTCTCTATGTGTCCAAGGCTACTACAAGTGCCCGCAACCTTGACTAATGTGCTCACACATACATCTACCACGTGGCCTACATCATCGGTGGCTCAGAGGTGGTTTTACTTTGTTGGGGTAGGTTACATTGGGTTGTGGGGTCTCTCTCTCTCTCTCTCTCTCTCTCTCTCTCTCTCTCTCTCTCTCTCTCTCTCTCAGAAAAGATGATCCGACTCCACTTCCTTTGGAGCCTCCATGAAGTTTGCCGATGTCGTTCCTTCTCCACTGGGTTTGCTGTAGCAGTCTCTTGCCATGTGTCCTGGCTTTCCACATTTGTGGCAAGTGAAGGTCCTTTCTCCTACTCTGCCTCTTCCTCGTCCTCGTCCTCGAGAGAATCCTCCTCGGGTGAAGAATGCTTTTTCTTCTCCTACTGTTGAGTCGAGCCATTTCTTCTCTTTGCCTCTACTCTCTTGCTCTAGTAGAGCTGCTTCTATCTTGTGTAGCTTCAATTCAGGTACATTTTTTAGTGTTGCTACAATATTTTCATATTCACCTTTGTCCACACTCTTTAGAAGCACTGCCAGTGCCTCATCATCTTCTACCTTTTTGCCAATAGCTTCCAGTTGTTGCTTAATGCTTTTATATCTATTCAAGTGTGTGATTAAAGGTTCACTTTCCTTCATGTTCAATTTGTAGAATTACATTGACAGATTTATCTTTGAATTTTTAGCTTGTGTGCCAAATAATTTATTGAGTTCATCCCATGCATCTTTTGCCCATTGTATCCCTATGATGTGATGAATGATTTCATCATTTAAACTGAGTGCAATAAGTCCCAATGCTTTTTCATTCCTGCTCTTCCACTCATTTTTTCCTCTCGTCTCTGGGCATTCATCTTTTCCCTCACTAACCCCCACAGATTTTTTCTCATGAGCAAATACATGGTTTTTATCTGCCATGTGTAAAACTGCTCCCCATTAAATTTGGCTATTTCTTGTGTTGTACTCATGGTGATGTGAAGGGGGTCTTACCTCTTGATCCAATTTCAAGATTCAAGGGCAGTGTCTACCCTTTTACAACTCAATCTAGTGTTTAAGAGATGATTACAAACAAATTTATCATTATAAAATCACCAGAAATTACATTAAATCAAGGGTAACCAATTTGTACAGAATGGTTGGAGTATCAAACCAACTCCGAATTGCAATCTGAAGTTATAGGGATCTGTATCAGATACCTAATGGTTAATTTGAACCCTCAATTGCACCAAAATATAGTGATTAGTACTGATTAATCACTGATTAGCAAATTAATCCACTATTTTATGTACAAAAAACAGAGTATGCGGGGAGTCCAGATCTCATGCCTTAGACTTGAAATGAGCTCAAATGCTTTCAAAGCCATCAATAGCAATGAGTCTAGTAGAGGATTAAGCCAATAAACACAAGATGTGACCAAATATTAAAAGCTTAATCTCTGTTTTACCAAAGTCACCTGCAGATTTGATGAAGAGCTTGGATCTCACTATAGACTTGATGAAATTGAATTCTGTCTTCACCAGCTTGTAGAGCATGCTTGAAAACACCTTGGGCTAAGAGGAATTAGAGCCATTGTAAATGAGCTGGAAGAAATCTCAAATCCCCTTCTGAAAAATGGTGCCTGCAAAACGTGCTGCCCCCCGCCGGTGATTTACACTGATTCGCTTCAATTGCTTTGAGGTGCTTGTAGCCCCTTGAGTCTAGTTTAAGTACCTAAAAGGGCTTGGCCTAATTTTAAGTGTGCAAGGAGAATGAACTCCTCCACTGGCTGGGGGTACAGAGATGAGTTGAAAACTAACTAAAATTTTGATTAATTTCTAATTATCTATTAATCCTAATTAATTAAATAATGGGCTCATAAACCTGATGCATTCTAGGCATGGCTCTGATACCATGTTGAAATTAGAGCAATGTGATGAGCTATCAGTTGGTATCAGAGCTATTTGGCTAATGAGGATCAACCGAGAAGCCAAATATGTCAAAAATTTATCAAGAAGCACAAAAAGGTTGTAATTGTGTGATAAAATTTATATAATTTGATATTCAAATTGAAATTCATAAATTAGTAACTGGGTCTTCAAATGGAAGTACCACAATTGTATGGAATCCCTGACTTACTTGAGGCCTAGACATGATGGTATTTACCTTATAGTTCCAAGAACCATGACTACCCGTATATACCGAGGGTATAACTGTAGCTCTTTACTGGCAGTATATACGAGTAAATCTCAGACTTGAAGTTATAAGTATTAATACTATCTAGATGATGAATTTGAATGTGGTTGATATGATTTTAAATTCTGATTGAGAACTGATGAGTTGATTTGAAAAATGAAGATTCTTAAAATTTGGTTGAAATGTAATAAGCTAAGCAAAACCGCAACGAGGATGAATGGGACGAGTCCCTGTGATGATGTTCTTAACTGGAATGACGTTAATGACTTCAGCCAATCACTATGAGATTAGTGGATTGTGTTGGCAGATTGCTACTGTTAACTTTTGTCCAGTGGATCAAGTTAAGGGATGATAAATTAAAAATCTAAAAAATTAAAATCCCCATGGAGGACTGTTTAGATGGAAAAATTCAGTCTGATGGACCATTCTTGTGTTAAAGATATGAATGAGATATTCTGAATGAATTGTCTGATAATGCGTTCTATATGAGTATCTTTATCCCTTGATTCTGTGGGGAACCGACCTATTTAGAGAACCCCGAAATCAGTTGAATCAAAAATCGGATTGAATCATAAATAAAGAAACTTAACAAGAATTTCCGTATTGATAGGAACATGGATCGAGGTCGTCGTGGTAGAAATGTTAACCCCCAACTCGATGAAGAAGAGCTCGACCTGGATGTTCGTAAAACTCTTCATAGTTCGCACGCTGGACCTTTCAAGGGTGAAGGGGAAAACTTGGGCGAGGCTATGGAGAAGTGGATCGAATCAATGGAAGAATACTTCGATGTCATCAGGTACAATGAGAAGAGCAAAATGGCTCTTGCAAGGCTGAAGATAGTGGAGACAGCTAGAGTGGCATGGAGAAACTACTGCGAGACAAAGCGTCTCGACCGAAATACCCAAACCTGGACTGATCTCAAAATTTACCTAAGGACGAGGTTCTGTCCTCTCGGCTTTTTTGAAATAAAGATGAACGAATTCTTAGAGTTAACCCAGGGGAGTAGAACTATTGAAGCATATCACCAAGCATTCGCCCTCCTCCTCAGATACTCGCCTCCACTGGATAAAGAACAGCTGATGGCCAGGTTCATTCGGAGACTGAACGAACCTTTGAATATCCTCGTGAAGAATGCCAAGCGAGTTTCCATGGCCGAAGCAATTTGGATGGCGAAGGATTTCGCCAAAGCCTTTGATGTCAAAGTCCCACCAAAGCTACCACCATCACCTTTCAAGGTTTTTATTCCCAGAAGACGATTCCAACCTTCCTCCGCCTAAGAGACATCAAGGTCAAACCCAGGATATGGGAAGTTCCAGAATGGAAGAAATGTCCTTTTCCTGAAACTCAATCCCCTGGATTTCAACTTCAGAAGTTCCACCCTTGAATAAGAAAGTGAAATGCTATAACTATCAAGGATTTGGACATCGCAGTATGGATTGCCCAACTCCTTTTGGATCAAGGTTTTCAGGGCAAGGAAATCAGGGATCAAGATTCCAGACTCCAGCCCCTTCCTTCGAGAGAGTAATCAGGGTTCTATCCGCCAAAATCAAGGAAATCCCAGAGGTAGACCCTCTATGCAACCTGAAGTTTCAATCCAAAGTAATGCAAGACCTCCACCTCAGAATAGGGGAATTCAAAGAGAGTTGTTCCTGAATCGGCCGTCCACTTCCAAGGCAGTAACGCTGGAAGTGATTGAAGAAGAAGAAGAAGATGAAAGAGATCATACTCCACCTGCGAGGTGAGGACATCTCGCGTTTTTTAAGTGGGGTAGAATGTAAGATTCCTCTCCAGCCTCTCAGGATGTCCAGTATCTTCCCCTGTAGTCAAATCTCTCTTCAAAAATATAAAAGATCTTGTTTCTACCTGTTTTGGCCTAGAGGGAGAAAATGTTCTAGAGAGAGGTTATTCAGATTTTGGATATTTTAGGATGGAAAAATATCTCTTTGTATTTAAATAAGTTCCCCCGAAACAGAAGTTCAAAAAGATTTTCAGAAGGTGCATTAGAAATCAAGTATAATCTGCAAGAGGCCTTATCCTAGGGGTCAAGATTTTTTTGAAATTTTAAATTAAGGTTCCTATGGACCAATAAGATTCATCCAAATGTAGGGAGGAGATAAATTGAAGAATAAAAGAAAACTTTCCCAAAAATGAGTAAATACTCACATAAGATGAAGAGTTGACTAAGGACAAGGTTAATAGTTAAAAAAGAGAGATATTTAGAAGAAATGATGCATTTTTGACACCTCAGTATGGGGGAATTTCCCTCATGAAAGAGGCGCCTATTTCACATGTGTGGGAGAGTTTTAAACTCCCAAATAATGAGATTTTTTTATCTCTTCTCTCTCCTGTTTCAACTAGATCCAAAAAGTGGACTAAACTGACCCAAAAATGGTAAAAATTTGACCAAACTGATCTGGAAAATTCTAGAATCAGTTTGCTTGGTTAGAGGCTCACTTTTTCCTATAAATAAAAGCCTCCCCCTTTGTTGAAGCTTAATAGTGTTTTTGCACTGTTACCCTACTTCTCCCAAGAGCCAAAAACTATGAATTTACTCAATTCATTAGTTTTTGACCTTCCCTCTTCTAAAGATTGGTGGCCACTCTTGTTTCAAACAAGAGTAGATCCCTTAAACCATCAAGCCAAAGGAAAGCTCTCAAATTCCTTCGTAAGTTGGAGATTCTTCTCTTTTCTATTCATTTTATGGTTTTTTAAGGACTTTTGTCTTCTCTAAAATGAATATGATGTTATGCCTCATTGAAAAAAGGCATTCCCCTCTCTTCTTTAGTAAATCCAACCATTCTTTATCCTAGATGAATGATTAATGGATAAAATCAAGTTTTTCATAATGTTTCTCTTAAATAAGTAGAAAATGTTTACATTAGAATGATTTAAATACTCTTGGTGAAATTCTAATTAATTTTAGAGAGTTAAAAATTGAAAAATGGTCAGCCATACAAAGGAGGTTATGGCAAAAAATTCTAAAATTGTGTAAAATAAGTTTTACTTTTTTCTATTCAAAAAGAGTAATTTCCATCGTATATGTATTCTTAAAGTGTTATTTTTCATCCTAGGTATAGAAAAATGCATACTAAAAATATGTTATTAAAAAAGTGTTACTTTCTTTAGAATTAAATTCTATGCATAGAAGGAAGCATATTGAAATTTTTATTTTGATTATAAAAGTGTTATTTTTATCATAAGTGATTTTTATGCATAAATGGATGCATAAAAGAAATTCTTTTATATTAAAAGAGTGATTTTCATCATAAATGATTTGTATGCATAAAAGATATTTTTTATATTAGAAGTGTTATTTTTATCATAAATGATTTTTATGCATAAATGGATGCATAAAAGAAATTCTTTTATATTAAAAGAGTGATTTTCATCATAAATGATTTGTATGCATAAAAGATATTTTTTATATTAAAAGTGTTATTTTCATCATAAATGATTTGTTGCCATATATATAGGCAGTGATGTGTGTGAACACACTTAGGACCGCCGGGGCACTTTTTCCCTCTTTAGGAGGTTTTTTCCCCCGGCTTGTATATACGCCCATCCTTCTAGGGCTAACTTATCTTTGTACATTGACACAATCTAATACACTTTGTGTTGTGTGCATTCTTGCTTCTTCTTCTCCAAGCTTTGTGTGCTTTCCTGCAACCCTAATTCCAACAATTGGTATCAGAGCAGGCATCGGCTCCCAGGGCTACACCGCCAGCACCCTTCGACTCACGTTCTCCGATTGAGGTGAGTTTTCACGAGCGCTTGCAGGTCCCTATACTCTGCAAATAAGCCCGTAGGCCTTTGCGTTCTTAGAATTTGCATCTGAGGTCGTTTCGGGCTCCGTTTTTGCATTTCAAGTTCTGCACAAGTATTTTCGTCATTTTCTGCAGAAATTTCGACAGTGCAGTTTTCTGCAAAACAGGCATACATACTCTATTGTGGACCGTGCTACATAGCACGAGTTGTTTTCTGTTCAGTCTTTGCTTCATTACAGGCAGCTTTTGCATCAGTTTCAGTCAGTGGCCATGGCTGATAACAGCAATGATGTATTTCGCATGTTGTCTGCTGAATGAAGACAAACTGGATGGAGACAGCAACTACCCACTTTGGGCATACATGATGCAGCATGTTTTGGTTGCAAAAGGAGTGTGGAACATTGTGCAGGGTACGGATGTACGTCCAGGCTCTGTGGATGTAGGATCTGTTGAGGATGTTGCAGGTTCTAGCAGCTCTACTGTTGCTGCTGTTTTACCCACTGCTGAACAAGCTCGTTGGGATGGTAAAGATGCGCAGGCTCATGCCTTGATTGCACTTTCTGTCAAACGTAACATCACCCCACATATTCGTTCAGCTAAAACAGCAAAACAGGCTTGGGATATTCTAGCTGGTTTGTATGCAGGTTGTAACGAGGCAAAAATCGCTTACATGCGTAAAGAGCTAGAATTGAAGATTATGCAAGAAGATGATGACATGAATGTTTTTCTTGCTGAGATTAAAGATCTCAAAGAACAGTTGATTTCTGCAGGTGAGATTATTCCTGATCATTCTCTTGTGCAGACTGTTCTTGATGCTTTACCTGAGACATATCAGACTTTTGCTTCCACGTGGAGACTTCTTAATGAGGATAGACCTGATGCTGTCAAGTATGATACTTTAGTCAACAAGCTCTTGCAAGAAGCGCAGTCCAGGCAAAACAGGGCCAGGCAGCGTGCAGTTGATCAAGCATTTATTGCTACCCAGCAGCAGAGAAGAAGTGGTAAGGCAGCCCCTTCCACTGTTTCTTCTCCTATTAGTAGGTCTGCAACTTCTTCTCCTTCCACAGGTAGCAACAATAAGTCTGAGAAGGCTCTTGATAAAGGCAAGAAAAAGACCAGGTGCAACTATTGTAAGGCAAATGATCATGTCATTAAGAATTGCCCTAAGCTAAAGGCTAAAGAGGCAAAGAAGAAAGAGTCAAATGCAGCCACAATAGCGGATGCATCTACAAATGCAGATTCTGCAAATGTTGTGCAGGATACAGAATGGGCGTTTAGAGCGTGTATTGCCAGTATGACCCATCTGTACATGATGCATGTTTGGCAGTTTCTGTTGACTCTCATGTATGGTATTTTAACAGTGGTGCTACAAAGCACATTACCTCGCATCGTGATATGTTTACTTCTCTTGAGGCTGTCCCTAATGGGAATACTGTCACATGTGCCAATAATGCTTCTTACCCAGTGAAGGGCGTTGGTAAAATTATGCTTACTACTGCAAATGGCAGCGCTTTCACACTTTCAGATGCTTTGTATGTGCCAGGGATAAAGAAGAATCTATTGTCTGTCTCTGCGCTTGCTAGACTTGGACTTGTAGTCAAATTTGTGGATGACAGATGTACTGTTCATGATTTGACTTTTGGTGATACGATTATTGTATCTGGCACCTTGTTTCGTGGGCTGTATAGGCTCAATTCTTATGACAAGTGTGTGGAAGATTCAGCAAATGCAGTTTCTGATGAAAAGGCAGTTTCAGATGCAAAACTATGGCATGCTCGTTTTGGTCATCTGAACTTTGCTAGTTTGCTGCGTTTAATTTGTGCATTGGCAGCTCATAATGGTTGGAATGTACATCAGCTGGACATAAAGACTGCGTTCTTGAATGGAGATTTGCATGAGGAGGTGTATGTATCGCAGCCTCGTGGTTTTGTTCAAAAAGGGCAGGAAAACAAAGTGTGCAGGTTGAAAAAGGCTTTATATGGTTTAAAGCAAGCTCCACGAGCTTGGTATGAAAAGATACATGCATATTTGACTGCACATGGGTTTCAGAATAGTCCAACAGAAAGCACTTTGTATGTTAAACGTGTGGATGGTGTACATCTAATCATTGCTCTCTATGTCAATGACATGCTGCTCACAGGACCAAATGAGAGTCATATTGCTAATTTTAAGGCTGATTTGAATGCCTCTTTTGAGATGTCAGATTTGGGGCATTTGCATCATTATTTGGGGATACAATTTAAGCAGTGTGATGGAGGTATTGCTTTGTGTCAGACAAAGTATATTGAGACATTGTTGCAGAGATTTGGCCTTGAAGACTGCAAGCCTATTGCTACTCCAATGGAGACAGGTTTGAAGTTGAGTCTTCATGATGCTGGAGATCACTTTGATGTCACACTCTATCAGACAGCTGTTGGTTGCCTCATTTATGTATGCATTACGAGGCCGAACATTCAATTTGCAGTCTCACAGGTGAGCAGGTTTATGCATAGCCCAGGGTCTCAGCATTGGAAGGCAGTTAAACGCATCTTTCGCTACTTGAGTGGCACCATACATCTTGGGTTGTTTTATCCCAAGGGGGGATCGTTGCCGCCAGATTTACATGCTTTTTCGGACTCAGATTGGGCTGGTTGCTATGACACAAGAGTGTCCACAAGTGGTTTTTGTTTCATGCTCGGTAGCTCATGCATATCTTGGTTGAGCAAGAAGCAACCTACTGTGGCCACTTCTAGTTGTGAAGCTGAGTACAGGGCAGCTTTCACAGCTACGGTTGAGTGTGTGTGTGGCTCAGACGGCTTATGGCTGACTTGGGTGTTGGACAGGAGTCTGCCACCTCTATCTTCACTGACAGTCAGAGCGCATTGGCAGTTGCGAAAAACCCAGTTTTTCATGCTCGCACAAAGCACATTGAGGTGCATTATCACTATGTCAGGGAGAGACTCTCAGCAGGAGAGATCAGCTTGGCCTATGTGCCAACACAGGACAACCTCGTCGATTTTTTCACAAAGGCGCTTCCTCGTGAGAAGTTCGAAGCTTTCCGCAAAGCTTTGGGCTTGCTCCCCTTTGTGGATTGATCTACTTTGGGCATGGCACTCCCCTATACATGAGTGCCAGCTCTCGTTCACACCATCACTCCCAGGGGGGATTTGTTGCCATATATATCGGCAGTGATGTGTGTGAACACACTTAGGACCGCCGGGGCACTTTTTCCCTCTTTAGGAGGTTTACATAGAATGATGCATAAAGAAATATATTTGTATTTCAAAAGAGTTATTTTCATCCATTTTAATTTTATGCATAGAATGATGCATAAAGAAATCTATTTTTAGTTCAAAAGAGTTATTTTCATCAATTTTGATTTTATGCATAGAATGATGCATAAAGAAATCTATTTTTAGTTCAAAAGAGTTATTTTCATCAATTTTGATTTTATGCATAGGAAGATGCATAAAAGATTGATTTTTAATTCAAAAGTGTCATTCTCATTTAAAATGAATTTATGCATAGGAAGATGCAGAAAAGAAATCTCCTTAAATTTTTAATTCAAAAGTGTTATTCTCCTTAAAATGGAATTTATGCATAAATAGATGCGTAAAGAAATCTTATATCAAAAATAAGAATTCTCTTGTATTCTATAAATAGATATGATGATGTGAAATGAATCAGATAGATGAAAATGAACGAAGAATGGATGGAGATGTATGTATGTGAAAGAATGGATGTAGATATATGAATGTGGAAATGGATGTGTGGATGTATGAATGTGGAATTTGGATATGGATGTATGAATGTGGAATGTGGATATGGATTTTTGGATGATGTGGATGTGGATGTGGATGTGGATGTGGATGTGGAAATGGATGTTTGGATGTGGATGTGGATGTGGATGTATGAATGTGGATGTGAAAATGGATGTGTGGATGTATGAATGTAGATGTGGATGTGGATGTATGAATGTGAATGTGGATGTGGATGTATGAATGTGAATGGGGATGTGGATGTATGAATGTGGATGTGGATATGGATGTATGAATGTGGATGTGAAAATGGATGTATGTGGATGTGAAAATGGATGTATGGATGTGGATGTGGATGTATGAATGTGGATGTGGATGTATGGATGTGGATATGGATGTGTATGTATGAATGCGGATGTGGAAGTGGATGTATGGATGTGGATGTACGAATGTGGATGTGTATGTAGAATAATGAATGCGAATGTGTATGTGTATGTAGAATAATGAATGCGAATGTGTATGTGAAATGATGTGACGTCGATATGAGTGAATGAATGAGATGTGATGACATGTGAATTGGGATGTGAATAAATGATATGTGATGTGAATGAATCTGAGGTGATGAGATGAAAAATGATGTGATTGGATGAGAATGAGTACACATATGAATGGAATGTGGACTGATGAGGGATAATGTGGACTGATGAGGGATAATGTGGAAAGACGAGAGTTCATTATAAAAACTATAATTGTGACCTGTTTGTAAATGATTGTTTTATGTCAAGAATGCTGGGAAAGCATTTTGACCGTCTTGTGATTAAGGTCGTGGAGAGCTAACTGATAAAGTTGCAATAGCTGACGGAGAGTCAACGGAGGACGTCTCGCGTAGCATGGTCGGCCGAGGTCTTGACCAGCCTCGGTTCAATTTAAATGGTGAGCTTCCGATACGATGGGGGAGGGACTAAGGAAGTGGCCTATGAGTGAAGCGCTAGGTGACCTGCGAAGGATCCTAGAGGGTGCTAACCATACGATGCTCGGGCTCTGGGTCGCCGAAGATACCCACACGTGCGTCGTGGAAGATATTGAAACAAGGAGTAAGAGTTGTTTTCTGAAACCGGGCATGGATTTGATTGATTGACCTTGCTGGTCCTCAACAACGGACAAGTGCATGGCTCTTTTATATGGATCTGTTGGGTTGATCTTGCTGATCTTCAACGGAGATTCCATCTTGATTTTTATAAGTGATTATATTTTCGGGTACTATGAGCTAGGAACTATTGAAAAGGCCTCTGAGTGGACAGGTGGTGAGCGTTCTGGTTGCCAATGATGCCATAAATACTCCGATGAAGGAATGATTGGAAATTAAGATTCAACCCGATATTTTAGAGGATTGTGATCAGTGATACAATGGTTTCATTAAAGGATTATTTTAAAGATAGCTCATACTGAGATAAAAAGGCAATTTCATATTGGGGGTGTGTAAGTGGTGTGACTAGTTTTATGTTTGCATGAACATCTGGCTAGGTGGCCTAGGAACTCTTTTCCCTGGTACCCGAGACAAAACCTAACCAAATTCCTAATTGGATCCCATCACTACAGTGGTTGGGCGGTTGGCTAACCCATGGGACTGGATGGGGTTAGGCTAGAGTGATGGATCCGTAAATCGAGACTCAAATTCTGTTTAGTTCGATAGATGAAGTAAATTTCGGACAAAAATTATTCTATGGAAAAGAATCAACGGCTGTGCCTCTCAATGAGGAAAAAAGCGTTGGTCTCTAGATCCAAGTACAGCTATGGGACTTACGGGTTCGGTCAGATGAGCTCAGTTAGTTAAGGCTTTTGACTACGTTAGGAAAAAGTTATCCTGGTGGAATCGCCCGTGCTTTTCGAGAAAAGGAAGTTTTTGTGGGTCGGTTTTGGAAAAACCGATGGATTATTCTTTTGTCCAGATATCCGTTGGGCGAGGCCCCGAGTGTGGGATCCTGCCCCACACAAGAAGTGCTACTTGCGCTGCTAGCACCCCTCAAATTGTTACGCGGTGGGGATGGGGATCTTATAGTTGGTATCAGAGCTATTTGGCTAATGAGGATCAACCGAGAAGCCAAATATGTCAAAAATTTATCAAAAAGCACAAAAAGGTTGTAATTGTGTGATAAAATTTATATAATTTGATATTCAAACTGAAATTCGTAAATTAGTAATTGGGTCTTCAGATGGAAGTACCACAATTGTATGGAATCCCTGACTTGCTTGAGGCCTAGACATGATGGTATTTACCTTATAGTTCCAAGAACCATGACTACCCGAGGGTATAACTGCAGCTCTTTATTGGCAGTATATACGAGTAAATCTAAGACTTGAAATTATAAGTATTAATACTATCTAGATGATGAATTCATAAAAATGAAGATTCCTAAAATTTGGTTGAAATGTAATAAGCTAAGCAAAACCGCAACGAGAATGAATGGGATGAGTCCCTGTGATGATGTTCTTAACTGGAAAGACGTTAATGACTTAAGCCAATCACTATGAGATTAGTGGATTGTGTTGGCAGATTGCTACTGTTAACTTTTGTCTAGTGGATCAAGTTAAGGGATGATAAATTAAAAATCTGAAAAATTGAAATCCCCATGGAGGACTGTTTAGATGGAAAAATTCCATCTGATGGACCATTCTTGTTTTAAAGATATGAATGAGATATTCGGAATGAATTATTATCTGATAATGCGTTCTATATGAGTATCTTTATCCCTTGATTCTGTGGGGAACCGACCTATTTAGAGAACCTCGGAATTAGTTGAATCAAAAATCGGATTGAATCATAAATAAAGAAACTTAACAAGAATTTCCGTATTGATAGGAACATGGATCGAGGTCGTCGTGGTATAAATGTTAACCCCCAACTCGATGAGGAAGAGCTCAACCTGGATGTTCGTAAAACTCTTCATAGTTCACAGCCTGGACCTTTCAAGGGTGAAGGGGAAAACTTGGGCGAGGCTGTGGAGAAGTGGATTGAATCAATGGAAGAAAACTTCGATGTCACCGGGTACAATGAGAAGAGAAAAATGGCTCTTGCAAGGCTGAAGATAGTGGAGACAGCTAGAGTGGCATGGAGAAACCACTGCGAGACAAACCGTCTTGACCGAAATACCCAAGCCTGGATTGATCTCAAAATTTATCTAAGGATGAGGTTTTGTCCTCTCAGCTTTTTAGAAACAAAGATGAACGAATTCTTAGAGTTAACCCAGGGGAGTAGAACTATTGAAGCATATCACCAAGCATTCGCCCTCCTCCTAAAATACTCGCCTCCACTGGATGAAGAACAGCTGATGGCCAGGTTCATTCGGGGACTGAACGAACCTTTGATTATCCTGGTGAAGAATGCCAAGCCAGTTTCCATGGCCGAAGCAGTTTGGATGGCGAAGGATTTCGCCAAAGCCTTTGATGTCAAAGTCCCGCCTAAGACAACACCATCACCTTTCAAAAGGTTTTTATTCCCAGAAGATGATTCCAACCTTCCTCCGCCTAAGAGACATTAGGGTCAAACCCAGGATATGGGAAGTTCCAGAATGGAAGAAATGTCCTTTTCCTGAAACTCAATCCCCTGGATTTCAACTTCAGAAGTTCCACCCTTGAACAAGAGAGTGAAATGCTATAACTGTCAAGGATTTGGACATCGCAGTATGGATTGCCCAACTCCTTTTGGATCAAAGTTTTCAGGGCAGGGAAATCAGGGATCAAGATTCCAGACTCCAGCCCCTTCCTTCGAGAGTAATCAGGGTTCTATCAAAATTAGGAAAATCCCAAAGGTAGACCCTCTATCCAACCTGCAGTTTCAATCCAAAGTAATGCAAGACCTCCACCTCAGAATAGGGGAAGTCAAAGAGAGTTGTTCCCAAATCGGCCGTCCACTTCCAAGGCAATAACGCTGGAAGTGATTGAAGAAGAAGAAGAAGATGAAAGAGATCGTACTCCACCTGTGAGATGAGCACATCTCGCGTTTTTTAAGTGGGGTAGAATGTAAGATTCCTCCCCAGCCTCTCAGGATGTCTAGTATCTTCCCTTGTAGTCAAATCCCTCTTCAGAAATATAAAAGATCTTATTTCTACCTCTCTGTTTTGGCCTAGAGAGAGAAAATATTCTAGAGAGAGATTATTCAGATTTTGGATATTTTTGGATGGAAAAATATCTCTTTGTATTTAAATAAGTTTTCCCAAAACAGAAGTTCAAAAAGATTTTCAGAAGGTGCATTAGAAATCAAGTATAATCTGTTCAAGAGACCTTATCCTAGGGGTCAAGATTTTTTCAAAATTTTAAATTAAGGTTCCTATGGACCAATAAGATTCATCCAAATGTAGGGAGGAGATAAATGGAAGAATAAAAGAAAAATCCCCCACAAAAATGAGTAAAGACTCACATAAGATGAAGAGTTGACTAAGGACAAGGTTAATAGTTAAAAAAGAGAGATATTTAGAAGAAATGATGCACTTTTGACACCTCAGTATGGGGGAATTCCCCTCATGAAGGAGGCGCCTATTTCACATGTGTGGGAGAGTTTTAAACTCCCAAATAATGAGATTTTTTTATCTCTCCTCTCTCTTGTTTCAACTAGATCCAAAAAGTGGACTAAATTGACCTAAAAATGGTCAAAAATTTACCAAATTGATCTGGAAAATTATAGAATCAGTTAGCTTGGTTAGAGGCTCACTTTTTCCTATAAATAGAAGCCTCCCCCTTTGTTGAAGCTTAATAGTGTTTTTGCACTGTTACCCTACTTCTCTCAAGAGCCAAAAACTGTGAATTTACTCATAATTCATTAGTTTTTGACCTTCCCTCTTCTAAAGATTGGTGGCCACTCTTGTTTCAAACAAGAGTAGATCCCTCAAACCATCAAGCCAAAGGAAAGCTCTCAAATTCCTTCGTAAGTTGGAGATTCTTCTCTTTTCTATTCATTTTATGGTTTTTTTATGATTTGTCTTCTCTAAAATAAATATGATGTTATGCCTCATTGAAAAAAGCCATTCCCCTCTCTTCTTTAGTAAATCCAACCATTCTTTATCCTAGATGAATGATTAATGGATAAAATCAAGTTTTTCATAATGTTTCTCTTAAATAAGTAGAAAATTTTTACATTAGAATGATTTAAATGCTCTTGGTGAAATTCTAATTAATTTTAGAGAGTTAAAAATGGAAAAATGGTCAGCCATACAAAGGAGGTTATGGCGAAAATTTTTAAAATTGTGTAAAATAAGTTTTACTTTTTTCTATTCAAAAAGAGTAATTTCCATCGTATATGTATTCTTAAAGTATTACTTTATATCCTAGGTATAGAAAAATGAGTACTAAAAATATTTTATTAAAAAAGTGTTACTTTATTTAGAATTAAATTCTATGCATAGAAGGAAGCATATTGAAATTTTTATTTTGATTATGAAAGTGTTATTTTAATCATAAATGAGTTTTATGCATGCATAAATGGATGCATAAAAGAAATTCTTTTATATTTAAAGAGTGATTTTCATCATAAATGATTTGTATGTATAAACATATGCATAAAAGATATTTTTTATCTTAAAAGTGTTATTTTCATCATAAATGATTTTTATGCATAAAAGAAATTCTTTTATATTAAAAGAGTGATTTTCATCATAAATGATTTGTATGCATAAACATATGCATAAAAGACATTTTTTATATTAAAAGTGTGATTTTCATCATAAATGGATTTTATGCATAAATTAGATGCATAAGAGAAATTCTTTTATTCAAAAAGTGTAATTCCTACTAAATTGGATTTATGCATGGAAAGATGCATAAAGAATTTAATTTAATCCAAAAAGTGTTATTCTCATCAATTTTGGTTTTATGCATATAATGATGCAAAAAGAAATCTATTTTTATTAAAAAAGAGTTATTTTTATTCATTTTGATTTTATGAATAGAATGATGCATAAAGAAATCTATTTTTATTTCAAAAGAGTTATTTTCATCAATTTTGATTTTATGCATAGAATGATGCATAAAGAAATCTATTTTTAGTTCAAAAGAGTTATTTTCATCAATTTTGATTTTATGCATAGGAAGATGCATAAAAGATTGATTTTTGATTCAAAAGTGTCATTCTCATTTAAAATGAATTTATGCATAGGAAGATGCAGAAAAGATTGATTTTTATTTTGAAAGTGTTATTCTCCTTAAAATGGAATTTATGCATAAAAAGATGCGTAAAGAAATCTTATATCAAAAATAAGAATTCTCTTGTATTATTCTATAAATAGATATGATGATGATGTGAAATGAAACAGATAGATGAAAATGAACGAAGAATGGATGGAGATGTATGTATGTGAAAGAATGGATGGAGATGTATGTATGTGAAAGAATGGATGTAGATATATAAATGTGGAAATGGATGTGTGGATGTATGAATGTGGATGTATGAATGTGGAATGTGGATATGGATGTATGAATGTGGAATGTGGATATGGATGTATGGATGATGTGGATGTGGATGTATGAATATGGATGTGGATGTGGAAATGGATGTATGGATGTGGATGTATGAATATGGATGTGGATGTGGATGTGGATGTGGATGTATGAATGTGGATGTGGATGTGGATGTGGATGTATGAATGTGGATGTGAAAATGGATGTGTGGATGTATGAATGTAGATGTAGATGTGGATGTGGATGTATGAATGTGAATGTGGATGTGGATGTATAAATGTGAATGGGGATGTGGATGTATGAATGTGGATGTGGATATGGATGTATGAATGTGGATGTGAAAATGGATGTATGGATGTGGAAATGGATGTGGATGTGGATGTGGATGTGGAAATGGATGTGGATGTGGATGTGGATGTATGAATGTGGATGTGGATGTATGGATGTGTATGTATGAATGCGGATGTGGAAGTGGATGTATGGATGTGGATGTACAAATGTGGATGTGTATGTAGAATAATGAATGCGAATGTGTATGTGAAATGATGTGATGTCGATATGAGTGAATGGATGAGATGTGATGACATGTGAATTGGGATGTGAATAAATGATATGTGATGTGAATGAATCTGAGGTGATGAGATGAAAAATGATGTGATTGGATGAGAATGAGTACACATATGAATGGAATGTGGAATAAGTAATGTGGATTGATGAGGGATAATGTGGAAAGACGAGAGTTCATTATAGAAACTGTAATTGTGACCTGTTTGTAAATGACTGTTTTATGTCAAGAATGCTGGGGAAGCATTTTGACCGTCTTGTGATTAAGGTCGTGGAGACCTAACTGATAAAGTTGCAACAGTTGACGGAGGACGTCTCGCGTAGCATGGTCGGTCGAGGTCTTGACCAACCTCGGTTCGATTTAAATGGTGAGCTTCTGGTACGATGGATGAGAGACCAAGGAAGCGGCCTATGAGTGAAGCGCTAGGTGACCTGTGAAGGATCCCAGAGGGTGCTGACCATACGATGCTCGGGCTTTGGGTCACCGAAGATACCCGCATGTGCGTCATGGAAGATATTGAAACAAGGAGTAAGAGTTGTTTTTTGAAACCGGGCATGGATCTGGTTGATTGACCTGCTAAACTAACCCAAAATGGTCAAAAATTGACCAAACTGATCTGGAAAATTCTAGAATCAGTTTGCTTGGTTAGAGCCTCACTTTTTTCTATAAAAAGAAGCCTCCCCCTTTGTTGAAGCTTAATAGTGTTTTTGCACTATTACCCTACTTCTCCCAAGAGCCAAAAATTGTGAATTTACTCATAATTCATTAGTTTTTTACCTTCCCTCTTCTAAAGATTGGTGGCCACTCTTGTTTCAAACAAGAGTAGATCCCTCAAACCATCAAGCCAAAGGAAAGCTCTCAAATTCCTTTGTAAGTTGGAGATTCTTCTCTTTTCTATTCATTTTATGGTTTTTTTAATGATTTTTGTCTTCTCTAAAATGAATATGATGTTATGCCTCATTGAAAAAAGGCATTTTCCTCTCTTCTTTAGTAAATCCAACCATTCTTTATCCTAGATGAATGATTAATGGATAAAATCAAGTTTTTCATAATGTTTCTCTTAAATAAGTAGAAAATGTTTACATTAGAATCATTTAAATGCTCTTGGTGAAATTCTAATTAATTTTAGAGAGTTAAAAATTGAAAAATGGTCAGCCATACAAAGGAGGTTATGGTAAAATTTCTAAAATTGTGTAAAATAAGTTTTACTTTTTTCTATTCAAAAAGAGTAATTTCCATCGTATATGTATTCTTAAAGTGTTACTTTATATCCTAGGTATAGAAAAATGCGTACTAAAAATATTTTATTAAAAAAGTGTTACTTTATTTAGAATTAAATTCTATGCATAGAAGGAAGCATATTGAAATTTTTATTTTGATTATAAAAGTGTTATTTTAATCATAAATGAGTTTTATGCATAAATGGATGCATAAAAGAAATTCTTTTATATTAAAAGAGTGATTTTCATCATAAATGATTTGTATGCATAAACATATGCATAAAAGATATTTTTTATATTAAAAGTGTGATTTTCATCATAAATGATTTTTATGCATAAATGGATGCATAAAAGAAATTCTTTTATATTAAAAGAGTGATTTTCATCATAAATGATTTGTATGCATAAACATATGCATAAAAGATATTTTTTATCTTAAAAGTGTTATTTTCATCATAAATGATTTTTATGCATAAAATAAATTCTTTTATATTAAAAGAGTGATTTTCATCATAAATGATTTGTATGCATAAACATATGCATAAAAGATATTTTTTATATTAAAAGTGTGATTTTCATCATAAATGAATTTTATGCATAAATTAGATGCATAAGAGAAATTCTTTTATTCTAAAAGTGTAATTCCTACTAAATTGGATTTATGCATGGAAAGATGCATAAAGAATTTAATTTAATCCAAAAAGTGTTATTCTCATCAATTTTGATTTTATGCATAGAATGATGCATAAAGAAATCTATTTTTATTTCAAAAGAGTTATTTTCATCAATTTTGATTTTATGCATAGAATGATACATAAAGAAATCTATTTTTATTTCAAAAGAGTTCTTTTCATCAATTTTGATTTTATGCATAGAATGATGCATAAAGAAATCTATTTTTAGTTCAAAAGAGTTTTTTTTATCAATTTTGATTTTATGCATAGGAAGATGCATAAAATATTGATTTTTAATTCAAAAGTGTCATTCTCATTTAAAATGAATTTATGCATAGGAAGATGCAGAAAAGATTGATTTTTATTTTGAAAGTGTTATTCTCCTTAAAATGGAATTTATGCATACTCGCGTTTTTTAAGTGGGGTAGAATGTAAGATTCCTCCCCAGCCTCTCAGGATGTCCAGTATCTCCCCCTGTAGTCAAATCTCTTTTCAGAAATATAAAAGATCTTGTTTCTACCTGTTTTGGCCTAGAGAGAGAAAATATTCTAGAGAGAGGTCATTCAGATTTTGGATATTTTTGGATGGAAAAATATCTCTTTGTATTGAAATAAGTTTCCCCGAAACACAAGTTCAAAAAGATTTTCAGAAGGTGCATTAGAAATCAAGTATAGGCCTTATCCTAGGGGTCAAGATAAAAGAAAAATCCCCCAAAAATGAGTAAATACTCACATAAGATGAAGAGTTGACTAAGGATAAGGTTAATAGTTAAAAAAGAGAGATATTTAGAAGAAATGATGCATTTTTGACACCTCAGTATGGGGGAATTCCCCTCATGAAGGAGGCGCCTATTTCACATGTGTGGGAGAGTTTTAAACTCCCAAATAATGAGATTTTTTATCTCTCCTCTCTCCTGTTTCAACTAGATCCAAAGGTGGACTAAACTGACCCAAAAATGGTCAAAAATTGACCAAACTGATCTGGAAAATTATAGAATCAGTTTGCTTGTTTAGAGGCTCACTTTTTCCTATAAATAGAAGACTCCCCCTTTGTTGAAGCTTAATAGTGTTTTTGCACTGTTACCCTACTTCTCCCAAGAGCCAAAAACTATGAATTTGACCTTCCCTCTTCTAAATATTGGTGGCCACTCTTGTTTCAAACAAGAGTAGATCCCTCAAACCATCAAGCCAAAGGAAAGCTCTCAAATTCCTTCGTAAGTTGGAGATTCTTCTCTTTTCTATTCATTTTATGGTTTTTTCATGATTTTTGTCTTCTCTAAAATGAATATGATGTTATGCCTCATTGAAAAAAGGCATTCCCCTCTCTTCTTTAGTAAATCCAACCATTCTTTATCCTAGATGAATGATTAATGGATAAAATCAAGTTTTTCATAATGTTTCTCTTAAATAAGTAGAAAATGTTTACATTAGAATGATTTAAATACTCTTGGTGAAATTCTAATTAATTTTAGAGAGTTAAAAATTGGAAAATGGTCAGCCATACAAAGGAGGTTATGGCAAAAATTTCTAAAATTTTTCATCCTAGGTATAGAAAAATGCATACTAAAAATATGTTATTAAAAAAGTGTTACTTTCTTTAGAATTAAATTCTATGCATAGAAGGAAGCATATTGAAATTGTTATTTTGATTATAAAAGTGTTATTTTCATCATAAATGATTTTTTATGGATAAATGGATGCATAAAAGAAATTCTTTTATATTAAAAGAGTGATTTTCATCATAAATAATTTGTATGCATAAAAGATATTTTTATATTAAAAGTGTGATTTTCATCATAAATGATTTTTATGCATAAATGGATACATAAAAGAAATTCTTTTATATTAAAAGAGTGATTTTTCATCATAAATGATTTGTATGCATAAAAGATATTTTTTATATTAAAAGTGTTATTTTCATCATAAATGATTTTTATGCATAAATGGATGCATAAAAGAAATTCTTTTATATTAAAAGAGTGATTTTCATCATAAATGATTTGTATGCATAGACATATGCATAACATAAATGATTTGTATGCATAGACATATGCATAAAAGATATTTTTTATATTAAAAGTGTGATTTTCATCATAAATGGATTTTATGCATAAATTAGATGCATAAGAGAAATTCTTTTATTCTAAAAGTGTAATTCCTATTAAATTAGATTTATGCATGGGAAGATGCATAAAGAATTTAATTTAATCCAAAAAGTGTTATTCTCATCAATTTTGATTTCATGCATAGAATGATGCATAAAGAAATCTATTTTTATTTCAAAAGAGTTATTTTCATCAATTTTAATTTTATGCATAGAATGATGTATAAAGAAATCTATTTTTATTTCAAAAGAGTTATTTTCATCAATTTTAATTTTATGCATAGGAAGATGCATAAAAGATTGATTTTTAATTCAAAAGTGTCATTTTCTTTTATAATGAATTTATGCATAGGAAGATGCAGAAAAGATTGATTTTTATTTCGAAAGTGTTATTCTCCTTAAAATGGAATTTATGCATAAATAGATGCGTAAAGAAATCTTATATCAAAAATAAGAATTCTCTTGTATTCTATAAATAGATATGATGATGTGAAATGAATCAGATAGATGAAAATGAACGAAGAATGGATGGAGATGTATGTATGTGAAGAATGGATGTAGATATATGAATGTGGAAATGGATGTGTGGATGTATGAATGTGGAATGTGGATATGGATGTATGGATGATGTGGATGTGGATGTGGATGTGGATGTGGATGTAGAAATGGATGCATGGATGTGGATGTGGATGTGGATGTATGAATGTGGATGTATGAATGTAGATGTGGATGTGGATGTGGATGTATGAATGTGGATGTGGATGTATAAATGTGGATGTGTAAATGGATGTGTGGATGTATGAATGTAGATGTGGATGTGGATGTGGATCCTGTTTGTAAATGACTGTTTTATGTTAAGAATGCTGGGGAAGCATTTTGACCGTCTTTTGATTAAGGTCGTGGAGACCTAACTGATAAAGTTGCAACAGCTGACGGAGAGTCAACTGAGGACGTCTCGCGTAGCATGGTCGGCCGAGGTCTTGACCAGCCTCGGTTCGATTTAAATGGTGAGCTTCCGGTACGGTGGATGAGGGACCAAGGAAGCGGCCTATGAGTGAAGCGCTAGGTGACCTGCGAAGGATCCTAGAGGGTGCTGACTATACAGTGCTTGGGCTCTGGGTCGCCGAAGATACCCACATGTGCGTCGTGGAAGATATTGAAACAAGGAGTAAGAGTTGTTTTCTGAAATTGGGCATGGATCTGGTTGATTGACCTTGCTGGTCCTCAAACGGACGAGTCCATGGCTCTTTTATATGGATCTGCTGGTTGATCTTGTTGATCTTCAATGGAGATTCCATCTTGATTTTTATAAGTGATTATATTGCCAGGTACTATGAGCTAGGAACTATTGAAAAGGCCCCTGAGTGGACAGGTGGTGAGCGTTCTGGTTGCCAATGATGCCATAGATACTCCGATGAAGGAATGATTGAAAATAAATTCAACCGGATATTTTGGAGGATTGTGATCAGTGATACAATGGTTTCATTAAAGGATTGTTTTAAAGATAGCTCATACTGAGAAAAAAAGGCAATTTCATATTGGGTGTGTAAGTGGTGTGACTAGTTTTATGTTTGCATGAACATCTGGCAAGGGGGCCTGGGAACTCTTTTCCCTGGTACCCGGGACAAAACCTAACCGAATTCCTAATTGGATCCTATCACTATAGTGGTTGGGCGGTTGGCTAACCCATGGGACTGGATGGGGTTAGGCTGGACTGATGGATCCGTAAATCGAGACTCAAATTCTGTTTAGTTCGATAGATGAAGTAAATTCCGGACAAAAATTGTTCTATGGAAAAGAATCAAAACGGCTGTGCCTCTCAATGAGGACAAAAGCGTTGGTCTCTATGATCCAAGTACAGTCTTTTTCCCTGATCTGACTATGGGACTTATGGGTTTGGTCAGATGAGCTCAGTTAGTTAAGGCTTTTGACTACGTTAGGGAAAAGTTATCCTGGTGGAATCGCCCGTGCTTTCCGGGCAAAGGAAGTTTTTCCGGGTTGGTTTTGGAAAAACCGATGGATTAGTCTTTTGTCTGGATATCTGTGGGCGAGGCCCCAAGTATGGGACCCTGCCCCACGCAAGAAGTGCTACTTCCGCTGCTAGCACCCTTGAAATTGTTGCACGGTGGGGATGGGGATCTTACAAATTTTGACTAAACCTAGCAACAGTGGGTTGGGAACATGATTGCAAGTGGAGTTGAGTAGTGAATCGAACCACTTATCCATTTTGAGTGATGACTCTTGGTTTCAAGATATAGAATGGGAAGGAAGGACTCACATAGAAGAAGGTGCAATGTTGAGAGGGGATATGAACCCCTTCAATAGACCTTTGACTACTAAAGAACTTGCTAGATAGACACTAAGTGAGCTAGCTTTGAGAGATTGGACAAGGAAAACTCTGCAAAGATTTTACATATCTTATGTAGCCAAGTATGTGTACATGGACCACGAAAGCAGAGTTTTCAACATTATTCCCAACCATGGAACTAGTTTTATCCATTTCTAGAAAACTCAAATGTGTGAATAGATAGACTTGATTTAGGGTTTTATTTCTATAAGGATGTCTGGGATAATAGATATATCCCTTGTGATGAACTGGAAGCAGATCAAATATTGGAAGAGCTTTGGCAAAGGGAAACAAAGGCCTCTCTAATTCCTCCCCTTGAGCCTCATTCATATGGCTTTGGTTCAACCTAAATAATGTAAATACAAGGATCTGGGAGGATGAAGCGATTTCTAAAGAAGCCTGGGAAATAGGGGCCTCTAGTGGATTTCCTGAATTTACTTTTTATAGTGTCCCTCGATTAACACACTTTTTTAGTCATGGATTTTCATAGGCCTACAAACGACGATTATCTTAGGTAGGCCATTCATGAGACTATTGATGATCCATGATTGGGGGACAAACATCATTTATTTGAGAAAGAATGAGCAAATGATTAAATTCAATTTGGTTAATCACAGTGCTCACGCTCTCATCAAAGATCCCCTGTAGATCTTGAGTCAACCACGACATCTCATTTGAGAAAATCCATCGAAATAAGTAAGATATCTGATCTTGAAAAACAAATCTTTACTGAGAAATAAGGACATATAAATGAAGGCCTTGATGTGGATCTAAGGAAGATCACTACTGTGATCAAAGATGAAGAACGGGAAATTCCTCCTATTCTGAATCCATTATATTGTGCAGATTGGATGCAATTATTGGCAACTCTAGATGTAGTCCAACAAAAAGTTGGATCTAAATTCAAGAATTCCAAAGGAGAAGATATTTCATTGTACATGATTAGCACTTCTTCTTTTGAGTATTTTACATGAACGGAATCATCAAATGAAAGTAGTTCCAATGACTTTCTTTCCAGTAAAATAAGAAAGGACAAAAGTAAATTGGGAAAGATAAGGAATAGACTATTAAAATTGAGAGTTTCAACTCCGCACTCTCAATTAGAAAGTGTGGAACATTTCTTGCAATATATGGGCGCAGTCGAATGAAGAACTTACACAACTCTTGAAAATGACTGGACAATATAACACATGTCCAAACCATGGAATCTATTTAAGGAGTTGCCACCTCGATTCAAACAAACTTAGAAGAGGTGTCCCCTGGAAAGCTGTAAGATTCCTCCCTCCGGCTTTTGAGGTGTGCAGGTGTAAGAACCTCCCCTTCTGATCTTATAATTATTCCCCTCTCTGAAATAAAAGAAAGATCCTGTTTTACCCTGTTTTGGCCTAGAGAGAGAAAATGTCTAGAGGGAGGTAATTCAAAATTGAGATATTTTTGGATATAAAAATCTTCCTAGTGTCTAAAATGATTTCTCGTGAAACAAAAATTCAAAAAGAACTTTCCAATGTGTAATTGGAATGAATGAAAAATAGGTATAAAGGACCTTAGCCTAAGGGTCCAGATTTTTAGAAATTTTTGGATTATGGTCCAATTAAGGTTCCTATGGACCAATAAGATTAATCCAAATGTAGGGAGGAGATAAATTGAAGAATAAAAGAAAATCCCCCAAAAATGAGTAAATGCTCACATAAGATGAAGAGTTGACTAAGGACAAGGTTTATTAGTTGAAAAAGAAGAGATATTTAGAGGAAATGATGCATTTTTGACACCTCAGTGTGGGGATTTTCCCTCATGAAGGAGGTGCCTATTTCACATGTGTGGAGGAGTTTTAAACTAAAAAATAATGAGATATTTTCATCTCTCCTCTCTCGTGTTTCAACTAGATGCAAAAAGTAAGCGAAACTCACCCAAACTGATGTGGAAAATTCTAGAATCAGTTTGCTTGGTTAGAGGCTCACTTTTTCCTATAAATAGAAGCCTCCCCCTTTGTAAAAGGTTAATGGTGTTTATGCACTATTACTCTACTCCTATCCAGAGCCATTTACATTGAATTTTCTTGATAATTCAATTGTTTTTTGCTTAATCCTTTCCAAAGTAATTGGTGGCCACTCTTGCTTCGAACAAGAGTAGAACCCTCAATCCCTCAAGCCAAAGGAAAGCTTACGACTCCATGTAAGCTAAAATTTTCTTACTTTTTAATTTTAAATCTATGGTTTTCTTGATTTTCTTGTTTTATAGTTGATTAAAGTAAATTCTAATGCTATGTCTTGATGAAAAGGCCGCCCCCTTCTCTTCTTTACATTCCAGCTTTTCTTTATCCTAGAATGATTAACAAAAGATTAATTAAACTTTTTTTTTTATTTATTCTCTTGAAAATTAAAAATTGTGTAGATTAGAGTCCTATACATCTAATTGGGGTTAATTTAAGTTGAAAATAGAATAATAAAAATGAGAAATGGTCAGCCATACAAAGGAGGTTATGGTAAAATTTTCTAGAATTTTGTGGAAAAGAAAGTTTATTTTTATGTTATTCCAAAAGAGTAATTTCCACCGTTTGTGCATTCTAAAAGAAATATTCTAATTTACTCCATGTACATATTCACCTATGATTATGCATGGATATCATTGATATTAATTATTAAAATTGATTTCTATGCATAGAAAGATGCATAATGGAAATTATTTTATTATAAAAGTGTTATTTTCATTGAATTTGATTTTATGCATAGAAAGATGCATAAAGGATTTATTTTTCTTTCAAAAGTGTTATTCTCATTAAAATTGATTTTATGCATAGAAAGATGCATAAAGGATTTATTTTTATTTCAAAAGTGTTGTTCTCATTAAAATTGATTTTATGCATAGAAAGATGCATAAAGGATTTATTTTTCTTTCAAAAGTGTTGTTCTCATTAAAATTGATTTTAAGCATAGAAAGATGCATAAAGGATTTATTTTTCTTTCAAAAGTAATGTTCTCATTAAAATTTATTTTATGCATAGAAATATGCATAAAGGATTTATTTTTTTTTCAAAAGTGTTGTTCTCATTAAAATTGATTTTATGCATAGAAAGATGCATAAAAGATTTTTTTTTCAAAAGTGTTATTTTCATTAAAATTGATTTTATGCCTAGAAAGATGCATAAAAGGATTTTTATAAAAGTGTTATTTTTATTAAAATTGATTTAATATGTGAGGTGAATAGATGTAATGAGATGTGATGTGAATATAGGTGATGGATGTGAGGTGAATAGATGTGATGTAAATCAGATAGATGTGAATGGATGGATGTGAGGTGAATAGAGGTGATGAGATGTGAGGTGAATAGATGTGATGTGAATCAGATAGATGTGAATGGATGGATGGATGTGATGTGAATAGAGGTGATGCGATGTGAGGTGAATAGATGTGATGTGAATCAGATAGATGTGAATGAATGGATGGATGTGATGTGAATAGAGGTGATGAGATGTGAGGTGAATAGATGTGATGTGAATGGATGGATGGATGTGATGTGAATAGAGGTGATGAGATGTGAGGTGAATAGATGTAACGAGATATGATGAGAATCAGATAATTGTGAATGAATGGATGGGTGGTTGTGATGTGAATAGAGGTGATGAGATGTGAAGTGAGTAGATGTGATGAGATGTGAAGTGAGTAGATGTGATAAGATGTGATGTGAATCAGATAGATGTGAATGAATGGATAAGATGTGATGTCATGTGAATCAGGATGTAAATGAATGATATGGGATATGAGTGGATGATATGTGATGAAAATGGATGTAAATGTATAAGTGAAGAATGGATGTGAATGTGTATCTGAAAGAATGCATGTGGATGTGTATGTGATGTGAATGTGTATGTGAAGAATGGATGTGAATGAGTATGTGAAAGAATGGATATAGATGTGTATGTGAAAGAATGTGATGTGATGGAAAGAGATGTGATGTGTCATGAATATATGTGGATGTGAAGTGAGAGATATGAATGTATGGATAGATGTGAGAAGTCGTACTACCTACGAACAATTGGATGGATGTGGATGAATGAGATGAGATGTGTATGAATGAGATATGATGTGGATAGAAGTGATGTGATATCATGTGGAGAGAATGTATGTGATGGGATGGTTATGAGAACGTATGTGGTAGATATGAACGAATGAATGTGATGGATATGAATGAATGTGAAGTGAAATGAAAAAAGATGTGATGAAATTGAAAACGATGTGATGAGAAATGAAATACATATGAAACAAATGAAAATTGATGTGGAACAATATAGAAAGACGAGAGTTTGCTATAGAAACTGCATTTATGACCTGTTTTTAAATGATTGTTTTATGTCATGAATGCTGGGGAAGCATTTTGACCGTCTTGTGAATGAGGTCGTGGAGACCTAATCTAATAAAGTTGCAACAGCTGACTGAGAGTCAATGGAGGACGTCTCGCGTAGCAAGGTCGGTCGAGGTCTTGACCAGCTTCCGGTATGGTGGATGAGGGACCAAGGAAGCGGCCTATGAGTGAAGCACTAGGTGACCTACAAAGGATCCTAGAGGGTGCTGGCCATACGGTGCTCGGGCTCTGGGTCACCGAAGATACCCACACGTGCGTTGTGGAAGATATTGGAACAAGGAGTAAGAGTTGTTTTCTGAATTTGGGCATGGATCTGGTTGATTGACCTTTCTGGTCCTCAACGGATGAGTCCATGGCTCTCTTATATGGATCTGTTGGTTGATCTTGCTGATCTTCAACGAAGATTCCATTTTGATTTTTATAAGTAAAAATATTACCGGTTACTATGAGCTAGGAACTATCGAAGGCCCCTGATGAGTGGACAGGTGGTGAGCGTTCTGGTTGCCAATGATGCCATAGGTACACCGATGAAGGGAAATTGGAAATTAGGATTCAACCGGATATTTTGGAGGTTTATGATCAGTGACACTATGGTTTCATTAAACCATTGTTTTAAAGACAGCTGATTCTGCGAAAAAGGCAATTTCATATTGGGTGTGTAAGTGGTGTGACTAGTTTTAAGTTTGCATGAATATCCAGCTAGGGGGCCTAGGAACTCTTTTCCCTGGTACCTGGTACAAAACCTAACCAAATTCTTAAATGGATCCCATCACTACAGTGGTTGGGCAGTTGGCTAACCCACGGGACTGGATGGGGGCTGGACTGATGTATCCCTAAATTGAGACTCAATTCTGTTATGGTACGATAGATGAAGTAAATCTCGGATAAAAATTATGGGAAAAGAATCAACGGCTGTGCCTCTCAATGAGGAAAAAAGCGTTGGTCTCTATGATCCAAGTGCAATCTTTTCCTTTATCTGACTATGGGACTTACGGGTTCGGTCAGATCAGTTCAGTTAGTTAAGGATTTTGACTACGTTAGAGTAAAATTATCCTGGAGGAATCACCCGTGCTTTCCGGGTGAGGGAAGTTTTTTCGGGTTCGGTTTTGGAAGAACCAAGGGAGTAGTCTCTTGTCCGGATATCCGTGGGGAGGCCCCGAGTGAGGGACCCTGCCCCATGCAAGAAGTGCTACTTTGGCTGCTAGCACCCATGAATTCATTGCGCGGTGGGGATAGGGGTCTTTCAAAAGCTATCTAGATCAGCCTGCAAACAGAGAAATAAACAATTGAAGGAGGTTGAAAAAGATACTAAAAGAAAACTTGCCAAACGAAGAGGAATAACTTGAGGAAGACATTTCAAAGATACCTAACTACTTCAAAAATTACAACATAGGTGAATGCGATATTTTTGGTGAATGGGCTAAAAGGACCAAGAATGAAAATTCTAGGCCATCATATGAAGGACCAAGTTGATCTCACCAAATTTGGTGAAGACCCTAAGCCATTTTATATTGCCACTGACTTAACTTTGGATGAAGAGAAAGATCTCATTGATCTTCTCAAGGAATTAAAGGATGTGTTTGCATGGAAATACACACATGAAAGGAGTTCCTCCTAAACTATGCAAACACACTATTCCCATCATGGATGATGCACAGCTAGCTCCCGACAAAGAGCCCATCCTATGAATCCAAATTATGGAAAACTCATGCGAGATGAGATTGAACACATGGAATGGGTGCCTCTAATTGTGGTAGTACCCAAATAGAATGGAAAACTCTGAGTGTATGTAGTTCTAAAAAAAGTAAATGCAACGATGGTAAAAGACCATTATCTTTTACCCTTTACTGAACATGTTCTTGAAAGGGTAGCAGGAAAAGAAGCTTACAATTTCTTAGATCGCTTCTTTGGCTATAATCAAGTTCAAATTGACCCTGTCTGTAAGATTCCTCCCTCTAGCTTTGGAGATGTAAAGGTTTAAGAACCTCCCCTTCAGTTTCTGTAATCATCCCCTATTTCTGAATACAAGAAAATATTGTTTTCCCTTGTTTTTGGCCTAGAGAGAAAATGTTCTAGAGAGAGGTAATACGAAATTGAGATATTTTTGGATACAAAGTTTGTCCTAATATCTAAGATGAATCTCCCTGAAACAGAAGCTCAAAAAGAATTTTCCAATGTGCATTAGAAATTAATTCAAAATGTGTATAAGAGACCTTAGCCTAAGGATCCACATTTTCAAATTTTTTTGATTAAGGTCCAAATAAGGTTCCAAAGGACCAATAGGGTTAATCCAAGTGTTGGGATGACAAAAATACAAAGAATAAAAGAAAATCCCCCAAAAATAAGTAAATGCTTACATAAGATGAAGGGTTCACCAAGTACTAGGTTTATTAGTTAAAAATTAAGGTTTATTAGTAAAAAAATCAAATTTTGACACCTCAGTAAGGAGGGAAAGGGCTCATGAAGGAGGTGCCTTTTTTTCATCATTACCTTGCATTTTTAATTCAAAAAAATGAGATATTTTTATCTCCCCTCTCTCCTCCTACAAGCTGGATCAAAAAGGGAGCCAAACTGGTCCAAAACTTGTTCAAATTGGGTCAAACTGAAGATGGAAGCCTCTAGAACCCAGCTGGACTTGGTTAGTGGCCTCCCTCACCTATAAATAGACCCTCATTCCTTTGTATTTTCATCTTTGAGTAATTACACGATGCCACTATTATCTTCATTTTAGTGTAATTCTATTATCCCTCTATTTTGCCTCCTCTTTTGGAAGCTTTGGAGCTTCACAATTCTCCATCCTCTCTTGGAGATTACCCTCCCCAACTTGGTGGCCAAAGCTTCCTTTGTGGGCTTCACTTCTTTCTTTAAAGAATCAAGCCAAAATCAAAGGTAAGTCTTAATCCAATGGTTTTTCTATCTTTCTCAATGGTTGTATCCTTCCCAACCCCTCTAATGCTTGGGAAGCTTTCAATTAAATGGTTTTTTTTCTTGAAATCAAGATTTCTAATGATTCATAATGTTTAAATGGTTTAATACTAATCTTTATGCTTAATTATAGTATTTTTATTAGTAAATCTCTCTTTTTGGAAAGATTAATCATCTTTATGGTTAGATATTAATTCATTTTAAGTTGAAAGAGAGTTATGCTAACATTTTTGAAAATGAGGAATGAATAATCAAGAGATTTAATCGTAATTATGCTTATAAATATGATTTTAATTATGTTATGTATGCATAAATAAATTTTTATTTAAAAGAGGAGTTCTTATCATATTTCAATTATGAATATTCATTTAAAGTTAAAAAATTGAACATTCTTAGAAGTTGCGCAAAGCTATGGTAAAATTTTCTAGAAAAAAGATAAATCTTATTTTTATGCATAAATTTAATAAAGCAAAAAGAGGAATTCCCATCATATTCTAGGCATAGATATTTTTATGTTAAAAGAATGATTTTTGTCATATTTATGAAAAATAGTTTTATAATATTTATTAATAGTTGTTTAAATAGAGAAAAGATAAATTTTTGTTATGTTTATCTTTACATATGTACATGCATAAATACATTTTATGCTAAAAGTGGAGTTTTGAGCATTATTCAATAGTTAGAAAAATAAAGAAGGTTATGCATAAATATTATAGAATGATTCAATTTATGAAAATTATGGAAATAATTCATTTAGATAAATGGATTAGTGTTTATACTAAAAGAGTAAATATGGGTATAATTGATTTTGTAAATCCCATGAATCTTTTATTCAAAAAGAAGAATATTGAGTATTATTTATTTTGAGAATGAATGTGAATGGATGTGAATGGATGTAGGATGGATGTGAATGAATGTGAATGAATGTGAATGGATGTGAATGGATGTAGGAATGATGTGAATTGATGTAGGATGATGTGAATGCATGTGATATGATGTGAATAGATGTAGGAATGATGTGAATAGATGTAGGAATAATGTGAATAGATGTGAATGGATGTAGGATGATGTGAATGAATGTGAATGGATGATGTGAATGAATGTGAATGGATGTGAATGGATGTAGGAATGATGTGAATGAATGTAAATGAATGTAGGAATGATGTGAATGGATGAGAATAGATATAGGAATGATGTGAATGGATATAGGAATGATGTGAATGGATGTAGGAATGATGTGAATGGATGTGCATGGATGTAGGAATGATGTGAATAGATGTAGGAATGATGTGAATGGATGTAGGATGATATGAATGGATGTGATATGATGTGGAATGATGTAAATGGACGTGAATGAATGTAGGACGATGTAAATGGATGTGGAATGATGTGATGTGAATTGATGTAGAAGAATGTGGAATGATGAGAAATGATGTGGAATGATGTGGAAAGATGGGAGTTTGTTGGAAACCTTAATTGAGACCTGTTTTTAAAGATTGTTTTATGTTAAGAATGCTGGGGAAGCATTTTGACTATCTTGTCGACCGAATAAGGTTGTGAGGACCCAAGTGAAAAGGTTGCACAACAGCTGACGGAGAGTCAATGAAGGACGTCTCATGTGGCAAGGTCAGCCGAGGTCTTGACCAGCCTCGGTTCAATTAATATGGTGAGCTTTCGGTAGTGGACGAGGGACCAAGGAAGTGGCCTATGAGTGAAGCGCTAGGTGACCTGCGAAGGAGCCTAGAGGGTACTGACCATACAATGCTCGGGCTCTGGGTCTTACCCAGGATACCCACGCGTGCGTCGGGGAAGAAAATGAGCTGGAGTTGTTTTCTGAACACGAGCATGGATCTGGTTGATTGGCCTTGCTGGTCTTCAACGGATGAGTTCATGGCTCTTTTACATGGATCTTCTAAGTTGATCTTGCTGATCCCCAACTAAGAGTCCATATGGTTTTTATGTGATAAACTCCTAGGTACTATGGGCTAGGAACTATTGAAAAGGTCCCTGAGTGAGCAGGTGGTGAGCATTGTTGCTGATGATGCCATAGGTACGCTGAGAAAGGAATGATTGAAATTAGATCTTAGGGTTGGAAAAAGTGGAAAAGTTGGAAATTGGATCTGGAAATGGAATACTAAGGATTAGGAAGGAAACAGTGTGGTTTTATTTGCAAATGTGTTTTGGAAATAGTTGAATCAGAAAAAAGGCAATTTCATATTGGGTGTGTAAGTGGTCTGTCTATTTAATTTTTGCATGAGAGCCAGCTAGGGGGCCTGTGAACTCTTTTCCCTAGTACCCGGGACAAAACATAACCAAATTTTTATAATGGATCCTATCAATACAGTGGTTGGGCAGTTGGCTAATCCATGGGATGGGGTTAGGCTGGACATATGGATTCCTATAATAAAATTCAATTATAATCAAGTTACGATAGTTGAAGTAAATCACGACGGATAATCCTTGTTCTATGGAAAAGAATCAACGGTTGTGCCTCTTGACGGGGAAAAAAGCGTTGGTCTCTATGATCCAAGTGCAAGCTCCTCCCTTGATCCGGTCATGTGACCCGCGGGTTCGGTCGGAATGAAAAAGGGTAATTAAGGCTCTTGTGTACGTTAGAATAAATTTTCTTGGAGGAATCACCTATGCCTTTTGGGCGAGGGAAGTTTTTTTCGGGTTCGGTTTTGGAAGAACCGAGGTATTATTCTATTGTCTAGACATTCGTGGGACGAGGCCCCGAGTGGGAAGCTCTGCCTTGCGCAAGAAGTTGCTACTTTTGCTGCTAGCACCCCCTGAATTCGTCGATGCACAGAGGGGGAAAGGATCTCACAGCTGGTATCAGAGAGCGAATTGTCTAAAGTGGATAACCAAGAAACAAGAAATGTCAAAAATTTGAGTTACCAGTAAAAGATTGTAATTGTGTGTTGAAATTCGTACGAATTGATATTCAGAATGGAGATTCATAAATTGGGAATTGGATTTTTTGATGGAATTATCGCAATTGTGTGGAATCCCTGACTTGCTTGAGGCCTAGACATGATGGTATTTACCTTATAGCTCCAAGGACCGTGATTACCCATATATACTGTGGGTATAACTGCAACTCTTTACTGACAATATATACAAGTGAATCTAAGACCTTGAAGTTATAAGAAAAAATGCTATCCTAGATGATGATTTCGAATGCTGGTTGATATGATTTCGAATGCTTGTTGATATGATTTTAGAATTCTAGTTGAGAATTAATGAATTGATTTGGATTTTGATTGAAGGATGATGATTTCTGAATTCGGGATGATGAGCTGAATAAGTCATGATGATGATGAATGGAGAGAATTCCAGTAATGATGTTGGTAGCTGGGAAGACGATCAAGTCTTTCAGCATATCACTATGAGATTAGTGGATTTTGGATTGTGCTGACAGATTGTTTACAACTTGACCTTTGGCCCAGTGGACCCAATTATGGAATGACAAATTAAGAACCTGTATAACTGAGATTCCCGTGGAGAATGTTCAGATGATAATTGGAAATTACTGGTTTGATGGACCATTTTTGTGTTAAGGATATGAATAAACTATTTTCTGATAATGAGTTTTGTATGTTCTTCTTGTAGAAGGGATCTTTATCCCAAGATTCTCTGAGGATTGACCAAACTTTAAGGAACCCCAGAATCAGTTGGATCTAAAGTTTAACTCCTTTCAGATTTGAAGTGATCTTTTCACCTGAGCATTTTGGTTAAGTTGGAAAAAAAGGACTTAACAAGAATTTTTGTATTGATAGGATCATGGATTGAGGTTGTTGTGGTAGGAATGTTAACCCCTAACTCGATGAGAAAGAGCTCAACCCAGATGTTCACAAAGCTCTTCATAGATCTCAGCCTGGACCTTTCAAAGGTGAAGGAGAGCACTTGGGAGAAACAGTAGAAAAGTGGATCGAAGCTATGGAGGAGTAATTTGATGTCATAGGGTACAATGAAAAGAGTAAGGTGGCTCTTGCTAGGATGAAGATCATAGAAACAGCCAGAGTAGCATGGAGAAACCATTGTGAGGCAAACTGTTTGGATCGGAACACCCAAACATGGAATGATCTCAAAGCTTACCTAAGGAAGAGATTCTATCCTCCCGGCTTCCTGGAAACTAAGATGAATGAATTCCTGGAGCTAACCTAGGGAAGCCGAACCATGGAGGAATACCACTAGATGTTCGCTCTCCTCCTCAAATACTTAGCACCACTAGATGACGAACGGCTGATGGTGGCCAGGTTCATTCGGGGAATGAACAAACCTTTGGATTTCGATCAAGGTTTTCGGGACAAGGAAATCAGGGACCAACCATGGAGGAATACCACTAGATGTTCGCTCTCCTCCTCAAATACTCAGCACCACTAGATGACGAACAGCTGATGGTGGCCAGGTTCATTCGGGGAAATCATGGACCAACCATGGAGGAATACCACTAGATGTTTGCTCTCCTTCTCAAATACTCAGCACCACTAGATGACGAACAGCTGATGGTGGCCAGGTTCATTCGGGGAATGAACAAACCTTTGGATTTCGATCAAGGTTTTCGGGACAAGGAAATCAGGGACCAAGATTCCAGATTCCAACTCCTTCCTTCTAGAGTAATCAAGGTCCTTTTCGTCAAAATCAAGGAAACCCCAAAGGTAGACCCCCTAACCAATCCTCAGCTTCAATGCAAAGTAATGCAAGACCTCAGTCTAAGAATTGGGGAAATCAAAGAGAGAAGTTCCCAAACCAGTCCTCCATTTCCAAGGCAATAACGCTGGACGTAATAGAAGAAGAAAAAGATTATCCTCTAGTTGCGAGATAAGGACATCTTGCATTTTTTAAGTGGGGTAGGATGTAAGATTCCTCCCTCTATATTTGGAGATGTCAAGGTGTAAGAACCTCCCCTTCAGTTTCTGTAATCATCCTCTATCTGTGAATATAAGAAAATATTGTTTTCCCTTGTTTTTGGCCTAGAGAGAAAATGTTCTAGAGAGAGGTAATACAAAATTGAGATATTTTTAGATACAAAGTTTCTCCTAATATCTAAGATGAATTCCCTTGAAACAGAAGTTCAAAAAGAATTTTCCAATGTGCATTAGAAATTAATTGTATATGTGTATAAGAGACCTTAGCCTAAGGGTCCACATTTTCAGAAATTTTTGATTAAGGTCCAAATAAGGTTCCAAAGGGCCAATAGGATTAATCCAAGTGTTGGGATGATAAAAATACAAAGAATAAAAGAAAATCGCCCAAAAATGAGTAAATGCTCACATAAGATGAAGAGTTGACCAAGTATTGGGTTTATTAGTTAAAAATTAAGGTTTATTAGTTAAAAAAATCAAATTTTGACACCTCAGTAAGGAGGGAAAGAGCTCATGAAGGAGGTGCCTTTTTTTATCATTACCTTGCATTTTTAATTCAAAAAATGAGATATTTTTATCTCTCCTCTCTCCTCCTGCAAACTGCATCAAAAAGGGAGCCAAACTGGTCCAAAATTTGTCCAAATCGGGTCAACAACCCTCTAGAACCCAGTTGCACTTGGTTAGTGGACTCCCTCACCTATAAATAGACCTTCATTCCTTTGTATTTTCATCTTTGAGTAATTATATTCCACTATTATCTTCATTTTAGTATAATTCTATTATCTCTCTATTTTGCCTTCTCTTTTGGAAGCTTTGGAGCTTCACAATTCTCCATCCTCTCTTGGAGATTACCCTCCTCAACTTGGTGGCCAAAGCTTGCTTTGTGGGCTTCACTTCTTTCTATAAAGAATCAAGCCAAAATTAAAGGTATTCCTTAATCCAATGGTTTTTCTATCTTTCTCAATGGTTATCTCCTTCCCAACCCCTCTAATGCTTGGGAAGCATTCAATTAAATGGTTTTTTTCTTGAAATCAAGCTTTCTAATGATTCATAATGTTTAAATGGTTTAATACTAATCTTTATGCTTAATTATAGTGTTTTTATTAGTAAATCTCTCTTTTTGGAAAGATTAATCATCTTTATGGTTAGATCCTTGTTAGAAGGATGGTTCTTAATGATAAACTCATTATCTTAAACAAAACTCTAGGCTTGACAAGCTAGAGAAAAAGATTAGGTATTTTTATGATTTTAATCTAGTTAAAAATGATGATTAATTTCTTTAAGCTTGTTTATAATTAAGAAAAATCATATTAATTCATTTTAAGTTGAAAGAGGGTTATGCTAACATTTTTGAAAATGAGGAATGAATAATCACGAGATTTAATCATAATTATGCTTATAAATATGATTATAATTATGTTATGTATGCATAAATAAATTTTTGTTTAAAAGAGGAGTTCTTTTCATATTTCAATTATGAATATTCATTTAAAGTTAGAAAATTGAACATTCTCAGAAGTTGTAGCGAAGCTATGGTAAAATTTTCTAGAAAAAAGGTAAATCTTTTTTTATGCATAAATTTAATAAAGCAAAAAGAGGAATTCCCATCATATTCTAGGCATAGATATTTTTATGCTAAAAGAATGATTTTTGTCATATTTATGGAAAAAACTTTTATAATATTTATGCATAATTGTTTAAATAGAGAAAAGATAAATTTTTGTTATATTTATCTTTATATATGTACATGCATAAATACATTTTATGCTAAAAGTGAAGTTTTGAGCATTATTCAATAGTCAAAAAATAAAGAAGGTTATGCACAAATATTATAGAATCATTCAATGTATGAAAATTATGGAAATAATTCATTTAGATAAATTGATTAGTGTTTATACTAAAAGAGTAAATATGGGTATAATTGATTTTGTAAATCCCATGAACCTTCTATTCAAAAAGAAGAATATTGAGCATATTTTATTTTGATAATGAATGTGAATGGATGTAGGAATGATGTGAATGGATGTGATATGATGTGAGAATGAATGTGAATGGATGTAGGAATGATGTGAATGGATGTGATATGATGTGAGAATGAATGTGAATGGATGTAGGATGATGTGAATGGATGTGATATGATGTGAATGGATGTAGTCCTGATGATGTGCTATGATGTGAATGGATGTAGGAATGATGTGAATGAATGTAACTGGATGTAGGAATGATGTGAATGGATATAGGAATGATGTGAATGGATGTAGGAATGATGTGAATGGATGTGAATAGATGTAGGAATGATGTGAATGGATGTAGGAATGATGTGAATGGATGTAGGATGATGTGAATGGATGTGATATGATGTGGAATGATGTAAGTGGTTGTGAATGGATGTAGGATGATGTAAATGGATTTGGAATGATGCGATGTGAATTGATGTAGAAGAATGTGGAATGATGAGAAATGACATGGAATGATGTGAAAAGATGGGAGTTAAGAACGGTAAAAAATCATTAGCTTATCAGATTCCTTATCGGGCTATGAAGTGGATTAGATAAAAGACAAATAGGATATTGGAAACTGTAATTGAGACCTTTTTTTAAAGATTGTTTTATATTAAGAATGCTAGGGAAGCATTTTGACTATCTTGTCGAATAAGGTCGTGATGAGGACGTGAAAAGGTTACACAACAGCTAACGGAGAGTCAATGAAGGACGTCTCGCATGGTAAGGTCAGCTGAGGTCTTGACCAGCCTCGGTTCGATTAAAATGGTGAGCTTCCGGTAAATCTTTAATAGTACCAATGAATCTCTGTACTCTTTTTACGTTTGTTGGAGGTGGTAATTCCACTATCACTTTGATTTTATTGTCATCTATAGAAATACCATTCCGTGACACAATGTGTCCTAGAATCACACCATGCTTTACCATAAATTAACATTTTCAAGATTCAAAGAGATTCGATAGAGTCTGCATCTCAGAAACACTTTCCTAAGATAGTTCAAATGTTCCTGCCAAAGAGTAGCTCCCATAGCCAAGTCATCCATGAAGATCTCAAGAAATTCTCTGAGATAATCTTTAAAAGTTGTGCACATTAGCCTTTGGAAGGTTGTTGGAGCATTGGTTAGGCCAAAAGGCATAACCTTATATGAAAAGGTACCCCACTCTGTAATGAAAGCAGTTTTGTGTTGGTCGACAGTGTGAGATCCTTGCCTCCTCTGCGCATCGAATTCAGGGGTGCTAGCAGTGGAAGTAGCAACTTCTTGCGTAGGGCAGAGCTTCCCACTCGGGGCCTCGCTCACCAAGAATGTCCGGACAATAGACTAATCCCTCGGTTCTTCCAAAACCGAACTCGAAAAAAACTTCCCTCGCCCAAAAGGCATAGGCGATTCCTGCAGGAAAATTTATTCTAACGTAGTCAAGAGCCTTAATTACCCTTTTTCATTCCGACCGAACCCGCGGGTCACATGGCCGAATCAAGGGAGGAGCTTGCACTTGGATCATAGAGACCAACACTTTTTCCCCCTGTCAAGAGGCACAACCGTTGATTCTTTTCCATAGAACAAGGATTATCTGTGATTTACCTCGACTATCGTAACTTGAATAGAATTGAATTTTATTATAGAAATCCATCAGTCCAGCTTAACCCCATCCAATCCCATGGGTTAGCCAACCGCCCAACCATTGTATTGATAGGATCCATTATAAAAATTTGGTTATGTTTTGTCCCGGGTACCAGGGAAAAGAGTTCCCAGGCCCCCAAGCCAGCTCTCATGCAAAAATTAAATAGACAGACCACTTACACACCCTATATGAAATTGCCTTTTTTCTTATTCAACTATTTCCAAAACAGATTTGCAATAAAACCAGAGTGTTTCCTTTCCTAATCCTTAATATTCCATTTCTAGATCCAATTTCCAACTTTTCCACTTTCCAACCCTAAGATCAAATTTTAGTCATTCCTTCCTGCATACCTATGGCATCATCGGCAACCAGAACTCTCACCACCTACTCACTCAGGGGCCTTTTCAATAGTTCCTAGCCCATAGTACCTAGGAGTTTAATCACATAAAAACCATATGGAATCAACCAGATCAATGCCCATGTTCAAAAAACAACTCCAGTTCATTTTCTTCCCCGACGCACGCGTGGGTATCTTGAGCCCAAGCACCACAAAAATCACAAAAACAAGAAGCCATTGGTTGTGTGGGTGACTTGCATTGCATTCCTTTTGCTAGGAACAACCTTTTTGGATCTTTTGGGTAGGGAAATCATACTCCTTCAAAACATCCTTTTGTTAACTCAATTGTTAATGCGTGAAAGTGAAGGAAAGTGTTTAATGGTGTGAAATGCATTTCAAGATGTGAAACACCGTCTGCCATTAGCACCAAAAATTTCAAGATTGCCTTACTAAATTTGGCGCGTCTTATCCTAATACGACTCACACAAGAAAACAAAAAAGTCTCATTTTGTGAAAGTGCAGCGAAATAGTTCACAGCGTGAAATATATTTCACAAAGTGAAACACAATCTACTATTTCACAACGTGAAATGTAGTCTGCTATTTCATGATGTGAAAAGGATTATTCATGGAGTAAAGGATTGTCAGAAAAGAGGTAAGAGAGGGTCATATGTGCATTATAGGAGTCTCCCGGACTCGGATTAATGCAATTCTAAACTAAAAATTGGAAGTGAGAAACACAAGTTGTTCACGGCATGAAATACATTCCACGACGTAAAACATAGTCTGCCATTTCACGATGTGAAACGTAGCCTACTATTTCACAATGTGAAACATCAGTTTAACAGAAATCCGATCTTAACGATTGGAGTAGTGGGTTAGCTTGTTGAATTGTATTATCATGCACTTGAGGTCAGGGAAACTTATTAGAGACAACCTTACCCGCCACAACAATGACAATGAATCTAATCACCTAGGTTCCTCCTACCAGAGAAGTGTTATTTTAGGTCACTCGGCAAGCACTCAATTGAGTGTTGTAGCTTGGAGAAATCTGACCACTGTAGAAATGAGTAATGAGGAATCTATGGAAGAAGGATTAAGATTCTTCGGATTTGGAGAGGAAGGGAAACCAGCTTCTCCTACAAAGTCTAGTGGAATCTTTGATATGGCCCAGGGATTTTTTGGTCTCCAACATGACACAGAAGATTGTTGAAATATATAAGTGAATAGGGTGTGTGCGGGAACAAGTGTTGAAATATACAAGTAAATAGGGTGTGTGCGGGAACAAGCCCTTGGTTAGAGGCTGTAAAAGAGAATGTGTAAATGTGATAGAAGCTCTGAAAAGGTGAGAAGAATCTACTAGGAGAGAATAAAGGGTAGCATGAGAAGATTTAGGAAGTGTGGAGATATTCTGGGAGAGGTGGAGAGAATCAAGCAAAAGAAGTGGAGTGAATCAAGGAGAAATCAGTGGGATTAGATGCTTGGATGTAAACACTTGGATGTAAACACTATAAATTGAGGCATTGGCCTAATGAGAATTTGCTAGTTTTTGATTATTCATGCCTACATTAAGCTATTAGCACTAATCACATCTTAATTATCATCTAATCACTTTGTTATTGATGTTGATTCTAGCATTTGATCCACCATAGCTCATCACATTGCTGTAATTTTAACATGGTATCAGAGCCTAGCCTAGAATCCATCAAGTTTATGAGCCCATTAATTAGTTAATTAGGATTAGTAGATAATTAGAAAATAATCAATTTTTTAGTTATTTTTAAGAAGCTTTATGTACCCCAGGAGGAGCTCCAGCCAGTGGAGGAGCTCACTCTCCTTGTAGGCTCAACATTAGGCCCATTGCTTCTAGCCACATACAGCTATGATCCCCACGCACCAGCCCATGTGCTCAAATCATCAAACTGCTATCGGCTGCTGCTGAAATTCGTGATTTATCAAGCACCTATTTCTGGGAGAAAATTTGAGATCTTCTCTTCCACAGATCAAGTGGGTCTAATTCCTCTTAGCCCTAGGAGTTTTCAAGCATGCTCTACAAGCTGGTGAAGTCAGAATTTGATTTGATCAAGTCTACAGTGAGATCCAAGCTCTTCATCAAATCTACAGGTGACTTTGGTAAAACAGAGATTAAGCATTCAATGTTTGGTCAAATCTTGTGTTTCTTGGCTTAATCCTCTACTAGACTAATTGCTATTAATGGCCTTGAAAGCATTTGAGCTCATTTGAAGTCTAAGTCATCAGATTTGGGCTCCCCGCATACTCTATTTTTTGCACACAAAACAGAGGATTAATTTGCTAATCAATGATTAATCAATGCTAATCACTATATTTTGGTGCAATTGAGGGTTCAAATTAACCATTAGGTATCTGATACAGATCCCTATAACTTTAGATTGCAATTCGGAGTTGGTTTGATACTCCAACCATTCCGTACAAATTGGTTATCCTTGATTTAATGTAATTTCTCGTAAAATTATGCTGATAAAATTGTGGTAATCATCATTTTGCATTTAACCGGTTAATGCCTGCAAATCACACTCAATTCAAGATTATTCATATCCAGAGTTGCATTTGGGAATGTGCATAAGAATGAATGCTATATGCATTATGTATTGGGCACATTACATCAGTGTAAAAATGGGATCAGACACTGCCCTTGTCCAGAATAAAGCAAGAGGTAAGACCTCCCGCATAGATTTGGGTTTGCATTGCATAATGATACAAGATAAACATCAAAAGCCCAAAAGAACTGTCAACAAAACATTTAAACATGTTGCTCACATGGAGCAAGAAGGCTCATGGCCCCATCCACCATGAAAGAAGAAGAACATCTCTTTCCAAGAGGAAGATCCACACCAAGAAGAAAAGCTGAAGGAAGACATGGACATGAGAAGAGAAGCTGCCACAACAAGAAGACTGAAAGAAGAGGAAGACATGGACGCGTGAAGAGAAGCTGCCACGACAAGCAGACTGAAGACAAGAGAAGATGTGAGGCTCCAAAGAGTGAGGAGCCATGTGAAAATCTCAGAGAGAGAGAGAGAGAGAGAGAGACCCCACAACCCAATGTAACTTGCCCCAACAAATTAAAACCACCTCTAAGCCACCGATGATATAGGCCACGTGGTAGATGTATGTGTGAGCACTTTAGTCAAGGTCGCGGGCACTTGTAGTAGCCTTGGACACATAGAGAGAGAGTGTGTCAAGGACTATGAGTTTAGGGACTTGAGGCACTGGTCGCGGACTATCAAGTAACAGAGAAACTTGGTACACGGTCCAGGTGTGCTAAATTCACTTGAGGGGAGGTGTGCTAGGCACTGGTCGTGGACTATCAAGTAAGAGGGAAACTTGGTATAGGGTCCAGGTGTGCTAGGAGTATTCACTTGAGGGGAGGTGTTGAAATATACAAGTGAATAGGGTGTGTGCGGGAACAAGCCCTTGGTTAGAGGCTGTAAAAGAGAATGTGTAAATGTGAGAGAACTTGTGAAAAGGTGAGAAGAATCTACTGGGAGAGAATAAAGGGTAGCATTTAGGAAGTGTGGAGATATTTTGGGAGAGGTGGAGAGAATCAAGCAAAAGAGATGGAGTGAATCAAGGAGAAATCAGTGGGATTAGATGCTTGGATGTAAATACTATAAATCAGTGAGATTAGATGCTTGGATGTAAACACTAAAAATCAGTGGGATTAGATGCTTGGATATTTTGGGAGAGGTGGAGAGAATCAAGCAAAAGAGGTGGAGTGAATCAAGGAGAAATCAGTGGGATTAGATGCTTGGAGAAATCAGTGGGATTAGATGCTTGGATGTAAACACTATAAATTGAGGCATTGGCCTAATGAGAATTTGCTAGTTTTTTATTATCCATGCTTACATTAAGCTATTAGTTAATTTCTCACTAATTACATCTTAATTGCTCACTAATTACGTCTTAATTACTCACTAATTACATCTTAATTATCATCTAATCACTTTGTTAATGATGTTGATTCTAGCATTTGATCCACCATAGCTCATCAAATTGCTGTAATTTTAACAGCAAGCCCTTAGCAAGAGGCTGTAAAAGAGAATCTATAAATGTGAGAGAAGCTGTGAAAAGGTGAGAAGTATCTACTAGGAGAGAATAAAGGGTAGCATGAGGAGATTTAGGAGGTGTGGAGATATTCTGGGAAGAGGTGAAGAGAATCAAGCAAAAGAGGTGGAGTGAATCAAGGAGAAATCAGTGGGATTAGATGCTTGGATGTAAAATTGAGGCATTGGCCTAATGAGAATTTGCTAGTTTTTTATTATCCATGCCTACATTAAGCTATCAAATAATTGCTCACTAATCACGTCTTAATTATCATCTAATATCTTTGTTAATGATGTTGATTCTAGCATTTGATCCACCATATCTCATCACATTGCTACAAATTTAACATGGTATCAGAGCCTAGCCTAGAATCCATCAAATTTATGAGCCCATTATCTTGCTAATTAGGATTAGTAGATGATTAAAAAATAATCATTTTTTTAGAACAAGCTCTTTGCACCCCCAGCCTAGTGGAGGAGCTTGATCTCCCTCCAGGAGCAACATTAGGGCAAGTGCTTCTAGGCAAGCATAGCCAGCCTCCCCATAGTCTAGCCCATCAAATCGGCACGTCAAACCGCCAAGTGAAGCTCACAAAAATTGCGATTTAGTAACCGCCGTTTTTCTGAAGGAAAAATGAAATGTCTTCTTCTCCATATCAAATTTCTCTAATTCCTCTTGGCCCTAGAGGTTTTCAAGGGTGCTCTACAAGCTGAAGACAGATTTTGATTTGATCAAGTCTACAGTGAGATCCAAGCTCTTCATCAAATCTACAGGTGACTTTGGTAAAACAAAGATTAAGCATTCAATGTTTGGTTAGATCTTGTGTTTCTTGGCTTAATCCTCTACTAGACTAATTGCTATTAATAGCCTTGAAAGGATTTGAGCTTATTTGAACTCTAAGGCCTCAGATCTGGACTCCCCGCATACTCAGTTTTTTGCACACAAAACAGAGGATTATTTTACTAATCAATGATTAATCAACACTAATCACTATATTTTGGTGCAATTGAGGGTTCAAATTAACCATTAAGTATCTGATACAGATCCCTATAGCTTCAAATTGAAATTTAGAGATGGTTTGATACTCCAACCATTCCATACAGATTTGTTACCTTTGGTTTAATGTAATTTTTGGTAAAATTATGCTGATAAATCTGTTTGTAATCATCACCTAAACACCAGATTGAGTTGTAAAAGGGTAGACGCTGCACTTGAATCTTGAAATTAGATCAAGAGGTAAGACCCTCTTCACATCATCATGAGTACGGCACAAGAGATAGCCAAATTGAATGGGGAGCAGTTCTACACATGGCAGACAAAAACCATGAGGAAAAATCTGTGGGGGCTAGTTGATGAGGGAAGAGATGAATGCCCAAAGGTGAGAGGGAAAAATGAGTGGAAGAGCAAGAATGAGAAAGCATTGGGACTTATCACACTCAATTTAAATGATGAAATCATTCATCACATCACAAGGATACAGTGGGAAAATATGCATGGGATGAACTCAATAAATTATTTGGCACACAAGCAAAAAAATTAAACATAAATCTGTTAATGCAATTCTACAAATTGGATATGAAGGAAAGTGAACCTTTAATCACACACTTGAACAAATATAAAAGCATAAAGCAACAATTGGCAGCCATTGGCAAAAAGGTAGAAGGTGGCAGTCAGACCTACAGAGCCTTAAATTCTCTGAAATGTGACAGTGCCACGGTTGTTCCATTTCTGCCATGGTTGTTCCATTTGTGCAACGATCATTCCTTCCCAAAGTGTACACCCGTTCCAAAGTATTCCTCTCGTTTGCCATGTTCGTGTCAATTTTGCCACGCTTGTCATTCTCTTTTGCCCTAGCTCTAGAAAATGTACGGCCATTCCATCTGTGCCAAGCACGTACTAGTTGTCCTATCTAAAGCGCATGCTTGTTCCTTCTTGAAGCCACACCCGTGTCTTCTAGGAAGCCTACGCCTGTGCCATATGCTCCATGAGAAGCATACACATGTTCCCTTTTGAAGTGTACCCCCGTACCATTTCCAAAGCGTACGGCCGTACCATTCCTAAGAAAAAAAGACTTTTCACATGGGAGTTTTGCACAATAGTTCCACACTTCCATGCACCTATGTTTGGGTAAATTGGTGTGAAACAACCCTCTTTTTAACAACGTAAACTCTCCCGAAGCTCCCTTGCTCATAAGGTCATACCCATCGGTCAATACCGCAAGGAGCTAAATGGTGCTCCTCTTTGGCAGCACCAGTGAGAGCGAAGACCATCCTAGCATGGGACGAGAAACTCTTAACCTCAAGACAGGAGAACCCAAAGCTCAGTGTATGGAGAGACCACTCGTCCAAGAGCAAGATCCTATCTCTCCCACACATTCATAGAGAAGCCTTGCTTCGAGGCTTCACAATTTTATCTTTGGAAACACACAGTCAGAAGAGCCGCAGCCCAAGGCTTCACAATTTTATCTTTGGAAACACACAGTCGGAAGAGCCGTAGCCCAAGGCGAGAGGTATGGAACATCAACAAGAAAGTTAGCCCACACCATCTCTAGATCTTAGAGCAAAAATAGGGCAGAGTGAAAGTCATCAGCCCAGACCCAAACCCAACCGCCAGTCTGGAGAGCAATGCCTGTCTCAAGAGTGGCTAGTTCATACAAGGCCCAAAGACCCATACAAAACCTAGGGCCTAGTCCATCTTCTCAAGGACTAGAAACATCATACTAGAGAGAAAGGGCCTACCCGGTCCAATCTCATCAGCCCAGTTCGCCTGTATATTAGCAGTAACCACCACAAGGAGCATACCCAGGGTACCACATGGAACCACAAAAGGGGAACAACTTAACCCACCCATAAGACAAGGGCCTCCAATGGTCTATTATCTGCCTAGCCCCGCTCCTCATCCAATCATTCCTCAATCAACACCCACTCCAGCCATGGCAGGGCTAACACTAGAAATGTTACGATTAAATAGGGAGGGGGTAGCTTGCGAGCATCACACCCCCAGCTCCAATGCAACCTACAGTAGGACCCAGATTAGAGTGGAATAAATCCATAAACATCTCAAAGCTAATCACTAAGTTTGATGGGACTAGAGGCCCCATCCCACATTTGGAGATGCTTAACAAAATTTGTGAAGCCTTTGTCCACATGGAAGATCAAGCTAAGGGTGAGTGCCTTTGGCCTCACCCTAGATGGTAAAGTAGGCCAATGTCTCAGGTCCTTGAAAGCTAGGGACAAGGCCACCTTTGAAGCCTTAAAAGAGGCCTTCAAGGTCGGATATTATCACCAATGTACTAGATGGAGTCGGGTGGAGGAGTTGCACAACGTCAGACAAAGGGATGGTGAAACCATCCGAGACCATATCAACAGAGTCAAATATCTCCACTCTCGCTACTCCAGTGCGCCAGAGACAAGTTCTCTGATATAAGAGATTAATAGGGAGATTTTTGGAAGTTCTGGATGACGTACACAATTCATTGTATGCTTTGGCCTATACCTCCTTGGAGAAATGCTGCAGGAATGCTTTGGACTTCGAGGACAACTTCAAGGGAACATGTTCCTGAGAACTGCATGAGGGTACATCAGAAGCCTCATTCAAGACCACCAGCACAAAATCTGATGGAAAGAGCAAGGAGTCCACATCTGGATAGCAAGTTGAGAAGTTGTCCACTACATTAATGTAGCAGATGATCCAACATTGGAGAACTGGCCAAGGCCGGGATCGGCCAACCCCATCTCTATCAAAAGGGGGAGCTTGTATGGTGCTCGATCTATTAAGCTAACCATACTAGCACAGAGTGTTCACATTTGCAACCCTATCCCATCCTCTATTGCACATATTGCCAAAGATAGGGCAATCACAAAGTCATGAACTGCTATCAGAGAAAAGGGCTTGTCAAGCCCGCGCACTACCTCAAGCCTTGCCTGCAAACCCAAGGCAACCACCACTGGCTTTGCTAGCACCGGCGGCTCTCCACAATGCACCTCGACCAGGCTAAGAAGTGGCCCAAAGAGGACTTCTTAGGGTACCTCAAATGCCCTTACCACCCCCGATTCTCCCACCTCAAACCCCATTGCCGTAAATCACACCAGTTCGTCAGCTAATCCTGACAAAAATATTTGAAGAAGGAGACAAGGGGGAAATTCCCAAAGGTCCTAACTACAAAACCCTTGAGCTAGCAAGTCCACCCTGTCAAATTTTAAGCCACTACATGATGGAGGGTGACCAAATGTACCCAATGTACTTAGCCACCCCAATGCCACGGGGTCGAGACATGAATACAATGGCAAAATGACTGTCCATGCAATGTTATCATTGCCCATGACCTCATTGAGTGGCTGAGTGTCCTATCAAGAAAGGGATGGAAAGTACCTCTGTAGGTGCTCCCGCATCAACCCCTTCATGCGTTGGGTATGGAATTGACCATATGTATAAAGATTGTCCGCGTTGAGACTTGGAATAACAGGGAAGGCCCATGAAGCTAATCCCAGTACTAGCATTAACCTGCTAAGTGTAATAGATGGCTTCATCCACACGGTCCCTCTCAATGCCGTAACCAAATTACAAAACAGAAAAAGGGCTGCAGATCATGTTGCACTCGAGGCATCAACCTTATGAGACCACAAGCAAAGATCTTATCATCAAAGAATGTCCCTGAACAAGCACGAGCAACTAGACACTTAAGAAAGAAAACCATGAAGATCGGCAAGGGAGATAGCCGGGTAGTTATCAAAAGTGGTTGAGAAGATGGCACGACAACGCATGCATCAATGTCTTTGTCAAAAGAGGAAGATCTGATACGCTCAACCACCTGAGTCTGAGAACCAATTGACGCTAACTATCTCCCAAAAAAGCTTTCCGAATATCCTAACTCCATAGAGGAGAAAGAAAGATTCTTGGCAGCCTAAGAATTGGTCAGGGATTGCCAAGCACAAATAGAAGACGAGCCTCCTATTGCCTACCTTGAGCCATGTCCATCGGTCTCCAACATGGGACTTGCTGAAGAAGCTTAGGTATATTCTAGAGAGCTCCTATACCAGTCACCCCCATAGAGGCCAACACAAGGCGAAAGCTCCCACTACAACTGCTACCCCCACCAAGGAAAACGAGTAGCCAAATATCTCAGAAATCTAGGGGGTGACCATCTTAAAAGAACGGACACAGAAATCTCCATCCACATCCCGTATACACATAAGAGCTTAGGATTAAGCCAAAGCGATCTTCCTCATGGAACAGCCTCCGCTCTTAGAGACATTGCTGGTCTCTCTTCCTTCCTTTCTTCTCAAATCCAGATCCCTATCAGCACCTTGCTTCAAGGTAGCCCAAGCTTAGAAAGATCTAAAAGACTGGATGGAGGGATGCCTTGGGGTAGGCATGTAAGAATCCATGGAGCTAGATAGCTCTAATGAGTATGAGGAAGACGAAATTGTTGTACCCCATGAAATCACTGGCACCCCCACGGTTTGAGTAAATAAGCTTGGATAATACTTTGAAGGCCATGAATTGAATTCGGCATTGCCGATAACCTTTGATGGCCTCTAGGTCACAACAATTCTGGATGGGGGGAGCAGGAGTGAGCATTGTTATAAAACAATGCTGGGAAATATGGGAAGCACCCGCCATGGATAACACCACATTGCTAGTCAAACTCGCTACTGGAGCCACAGCTAAACCCATTGGTCTACTGAAGGATTTGAAAATAAATATCCTTGGAACTACCTAACCACCACACCTTTGTGGTGAACTTTGGACATCATCTTGTTTCATATGACTACATCCTTGGGCGGTCATTCATGAGGGAATCCAAAAAATGATCCACGATTGGGATACTGACCACATCTACATTCGAAGGAAAGATCAACCTACGCACCTGGAAGGTACATCCAATGAGCGGTATACCCTTTGCAGGAGGACTTAGTAACAACAACTAGATCCACTACAGTCCATCTATGTCAAATGTGTCACAAGACACTAGATGATGAAAAGGATAGTGAGGAATGTGCACCTCTTCCAGAGTCAGAAGAATTTGAGAACTAGATGCATATCATCGCCACCCTGGACATACTTCCTAGACTCACGGGAACAAGGTTTTCACATCTCTATACATGCTTACCACCACACAACTACCTAATGTTGCCACTCAGAAACTTGAATAGGCCATTAAAGTGGAACCATCTAGGGAAACATGCTCCTATAGGACTCGCAAAAAGCGCGATGGATTCCCTGGGGCCAGAACGATATGTCTTCCCTGACGATTCAGACACCCACCAGTGGCCAAAGTATGTTGAGGCAGTTGAAGCACATGACCACTTCAACCAAATATGGCAAAAGGAGTTTGATGCTGATAGCTCCCTTTTGGTCCACATGACCACCCCAAAGCCAATGGAACCCGTTGATCCCAAACCTAAACTAGAAAAGCTTTGTTGCTCTGCGTGCAAAGCACGCAATAAGAAATTAGCATTGGGATAAAAAGAAGCCAAAAGGCTAGTAGAAGAAGAAAGTGCTAGGGCAAAAGAGACCAAACAAGTGCCCAAATGCTTCAAGACCTTTCAAATGGCCAACAGATTCGTGCAATATGACTCGGCCCAAAGGTCCCACAAAATGGACAACGAGGGACCTTATATGATGGTCCAGCCAAGGTAAAAGAAATTAACCTGGAAAGATCGAGCAAAGACCCGAGGCCAGTATATGCATTGGAGAAGACCTCTCTATAGAAGAAGAGACCGAGCTCATTACTCTGCTTACAAAATTCTAGGATTGCTTCGCCTGGAAGTACACAGATACGAAAGGTGTACCTCCCAAAGTAGTCAATCACACCATCCTGATGGTTGATAGAGCAAGGCCGATCAAATAAAGGGCTTATCCTATGAAACTGAAATATTCCAAGATGGTCTAAGAAGAGATCGATGCTAGATTCATCTACAAAATAGAGCATATGGAATGGGTATCACCCATTGTGTGATAGTGCCCAAAAAAAATGGGAAGGTAAGAGTGTGCGTGGACCTCAAAAAGGTCAATGTTGCCACCATAAGGGATCATTATCCCTTACCCTTCACCGAACATGTGCTAGAGCGAGTAGCACAAAAGGAAGCCTACAGCTTCCTTGATGGATTCTCTGGCTGCAATCAGGTGTTGATCAACCCCAAGGATGAGCACAAAATAGCCTTCGCCCATCAAATGGGGCACTTACGCATATTGTGTCATTCCCTTCGGGCTGACCAATTCCCTTGGCACCTTCCAGTGTCTAATGTGCATGGCCTACAAGGAATATCTTCAAAAATTCCTTGAGGTCATTATGGATGACCTTTGTGCCAACTCCTCATGGAAGGCACACCTTGATTGTTTACGTAAGGTGTTAAAAAGATGCAAGCTGTATCGCATAGCATTGAACCCACTCAAATGTCAATTTTGTGTTAGGCATGGAGTAATCCCTGGGACTTATTGTCTCCAAAACAGGGAATCTCCACACGGATGATAGAAAAGTGCGGCGCATCCTTGAGCTTCCCCCACCCACCAAGTTTAAGGAAGTCCAACATTTCATGGGACATGTTGGCTACTATCGCCGACAATTCATTTTTATGTATGCTAGTATAGCTCGACCTCTTCATGGACTCTTGATAATTTTTTAGTGGACGGAGGAATGCCAACGGGCTTATATGACCCTCAAGAAAGCCTTGACTAGCACTCCTATTCTCAGGTCCCCCAACTAGGACATTATCTTTCGTGGGTCCACATCGATACCTCCGCGTTTGCCAGTCACCAACTCATTAAAGCTGAGAGAAATTATACCACGACTGAAAGAGAAGGGTTGGCCATGGTCTACACCGTTAAGAAGTTTTGCCATTATCTTCGAGCCACCAAATTCATCTTCTTCATAGACCATCAAGCTCTTCTATACTTAGTAATTGAGCCCTGCCGCACCAGGTGGCTTCTTATCTTGCTTGAGTTTGACTTCACTGTTACAATGAGGAAAGGCTCACAGCATGTCTTGGCAGCCCACATGTCAAGGATCCCTAACGGCGAGCTGCCAGTGGGAGTAGATGATGATTTACTAGATGCCTCTGTATTTCAACTATGCTTAATTCCTAAGTGGGGCAAGGAGGTAGCACACTTTCTAGCCAATGGCTTACAAGTGGACCCCCTCCTAAACAAGGACCATGCCCGTCACCTAATTAATCAGGTAGCCCCCCTTGTCAACTCATTGCAGGCCAACTTACAGGCACGAGAAAGATAAGATTCGTAATGTTGTATCCATGAAGATGAATATTTCTTCCTTCTAGAACAAGTTCACTCTGCTTGTGCGGGTTGGCATTTTGCAATAGATATCATTGCAAGTAAAGTCCTCACAGCCAGGTTATGGTGGCCCACCTTAATGGCGGATGCAGTAGAATATGTCAAGCGGTGCGATGAATGCCAATGTGCAGCAATTCCTCGCTTTAGGGACAGCATACCCCTGAACCCTTATAACCATTTGAAAAGTGGGGCATTGATTTCATTAGGCCCATCAGTCCAGCAGCTAAATACACTCAAGCCAGATATATAATCGTTGCCACGGACTTTTGCACTAAGTGGGTTGAAGCTCGGGCTACCTATAAAGCTGATGCTCGACTACTACAAAATTCCTTTATGAATTAGTCATCACACTCTTTGGTTGCCCCCTAGAGCTTGTGAGCGATAACGGAATGCATTTCATTAATGAGGTAATCTAATTCCTCTTACAAGAGTTTGTTTTGTCACTCATAGAAAATCCTCCCCGTACTATTACCCCCAAAAGTGAATGGTCAATCTGAAAGCACGAACAAGGTTCTGTGTGCCATTCTAACTAAAACTATGGAGGCCAGCTGCAATGATTGGGAACAAAAGTTATCGGCATCCCCTTCACTTTGACTTATGGTACTGAAGTGGTTATGTGCCAATAGTTCTTGGTCCCCAGCTTACGCATCGCTGTACAAGAGAAGCTCACATGAAACATCTTAGGCTATCACCTTTTCGAGCTTGAAAAGCTCGATAAAACACGCCTTCTAGTTGTATATAGCATGATTGTCAATAATCTAAGGCGTAAACAATGGTTCGATGACCAGCCTAAAAGACAAACAAATGAACAAGGGCAACATGGTCCTCCTATTTAGCATGAAGATTCACAAAAAGAAACTTAAGCTTAAAGGCTTAAGACCCTTCCTAGTCATTGAGATAAGACCCTTCCTAGTCACTGAAGTGATTATGTGCCAATAGTTCTTGGTCCCCAGCTTACGCATCGCTGTACAAGAGAAGCTCACATGAAACATCTTAGGCTATCACCTTTTCGAGCTTGAAAAGCTCGATAAAACACGCCTTCTAGTTGTATATAGCATGGTTATGTGCCAATAGTTCTTGGTCCCCAGCTTACGCATCGCTGTACAAGAAAATCTCACATGAAACATCTTAGGCTATCACCTTTTCGAGCTTGAAAAGCTAGATAAAACACGCCTTCTAGTTGTTATTAAAGGCTTAAGACCCTTCCTAGTCACTGAAGTGGTTATGTGCCAATAGTTCTTGGTCCCCAGCTTACGCATCGCTGTACAAGAGAAGCTCACATGAAACATCTTAGGCTATCACCTTTTCGAGCTTGAAAAGCTCGATAAAACACGCCTTCTAGTTGTATATAGCATGATTGTCGATAATCTAAGGCGTAAACAATGGTTCGATGACCAGCCTAAAAGATAAACAAATGAACAAGGGCAACATGGTCCTCCTATTTAGCATGAAGATTAACAAAAAGAAACTTAAGCTTAAAGGCTTAAGACCCTTCCTAGTCATTGAGATAACCCTGCAAGGTGTTGTGCACATAGAGACACTTCACTGTGTTGAAATGGTGGGCTATTTCAATGGTAGCAAATTAAAACGCTACTATGGCCCACTCACAGAAGCCACCCCCCTAAGGGCCAGTCATGACAAGAAACAACAAAAAAAAGGACCATAAAGATATGAAACAAGCTGTCCAACAAGAGGCTAAAGCAAGGCAAGCCAAGCTTTGGCGCAGAAACAAATCATGGTCAACATGGCGGCCCAAGTGGTAGACATTGAAGAGGAAGAATGGGAGTGAAGCTTGCTCACTTGTGGCTAAGGAATGACCACCTTGACGAGATTCACCCAGAAATTAGCTCTCATAGATACAGGGGCTAATTACAATTTGATGTCTCACGAAACATGGCATTCCCTCGCCCTTGCCACAGTCACAATAGTGGCATCTCAGGAGTTCACTACTTAGGCACAGTTACACTTTTGTTCCACATTGGAAATAATCCCTTGGAAGGGAAGTTCTATGTGATTCCTTGTTGGGCAGGTCCAACCATCCAACCTTCCAACCGTCCACCCATTTGACTATCCATCTAAATGTAATTCACCCATCCGTGTATCGATGTGCCTGTATGAAGCACTGTCATTGAAGCACTGTGTCTTTGTACCGAATTACTTTGTATTTCTTCGACATCTATTTATATAAGGATGACTCGACATGAATAAATCTATATATTCTGCGCATTAATGTCTCTGTAGAATGAAGTTCGGTTTCTTTCTTTTAAGTTTAATTCAAAGCGCAATGTTTTCTATTGACGGTCTTTGCCATTAACACTTTGGCGACCACGATTTCCAAATGAACTCCCGTATGGTGGTGGACCGGATGGGTTCATGTCCGAGCGGGATGAGCGTCATCAGCGCTATGTAGCAAACCGGGAGGTTTCACTATTCGGCTATTTGTCGAATACCAGAGTGCCCACAACCGGAGGTAGGCGCTACCGCGCCCGACGAAAGCTTTGGTGGAACCGACCACCGGAGGAGAAGAAGTGATCTTTTTGCGTTCTCCGGAGTATCCGCCACGGTATGTAGAGGTCTATCCAATGAACCATCCGGGTCTCCCTTTGAGCCCTCCACCGCTGCAACTACCAATCAATTTTCATCGGTACATCCCTTTGGATTGGAGACGCCTTCAGTTCGGGCCAGTGAACCTACTTGCTATCGCCCATGACGGTCAAGTACCTAAAGTTCTTAGGGCGTTCTCATCGAATGATGCGGGTGCCGATGTTCTACTGTTTGATAGTGCATGGTGGGTCAATGTTCCATGTGCCTAGTAGATCAGCAGTTGAAGAAGGTGGCCTTTGTCCCTCGACCCTCTTTAAGAAGGCAGTTGTTTGGATCACGCAGTACAGAGCGGGTCACTTTCCGATTTATGATACTTTGCGCGATGCTTTCCTGGCCCGCTATCGAGAGGAGAAGACCTCTGTTCATGTGCTCAATAAGTTGGGTCGCATGACCTAGAAGGATTTAACAGTGGAGGATTATGCCGCTAAGTTTCAAAAGCTGCTTCGACGGTTGGATCAGGCCTATCAGCTGGCGGTGGAGATACTCAACTCTTATTTTATTAAAGGTCTGAGCACACTTGTGAAGCAGGCATTGGCTGCAAGTGACCTAGCTACGACTCTCGAGGATCTAGTCGAGGCTGCTGTTTTCACGCCGAGCGGGTTTTGGTCAAGACCAAAAGATCACGAGTAAAGCCGAGTCCAAACATTAGAATACGGATTCCTTGGATGATGCGAAGGATCGGGATTTGGATGAATCGAAAACCAATGATGATTCGAAAATGATGAGGAGGAGAAGCGCCCCCACGGGTGTGGAAGAAAACGAGCAAGCAGGTCAGGAAGTTGGCCTAAGAAAGGGTCAGCGACCGGAGCTCGGGTTCCCGAGGATGGCACTGGGACTTCTCAACGGACAGGTGCATGGTGTACCCAGTGTCGGAATGATGGCCATATGGTGGAGGAATGTGGCTTGAATGATCTCTGGTGTGTGCAATTTTCTAGACGGTGACTATGATTATGCCAAAAATAATACATTATTAAATTCCTATTTGATTTCATCAATGAGATCCTAGGACTTAAGAGGTTCGGAAAATAATTGCTTAAACAAGATAATCGATCTTATTAGAGATCTACGACATATGTCCGAGGAACAGATCTTGTTTCTTCAATTTGTCATATAATAAACAAATCACTTATATAACTGAAAATTTTCCACAAAACATTTCTTTATTTATATAAAGGTTGCAATATGTACACAGAGCAACATGGCTCCATAAAATCAAAACCTCTATCATGGTATAAACATGAGACGGTGATAGTGGGCTACTGGCATGCCGCGATACAATTATTCCCTTACCGCTAAAGGTGCTACTATCTTACTACTTGGGATAAAACATCTAAGAAGTCTATAAATATGACCAGAAAGCCTAAAATCTCGAGTGTGGAGTTATACAGGATAACATGCGAACCACCTTTAGCCTCAACAGGACCATGGCTAAAGAGATATTCTTCCTCAGCATCAGGCGGCGCTGGTTGCAAGAGGCGTGGACATATTACCCTGCGTGCCACTTATGCTGCCGTCTCTCGGCCAGGTCCAGGAAATATAATTCCTCGAAATGATTACGAGTCTTGCTCTGCCCGTTCAAGTTGCAAAGGAGAGGATATGCACAAAGGCTAAAGCAGTCATATCTTGAGACTGAGTGAGATCGGGAATACCAGATAAACATGGAACTTTCATCTATATAACCAAATTCATGGATTAAAAGTCTTCATTAATGAAGCTTAAGGAATGAAAACACAATACGTAAATGCTCTTTATTTCTAAGTTTTTATAAATTTCTTATAAAATTTATTTTTCCTTCTTAGCTTTCATGATACCAGTAGTGAGACCCCTGCCCCCTCTACAATTGCCCCCTCCGGGGCGCGGTGGCGGAAGCAGTGTCGACCTCTTACACGGGGCAGGGATTTACACTCGGGGCCTCGCCCACGGATATCCAGACAAGAGACTAGCCTGGCGGTTCCTCCAGAACCGACACAGGTGATTCCACCAGAGAAATCATCTAACGCGATATTTATCTAACGGGTCAAGGCCTTAACTAACCAAACTGATCCAACTAAACCCGTAAGTCACATGGTCAAATCAAGGAAGAGACTTTAGAATCACCGCGTTTTTCCTCCTTAAGCAAGGCACAGCCACCGCTGATTCCTTCCCACATAACAAGGGTCTTTCTAGGGCTTAATAATGTAACTTAATCGTATCTATCTGTATCGCAGAGGAATCCCCCCTGATCCAACCTAACCCCAACCATCCCATGGGTTAGTCAACCGCCAAACCACTGTATTGGTAGGATTCCTTTATATAAAATTTTAGTTATAATGATGAAGAAAAAGGCACCTACTTGATGGGACTCCCCCTCCTTACCAAGGTGTCAAAAATTTATCATTTCTCCTAAATATCTCTTTTTTTTTTACTAATATACCTTAATTTTTAACTAATAAACCTTGTACTCAATCAACTCTTTATCTTATGTAAGCATTTACTCATTTTTGGTATTTTTTTTATTCTTTGGATTTATCTCATCCCAACACTTCGATTAATCCTATTGGCCCATTGAAACCTTAATTGGACCATAATCCAAAAATTTCTGAAATATGGACCTTTAGGCTAAGGCCTTTAATACACATATTGAATTGATTCCTAATGCACATTGGAGAATTTATTTTGAACTTTTATTTTAGGAAAATATATCTTAGATATTAGAAAAAAAATTATATCCAAAAATATCTCAATATTGAATTACCTCTCTCTAGAATATTTCTTCTCTTTAGGCCAAAACAAGGAAAAACAATATTTTTTTACATTCAAAAACAGGGGATGATTGCAAGGGATTGAGGTAAAAGCTTATTCATTATTCAGGCTGAGGAGGAATCTTACAACCGACACCTCTAGCAATAGGTCCAGCTAGTTGGAGAGGTGACAGAGGGATCAGGGGCTAAATAATGTTGCTTGAGATATGGTCCCATCCTTTGATACCAAATCGATTCCACCATATTAGGAGCAGATGCCATTTGTGCAAGCCCGCTGTGAATGAATACACATCCTTGCCGGATAACTTGGATTTGATTATTCAATTCCTATCTGGACATTCTCTGCAAAGTTACAAATCTCTGTTGGAGATCATCATTATGACGTCTCAACTCTTCCAGATCAGCCATGAGCTATGCCTGCCTTGTCATCGTCATTATAGCCTTATTTATCCACCCTTGGCTTTCTCAAAGTCATTCCTACTCTGCAAAGCCTTTCTTTTGTTGCGCTGCTTTACCACTCCGCCATTAGCGTATTAATTTTCTTCATAAGTTCTTTCACCTCATTGGTATTTTCCTGACTCTCTTCCTTGTATGCTAACTTCAAGGCTACCAATGGATCTTTAACTTCATCATATCTCTGTTGGAGGGCTAAAGAATGCTCCCTCAGCATGGTGATAGTACTCTGACCTAACGAAGAACTACTTGCATACCCGGCATTGTTTCTAAACCTGTCATAACTTCTATAGAAACAACCCGCACCTCGGGCTCAGTGACTATCTATTTCCCAAGGGCCCTCACCTTCAATAGATGTGCTTCCAGTTGTTCAATCTTCCTCATTGGAGTTTGTTGTTGAAAATTTGAGGAAGACGAACCGACTTCCTACTGTCTTAGCATGGTGTTAAGCCCACGGGCTAGCTCCTGAATTCTAGTCTCCTGCTGGCAATCTACTGCATCCTTCGGCGCTCCAGAGTCGGGTCTTCATCCTCTCTCGAGACAAGATTCTAGCCGGCTTACACCCAAACTCGAGCAGAAGTTGTAGCCATTCCATGTGCTCCTCCCACAAGGAAGCCAATTCTGCTGTCATTGTATCCTATAGATCCGCTAAAGTTTCTACGTCCAGCATCCGACCACTTTTTGAAGGATCCACACATATCCTTTCACCTGGGCTTCCAGAAAATTGGCCTGAGCTTGGGCCTCTTTGGTTTGCGCTTTAAATGTCTCCAACATCCGGAGATGCTCTTTAGATGCAAACTCCATCCTCTTCTTTGTGCCGGATAACTATTCCAAAAGCTCTCCCATCTGTTGCTTCAATTCTCCAACATGAGTCCCTAACATGGCATTTCGACTCTTCAATGTTCCAACTTCCTTGTGCAATTGCTCCATTTGCTCTCGGCCAGCCACTATATCTCCACCTTCAAAGCATCTTGCCAAGTATTGGGTGCAACGGCGGGCTGTCTCCATTTCGAACTTCTCCGGCAGGAGGGAGGTATCGGTCCTCCGAAGGGTTTAACCGGTAGAGCCGGGGGAATCTTCTCTAAAATTATCACCGACAGGGGCTTACTCCTCTTTTTCGAAATATTTGGCATGCTAAGTTTCCTCTTCAACGTAGACATCCTTGAACCCTCACTGGTCTCTCTGGATTGCGCCGTCTGTGCAATCTGCTTAGATGACTCGGCCTACTGTAACTGTGATGTTGGCCGAGACGATTGTGGCCTCTCGGACTGCTCTCTTTGCTCGGTAGCAACCGGCTCCTTAGGTGCCATCTCTCCAGTTCCCTTTTCCTCCTCTCCCGCCTGGGCAAGAGCTTGGCTCGAAGATCTGACTGCCTGCTCGATGGCCATCCCCAGATCTGATACCAGGTCCCTCATGAATAAAATTGTAAAATAGTTGGCCTAGGCGAGTGTGAGTGTTTGCCTTGGTGAGCCGGGCCACCTCCTTCTTGAATCTGATAAGAAATACTTTGGCTCAAGCGATTGATCGGCCTTATTTTTCTTTCAATAGCCAAGACATCCCGTTTTGTTTTGCAACCATAGCGTCTCCAGAAGAAAAAACTTATAACAGGCGTAATTCTGTTCTGCCTTGGATAATCTTCGACTAACATAGTACACTGGTCGGAACGACCTTAGCTCTGCTTGCCGCATCATCAGCACACTCTCGATGGCCACATCTGGGGCATCCTCAAACACGTGAAAAGAGAGATCCCAGTTAGGCGGCTAGACCACCGGGGTTGCTGCCAACATCAACTTCAGTCGTCGAAAAGCCAGGTCAAACTCTTCCGACCATATCATTGGTACCCTGTTAATATTCTCATTGAGCGGCATAGCCACATCTGCTAGATAACGGAGCATTTGACTATGCCACCGGACCTGCCCTAGAAACGGGCTTAACTGCTTTTGCTGTTAATCGGAACACCCGCCTTTCCGAATAATTCCCACTCCGACTGGGAAGTGCGAATCGCTTCCGTTGATCCCACGTCAAATTGTTCCCCAGCGAGCCTGTCTAGACAAACTGTAACATCTCATCATACCAACTCCGGCAGCCTCTAGTTCGAACAGATCTGCATCCTAGGAGAAATCATCTGGAACACCGTCCAGAGGTTACGCACTTTCAAGTCGGGACAAATAATCCTCCACTGCATGGGTCGATCCTGGCATATGCACTACTGTAAACTCAAATTCCTACAAAATAAGCATCCATCTGGCCAGCTTCCCCGTTAAATTAGGTTTATTAACCAAGTACAGTAGGGCGGAGTGATCCACATGGAAGGTAAACTCATTGCCCAGAAAATAATGTTGGAACTTAGTCACAGAGTAGATCATTTGCAAAGCTTCCCGCTCGGTAGTAAAGTAATTGTGTTCTGCCTTGGATAATCTTCGACTAATATAGTACACTGGTCGGAACCACCTCAGCTCTGCTTGTCGTATCATCAGCACACTCCCGATGGCCACATCTGAGGCATCCTCAAACACGTGAAAAGAGAGATCCCAGTTAGGCGGCTAGACCACCCGGGTTGCTGCCAACATCAACTTCAGTCGTCGGAAAGCCAGGTCAAACTGTTCTGACCATATCATTGGTACCCTGTTAATATGCTCATTGAGCGGCATAGCCACGTCTGCTAGATAACGGAGCATTTGAATATGCCACCTGACAGAAACGGGCTTAACTGCTTTTGCTGTTAATCGGAACACCCGCCTTTTGAATAATTCCCACTTTAGCCGGATCCACTGCAATGCCTTCTTTTGACACAATGTGCCCAAGCAACATCCCTCTGCCCACCGCACGAATGTGCATTTAGCTGGATTCAAGCACAATTGAGCTTCCCGGCACTTTGTTAGGCACAACAGTAAATGGTGTAGATGCAAACACTTCTGTCTGAATACACTAAAATCATCCAACAAGGCCCTCATGAATGAAGTCAAGTACTCTTCGCAGCATCCTCCTTGAGATTAATTCGGTGCTGGTAAAACTAAGGATCAATCCCCCTCAGATCCCTATAACTCTAGGCAAATACATCAACCAAAGGAAGTGAAGAGTTCCTGAACCGCAATTGGAACTGCTCATCCAGACGAGCACTGACCCAGACCACGTTCGGTTCCTCCATCGTGTCGAGATTCATGTCCACTAACTCATCTTTTTTCACCCTTTGAGACTTCTGCAATTCCCGCTCGAAAGCTTCCTCTGCTCTACAACTACATTTTTTGAATTAAAAAACCAAAGCAATGATGATAAAAAAAGGTGCCTACCTCAAGTGGCTTTTCCTCCTTACTCATAAAAATTCTTCTTTTAACTAAATACCAATATTTTTTTTTGAATAAGCTTGAAATCCCTCTTTTTCTCATTTAATGAGTGCAATCCAAATATCATGGGAATTTCTCTTTTACCATAAATTAAATCTATCTAAAATTCCTCTTTAAATTAAATAAAAATATTCAATATTCCAATATACCAAGAATTCTTCTTTTTCCATTTAAATGATTGAATTCCAAATATAATGGGAATTCCTCTTTCATCATTTAAATATATTCATGGATAAAATAATTTTACTAAAATTCTCTTAAAACTTACATAAAAATATCCATTAATCCTAATATGACAAGAATTCCACTTTTTCCATTTAAATGATTGAATTCCAATTATGATGCGAATTCCTCTTTTATCATTTAAATTTTTCCTGTGCATTAAAAAAAATTAAACTAAATTTTATCTTAAAAATTAAATAAAAATATCCATTAATTCCATTATACTAAGAATTCTACTTTTCTCATTTAAATGATTGAATTCCAAATATGGTGGGAATTCCTCTTTCATCATTTTTATTTATGCATAAATATAAATTTAACTAAAATTCTTCTTTAATTTTAAATAAAATATCCATTATTTTGATATTCCAATTTTCCTCTTTCTCCATTGGAATACATGGATCTCCATTATCATAGGAATTTCTCTTTAATCATAAAAATGAAATTACTAGAAATTTCTCTTTTTCTATAATTAACTATTTATGCATAAACATAAAAATTAAATTTTTCATGGATATGATGAGAATTATTCATTTAACCTAGGATGACTAATCCTAGAATATGGTAGGAAGTCCTCTAGATCAATATCCAATTTATGGATTTAATCCCTAAGTTTATCATAAATTAAGTAACATAAAAGCATTAAAAAGCCACTTCTTTGGCCTCTAATTTGAGTAGCATAGAGTTTACTTTTAGAATTAAGAATTGCTCCATGAGAGGCATCATTTGAATATAGAATTGGTCATAGGAATGACCATTCTTTGGGGGAGAGAGAAATATGCTTTAAAAAACATTCTAAATTAAGCATAAATGTAAACTTTATGTGATTAATCATTAAAAATGATTAGAGAGCTTCATTTACATTGAAGAACCATTCAATTGAATGCTTCTCAAGCTTGAGAGGGGTTAAGAAGTGAGAAACATTTAGAAGATTAAGAGAAAAATCATAAAGTCACACTTTACCTCTTGTTTTTTTCTTGACTCTTTAGTCTTATGAGAGGCTTGATTCTTTAGTCTTAGGAGAGGCTCCCAACCAATCATTGGTTAGTATGTTGAAGAAAGCTCCAAAGAAGGTTGAAGAGAGAGAGAATCTCCAATCTCTCCAAATTGTAGAGGATTTTTAGAGGATAATAGAAAATATCCTTATTTTAGAGTAATACTGGCATGGTCATCCCAAAATTGGGGAAACCAAAGAGAGAGAGTTCCACCTCAGACTGCAGTAGCTAGAGCTGTCACTATAGCTGAGGAAGTGGAGGAAAAAAAAGGACAGATCTATGCCGCCATTGAGTATCAGGGCCAGAATCGTTAATTCTCAGTTCTCCAGACTCCAACAGAGTACCAGGGTAAGCAATTCAAGCTTTTGATTGATTCAGGCAGTAGTACTCATTCTTTTATTTCCCCAAGATGTCTACGTAAGTTAGTCCTAAATCAAAAATCAAGGAAACCTATGCAAGTGGAATTGGCTAGTGGAAAGATTCTTTTTACACACCTTGAGACAGACCCTATTCAGTTTAATCTAGATGGGAACGTAACAGATTTCTAGTTTAGAGTCCTACCCTTGGGAATCTATGATTATATCCTTGGAATGGATTGGCTCCATAAGAATCAGGTTGACATTCACTGTCACAATGGAACCATCTCTTTCCTTGACCTTCACAGGAATAAATTTTAAGGAACTAGAATTTTCAAAATTTCAATGGACTGCTATGCAGTTAGAGTGCCCCCAAACCTCTACTACAAGCCCAACATTTCTATGAGGGCAATCGCCACCTTTGGATCCCCAAATCACCATAACACCAACTCCCACCTTGTGTCACTCCGCAGTCACCCACCTTTCAATGGAAACCCAAGGTGGCCTCCACCACAGCGAGAAAAAAAGTGCCACGGCCATACCATTTACATTCCCCTTTTTCCATGGTCGGCGGACCATTCAGAACTTCAAATTTTCCATGGCCGTTCGAAAGATGCCATGGCCGTACCTGTGAGATCCCTCTGCCCTCTCCGCGCACCGAACTCCTGGTAGCTGACTGCGGAAGCAACCCCCTCATGCGCAGGGCAGGGTTTCTCACTCGGGGCCTCGCCCATGAATGTCCGGGCACGAGACTAGGCTGGTGGTCACTCCGAAAACCAAAATTGGGAAAATTTCCCATGCCCGAAAAGCGGGGTTGATTTCACCATTTTGAATTTTCTTAACGAATTTTTCTAACGAGATCAATTCTAAACTATCCTTCACCTGAATAAACCAGATAGAAGGAAACTATCACTGATATAATTTGATCATCTGAGTAAATTCAATGCTTTTTTCCTAATCAAGATCAAGCATAGCCGTTGATCCACTCAATTGAGAAATTTATCAGGGAATTAACTAGCTACTCGAATCCTAGCGTAATCCTAAGATTTTTCAGTTTGATTATTAAAACTCCACTGATTCTAGCCTAACCCCATCCGGCCCATGGGTTAGCCACCACCCTACCACTGGAATTGGTGGAACCAAACAAGTACTCACCCACCCATAACTGAAATGCCTTTCTTAACTTTAGCTTTAGAAAACAGATACGCATACACTCCTCTTTAAAACTTTAATATAAAAATAATCCATTGACAAAACAGATATGATCATAGATTTCATAATTCAAAATTTTCATTCAATCCCTTGTTTCACAAAAACAGTACCACTCTGGACACTCCGTTGGGACTAGCTGGTCATCAGCAATAACGAGATCCAGTAATAGATTACAATAATCACTCCGTCAACATACATATATATATCTTCCTCGACATACGTATGGGTGTTCTAAGCACCGCGAGCCCGTGCATTGCCTGGTTAGAACCCTCCAGGATCCTGGTACTTCACTCAGGGACCCCTTCGTCGACCCTCGCACACCATTTTTTACCATACCCAGGCTGGTTAAGACCTGGGCAGGTTTTTACCGCGTGAGCTGTCCCTCGAACACTCCCCGCCAGTTGTTGCAACCGAACTTCCCTTAGATAAACATATATGCCAAATGCTCCCTCCACAGCATTCTGGCGTAAGACAGTCCTTTAAGAAAACAGGGTTTCTATTCAAGTTTTCAGTTTTGATTTTGTTTGAAAACCATGAATAATCTTAAATCCGTATCTCAATACTTCTAGATCCAGGTCTGAATTCCAAACACAATTCCTCGAATTCTGTTAACTTGATCCTGAGATCAAAATCTTTTTCGAGGAATTTTGTTAACTTGATCCTGAGATCAAAATCTTTTATGCATAGAAATCAATAATGATAAAAGTAACACTTTTATAATAAAAAATATTCTTTTATGCATAGAAACCAATAATGATAAAAGTAACACTTTTATAATAAAAAATATTCTTTTACGCATACTTTTATGCATAGAAACCAATAATGATAAAAGTAACACTTTTATAATAAAAAAATATTCTTTTATGCATAAAAATCAATAATGATAAAACTAACACTTTTATAATAAAAAAATATTCTTTTATGCATAAAAATCAATATGATGAACGTAACTCTTTTATAATAAAAAAATATACTTTTATGCATAAAAATCCATAATGAAGAAAGTAACACTTTCATAATCAAAAAATTTATCAATATGTATCTTTCTATACATAGAATTTAATTCTATTGAAAATCATTCTTTTATAAAAATTAATCAATATGCATCTTTCTATGCATGAATGAAAATGACACTTTTAGAATACTCTAACAATGGGGATTACTCTTTTTGATTTATAAAAGATGAAATTTATTTCACAAATTTTCAAAAAAATCGCCATAACCTCCTTTGTATAGTTGACCATTTTTCAATTTTTAACTCTCTAAATTTATTTAAAAGTTTACCAAGAGTATTTAAATCATTCTAATGTAAACATTTTCTACTTATTTAAGAGAAACATTATGAAAAACTTGATTTTATCCAATAATCAATCATCTAGGATAAAGAATGGTTGGATTTACTAAAGAAGAGAGGGGAATGCCTTTTTTCAATGAGGCATAACATCATTTCATTTTAGAGAAGACAAAAATCATTAAAAAACCATAAAAGAAATAGAAAAGAGAAGAATCTCCAACTTACATAGATAATTTGAGAGCTTTCCTTTGGCTTGATGATTTGAGGGCTCTACTCTTGTTTGAAACAAGAGTGGCCACCAATCTTTTAGAAGAGGGAAGGTCAAAAACTAATGAATTATGAGTAAAATTCATAATTTTTGGCACTTGGAAGAAGCAGGGTAACAGTGCAAAACACTATTGAGTTTCAACAAAGGGGAAGGCATCTATTTATAGGAAAAAGTAAGCTTCTAACCAAGCTAACTGATTCTAGAATTTTCCAGATCAGTTTGGTCAATTTTTTACCATTTTTGGGTCAGTTTAGTCCACTTTTTGGATCTAGTTAAAATAGGAGAGAGGAGAGATAAAATATCTCATTATTTGGGAGTTTAAAACTCATTCAAGCATGTGAAATAGGCGCCTCCTTCATGAGCGGAATTCCCCCATACTGAGGTGTCAAAAATGCATCATTTCACCTAAATATCTCTCTTTTTTAACTATTAACCTTGTCCTTAGTCAACTCTTCATCTTATGTGAGTATTTACTCATTTTTGGGGGATTTTTTTTTATTCTTCTATTTATCTCCTCCCTACATTTGTATGAATCTTATTGTTCCATAGGAACCTTAATTTAAAATTTTGAAAAAATCTTGACCCCCAGGATAATGCCTCTTGAACAAATTATACTTAATTTCTAATGCACCTTCTGTTTTTGAACTTCTGTTTCAGGGAAACTTATTTTAATAAGATGAGATAATTTTCTATCCAAAAATATTTAAAAACTGAATTACCACTCTCTAGAAGATTTTCTCTCTCTAGGCCAAAACTGGTAGAAACAAGATCTTTTATATTTCTGAAGAGGGATTTGCTTACAGGGGAAGATGTTGGACATCTTTAGAGGCTGGGGAGGAATCTTATATTCTCTCCCACTTGAAAAACGTGAGATGCCCTCATCTCGCAAACTGGGAGTAATCCCGCAAAACAGATCGACTTCATTCTCCCAGGTGGCATCTTCAAAAGAATAGAACTTCCATTTTACCAATAATTCTCTGAGAATTATATTCCTGAGAATCTTCTCTCGAACATCAAGAATTTTTTCTGGTTGGAGTTCCATCTGTCCTTGGGTTAAAGAGGTTAGGATTTCATCATCAAGTACATGATTTGGGCTTGGCACATATTTCTTTAGAAGGCTTACATGAAATACATTATGAACTTTGAGATGAGGAGGCAAAAGAAGCTCGTAGGCTAAGTCACCTACTTTCTTTGTAATCAGATACGGCCCACAATATCTGGGGGATAACTTCTTGTACTTCCCAAGAGATAGAGAACTTCTTTTGGGCCGTACTCTAATGAAGACCATATTCGCTTCTTCAAACTTTCTGTCTGTCCTTTTCTTATTTGTATACTGCTTTTGTCGATCTTGGGCAGCTTTAATATCTTTACGAATAGACTGCATCTGCTGCTCCATGTCGTCAAGCATCTGTCTGGACATCTCGACCCTAATTAATTGACTGCATCTGCTGCTCCATGTCGTCAAGCATCTGTGTCTGGACATCTCGACCCTAATTAATGGGTCGGACCAAGTTAATGGAGTTAAGCAATCTTGTCCGTACAGAGCTTTAAAGGGGCTCATCCTGATACTTCGGTGATAAGAAGCATTGTAGACAAACTCAACTAGGTGCAGATAGCTTAGCCACTTCTTGGGTTCTGTGCCACAGCATGACCGAAGTATATCTTCGATTACTTGGTTTACCCTTTCAGTTTGACCATCGATCTTAGGGTGATAAGCTGTGCTGAGATCCAAGAAAGTTCCCACTACTTCGAAAAATGCAGTCCAGAACCTTGAAGTAAACTATTCTCCTAGGTAGGCCATGCAATCTGAAGATTTCTTTGAGGAACACTCTAGCCATATCCACTGCAGTGTAGGTTTCTTTTACTAGGATCAGATGGGCAACTTTGGTTAGTCTGTCAACTACCACAAAAATGGAGTTGTAACCTGATTGCACTGAAGGTAATCCAGTAATAAAGTCCATACTGATACATTCCCACTTCATCTGTGGGGGATGTCCAATGGATGTAACTTCCCAGGCATTTTTACTCTTTCAGCTTTGACTTTCTGGCATGTCAGACATTGACGTACATGATTCAGTACATCCTTTTTCAGACCAGGCCAAAAGAAGCTTTTCTTTACAAACATGTAGGTTTTGATGAAGCCTGGATGTCCTGCTATAAGGCTGTCATGGGCTTTATTCAGAATTTGATCCTTGGTTCCCTCATCATTGGGGATGCATAGCCTGCGATTATAATACATAATGCCATCATCCAGGCTGTACCCTTGAACTCTGTAGGGTAGCAATAGGGCCAAAGAATCTATCCTGCATGATCTTCTCTCTTGCTTCAATAATCAAAGGATTTGATACTACAGTAATTGCAAGCAAGGAGGCTTTTCTGCTGAGGGCATCGACTACCACATTTTCTTTGCCTGGGCGGTACTTGATTTCAAAATCAAACTCCTGTAAGGTCTGCATCCACCTTCTTTGGCGCATGTTGAGGTCCTTCTGAGTAAAGATCCACTTTAAGCTCTGATGATCTGTCATCAAAGTGAATCTTTTTCCCAGTAGGTAATGTCTCCATAACTTTAAGGCATAGACTACTGAAAGTAATTCCAGGTCGTGGACAGCATAATTCCTCTCATGCGTTCTGAGCTTTCGGGATTCATAGGCCACTGCATGACCTTCCTGCATGAGTGCACCTCCCAGGGCAAAACCACTTGCATCAGTTATTACTAGCTCAAAGGGTAGAGAGAAATCTGGCAGCTTCAGAACGTGACTAGTTACCAAGGCGGTCTTCAGCTTATCAAAAGCACTTTGGCACCTGGCAGACCATTGAAATGGGGTATTCTTTTTGAGAAGGTTAGTCAGGGGGAAGCTATGAGAGCATACTTTGGTATAAAAATCCTATACCAACCAGTCAATCCCAAGAATCCTCTGACTTCTTTCACTGTCTTTGGTCTGCTGTCTTTGGTTCAGGCCAATCTATGACTGCTTGGACTTTTACAAAATCTGGAGAAATTCCATCTTTGGATACCAGAAAGCCGAAGTATTCAACATGGTCGGCAGAGAAAGTGCATTTACTCTTTTTTGCAAAGAGTTGGTGCTTCCTTAGAATCTCAAGAACTTTTCTGACATGAGCTTCATGGTCAGCTGCATTCTTTGAGTAAATCAGAATATCATCAAAGAAAATAAGAACAAAATCATCTAAGTATTCTCTGAGAATGTCCTGCATTAAGCGATTGAATGTAGCTGGGGCATTTGTCAATCCAAATGGCATGACAGTGAATTCGTAATGCCCATACCGAGTATTGATAGCTATCTTCGGGATATCTTGCTCATTAATCCTGATCTGGTAATACCCTGATTTGAGATCTATCTTTGTGAAGATCTGGGCTCCATTTAGCCTGCCTAGAAGCTCATCAATTCTTGGGATAGGATACTTATTCTTAACTGTCACTGATTTAGACCTATGTAGTCCACACAGAGTCTAAGCGTTCCATCTTTCTTTTCTTGAAAGAGAACTGGCGCACCCCAAAAGGTGAAACACTGGGTCTTACAAACCCTTGTTCTAACAGCTGTCTAAGCTATTCCTTGAGTTCGATGGCTTCAAGAACTGGCATTTTGTACGTCTGTAGGGCTACTGGCTAAGCTCCGGGGGGGTAAATTCTATCACATGATCTAATTCCCGAATTGGAGGCATCTCTATTAATTCTGCTGGGAATAAATCATCAAATTCATTTAACCATTCTGGTTCTTTGGCCTTAAGCTTTGAGTCTACTGGGTTCATTTTGACAACATAAATTTGCTGCTTCTTTCTAAGTCCTTTCAGCAACCTAGAAGCTTTTACTAATTGAAGGTTTGGGGATCCGAAAACTAGTTCCTTGAACTTTGTTCCCGTGAAGGTCATGGAAAGAAATGGTTCCATTGTGACAGTGTATGTCAGCTTGATTTTTGTGGAGCCAATCCATTCCAAGGATCCCGTCAAAAACTCCCAGAGGTAAGACTTTGAACTGATAGTCGGTTACATTACCATCTAGATTGAACTGGATAAGATTTGTCTCATGGTGAGTGAACAGAGTCTTCCCACTGGCCAATTCAACTTGCATAGGTTTCCCTGATTTCTGTTCTAAGACTAGCTTACGCAAGCATCCAGGGAAAATGAATGAATGAGAATTGCTTGAATCAATCAAAATCTTAAAAGGCTTACCCTGATATTCTGCTGGAGTATGGATGACTGAGAACTGACGGTGGTCCTTGGTTTTCAATTGCAGCAAAGATTTGCCCTCTTTCCTCTTCTACTACGTCTGAAATTGTGAGTGCTCTGGCTGCTGCAGTCTGAGGTGGAACTCTTTCTCTTTGGTTTCCCCAATACTGGGAAGGAGTTCTGAGGTTACTCTGGACAAAGGCAGATGGCTGAGCTGGAGTTCTTCTGGGGTTACCCTGGCTTGGGCGAGATGGACCTTGATTGGACTGGTATGAAGGGGTTGGTCTCTGAATTCGGGGTCCTTGACTTCCCTGTCCCCTTGACATGGCAGGAGTCGGGCAATCTTTCAATTGGTGACCAAAACCTTGGCATCCAAAATATCGGTTTTCACTTCTGAGTTCATCCTTCTGATTTCTTGAAAGAGGGGGGGCTCCTGAGAAAGTATTCTAGGGGAAGGGTCTTCCTTCACTTCGGAATCTTCCTACATCTTGATTCTGATTCGGGCCTTGCTGCCTCTTCAGGGGTGGAAAGTTTGAAGTACTTCCCTGTGCTTGGAATCTTTTAAAGTTAGAGGGTGTAGGCTTTGGCGGGACCTTTACTACAAAGGCTTTGGCAAAATCCTTTGCCTTTCTTATTGCTTCAGCCATGGACACTGGCTTGGCATTTTTGACCAGTGTGTCCAAGGGTTCGTTCATTCCCCGAATGAACCTAGCCCAAGAGTTGTTCTTCATCTAGAGGTGGTGAATATTTGAGTAGAAGAGCAAAGGCCTGGTAATATTCCTCGATGGTTTTGCTCTCCTGCTTTAGCTCTAAGAATTCGTTCATTTTGATTTCCAAAAATCTAGGGGGATAAAATCTCTTTCTTAGATAGGTTTTTAGGTCGTTCCAGGACTGAGTATTTCTATCCCAGACGGTTGGTGTCACAGTGGTTCCTCCATGCTACCCTAGCTGTTTCCACTATTTTCAGAGCCATTTTGCTCCGCTCATTGTAGCCTGTGACGTCAAAATATTCTTCCATGGCTTCCACCCATTTCTCCACAGCCTTGCCTAGGTTCTCCCCTTCTCCTTTGAAGAAGGATCCTGGCTGAGTCCTATGAAGAGCCTTGTGAACATCAAGGTCAAGCTCGTCATCTTCAGAGAGAGGGTCTGGCTAACAGCCACGGTTTCCTCGTCTCATGATTCTGCCAAAAAATTATATATTATTGAATTTTTATTTTGATATCATTCACGAGATCCTAAGACTTAAGAAGTTTGAAAAACAATTTCTTAAACAAGACAATGATCTTATTGGAGATCTATGACATATGTCCGATAACAGATTTTTCTTTATCAGATCGTCCATAAACAATCACTTATACAATAGGAAATTTTTCTCCAGAAAACATTTCTTTATTTATATAAAAGTTGCAATATGTACATAGAGCAGCTCGGCTCCAAAATTCAAAATCTCCTCGGGAGTCGCATAAGACGACGGTACTAGGGGGCCATAGCCATGCCCTGATACAAACGTTCACTTACTGACAAGGGAGCTATTTTTTTCTCCTTAGGAATAATACAACTAAGGAGTCTGTAGACTTGGCATGAAAGTCTGAAATTTCGAGGCGTCGAATGATATAGAATGACGCCACGCACCATTTTCACTTTTAACAGAATCATAGCCAATGAGAGGTTCTGCCACATAGCATTGCACGGCGGTCCCAAGAGGCATGGACATACTGCCCTGCAAACCACTTATGCTATTAGTTTCTCCACTGGGTTAGGAAAATATAAATCCTTGAAATGGTGTGCGAGTCTAGCTCGGCTTGATCGAGTTGAAGCAAAAGAAATGCGATGCTCGAAGGCGAACGCAGTCATATCTTGAGACTGGGTGAGGTCGGGAATACCAGATAAATAGGGAACTTCCATCTATAAAAACAATTTCTTTGATTAAAAATTCTTCATTAAAGAAGCTTACGGAATGTAAATACATTATGAAAAATGCTTTTTCTGAGTTTTTATTATCGATTTCTAATAAGAATTTGTTTATCCTTATTAGCTTTCAACTTCGCTCTGATACCAACTGTGAGATCCCTCTGCCCCCTCCACGCATCGGCGGACTCCCGGTAGTAGCTGACTACAGAAGCAGCCCCCTCATGCGCGGGGTAGGGTTTCTCACTCGGGGCCTCGCCCACGAATGTCTGGGCATGAGACTAGGCTGGTGGTCACTCCGAAAATCAAAACTGGGAAAATTTCCCATGCCCGGAAAGCGGGGACAATTCCACCATTTTGAATTTTCTTAACGAATTTTTCTAACGAGATCAATTCTAAACTATCCTTCACCTGAATAAACCAGATAGAAGGAAACTATCACTGATATAATTTGATCATCTGAGTAAATTCAATGCTTTTTTCCTAATCAAGATCAGGCACAGCCGTTGATCCACTCAATTGAGAAATTTATCAGGGAATTAACTAGCAAAATTTATCAGGGAATTAACTAGCTACTCAAATCCTAGCGTAATCCTAAGATTTTTCAGTTTGATTATTAAAACTCCACTAATTCCAGCCTAACCCCATCCGGCCCATGGGTTAGCCCCACCACCCTACCACTGGAATTGGTGGAACCAAACAATTACTCACCCACCTATAATTGAAATGCCTTTCTTAACTTTAGCTTTAGAAAACAGATACACACACACTCCTCTTTATATAAAAATAATCCATTGACAAAACAGATATGATCACAAATTTCATAATTCAAAATTTCCATTCAATCCCTTGTTTCACAAAAACAGTACCACTCTGGACTCTCCGTTGGGACCAGCTGGTCAGCCAACAAGATCTAGTTACAGATTACAATAATCACTTCGTCAACATACACATATATATCTTCCTCGACATACATATGGGTGTCCGAAGCACCGCGAGCCCGTGCATCACCTGGTCAGAACCCTCCAGGATCCTCCTTCGGTGTCTTGGTACTTCACTCAGGGACCGCGAGCCCGTGCATCACCTGGTCAGAACCCTCGCCCATCGTACTGGAAGCACACCATTTTTCACCATACCCAGGCTGGTCAAGACCTGGGCAGGTTTTTGCCGTGTGAGCTGTCCCTCGAACACTCCCCGCCAGTTGTTGCAAAACTGAACTTCCCTTAGATAAACATATATGCCAAATGCTCCCTCCCCAGCATTCTGGCATAAGACAGTCCTTTAAGAAAACAATGTTTCTATGCAAGTTTTCAGTTTTGATTTTGTTTGAAAACCATGAATAATCTTAAATCCGTATTTCAATACTTCTAGATCCAGGTCTGAATTCCAAACAGAATTCTTCGAATTCTGTTAACTTGATCCTCAGATCAAAATCAAAAGTCTTAACGTAGTTTCAGATTCGGTGGGGGATTTGAGTACATTTTTCCTGAACTAGGCGGCACATCGTCATTTCTTGAAATTGACGAAGGAATTAGGTCTTGGTCAGTAGTCTGAATCAGAGTTTGGGTCTGGAAAGGTTCTTCCTAAACTATCTTTCTCGAAAGGTACTATTTCAATTTCTCTTGAATATTTGCTTACAGACATGAATTTCTTATGAGGAATAAAATAATCATTTATCTCGATCTCTGACTTCGATAGTTTAATTGAATTTTCTCATTACCATCTTAGTGAATATAAAACGGTAGCATTTCTTCTCACAGATTATCTACTTATTCATTTTTTTCAATTTTTGCAGTAGAAATTAAACAGAGGATTAAGAGAACCCTTATTTAAATATATTCATTCTATATGCATCTATTTATGCATAAAATCTAATTCTGATGAAAGTCACACTTTTATCATCATAAAAATCATTTATGATGAAAATCACTCTTTTAATATGAAAAAATTTCTTTTATGCATATGTTTATGCATAAAAATCATTTATGATGAAAATCACACTTTTAATATAAAAATATCTTTTATGCATATGTTTATGCATAAAAATCATTTATGATGAAAATCACACTTTTAATATATAAAAATATCTTTTATGCATATGTTTATGCATAAAAATTCACTTATGATGAAAATCACACTTTTAATATAAAAAATATATCTTTTATGCATATGTTTATGCATAAAAATTCATTTATGATGAAAATCACACTTTTAATAATAAAAAATATCTTTTATGCATATGTTTATGCATAAAAATTATTTATGATAAAAATCACACTTTTAATAAAAAAATATTCTTTTATGCATACTTTTATGCACATAAAATTCAATAATGATAAAAGTAACACTTTTATAATAAAAAAATATTCTTTTATGCATACTTTTATGCATAAAAATCAATAATGATAAAAGTAACACTTTTATAATAAAAAAATATTCTTTTATGCATACTTTTATGCATAAAAATCAATAATGATAAAAGTAACACTTTTATAATAAAAAATATTCTTTTATGCATACTTTTATGCATAGAAATCAATAATTATAAAAGTAACACTTTTATAATAAAAAATATACTTTTATGCATAGAAACCAATAATGATAAAAGTAACACTTTTATAATAATAAAAATATTCTTTTATGAATACTTTTATGCATAAAAATCAATAATGATAAAACTAACACTTTTATAATAAAAAAATATTCTTTTATGCATACTTTTATACATAAAAATCAATATGATGAAAGTAACTCTTTTATAATAAAAAAATATACTTTTATGCATTATTTTATGCATAAAAATCCATAATGAAGAAAGTAACACTTTCATAATTAAAAAAATATCAATATGTATCTTTTTATACATAGAATTTAATTCTATTGAAAATCATTCTTTTATAAAAATTAATCAATATGCATCTTTCTATGCATGAATGAAAATGACACTTTTAGAATACTCTAACAATGGGGATTACTCTTTTTGATTTATAAAAGATGAAATTTATTTCACAAATTTTCAAAAAAATTTACCATAACCTCCTTTGTGTATGGCTGACCATTTTTTAATTTTTAACTCTCTAAATTTAATTAGAAGTTTACCAAGAGTATTTAAATCATTCTAATGTAAACATTTTCTACTTATTTAAGAGAAACATTATGAAAAACTTGATTTTATCCAATAATCAATCATCTAGGATAAAGAATGGTTGGATTTACTAAAGAAGAGAGGGGAATGCCTTTTTTCAATGAGGCATAACATCATTTCATTTTAGAGAAGACAAAAATCATAAAAAAACCATAAAAGAAATAAAAAAGAGAAGAATCTCCAACTTACATAGATAATTTGAGAGCTTTCCTTTGGCTTGATGGTTTGAGGGTTCTACTCTTGTTTGAAACAAGAGTGACCACCAATCTTTTAGAAGAGGGAAGGTCAAAAACTAATGAATTATAAGTAAAATTCACAGTTTTTGGCACTTGGGAGAAGTTGGGTAATAGTGCAAAACACTATTGAGTTTCAACAAAGGGGAAGGCATCTATTTATAGGAAAAAGTGAGCTTCTAACCAAGCTAACTGATTCTAGAATTTTCCAGATTAGTTTGGTCAATTTTTGACCATTTTTGGGTCAATTTAGTCTACTTTTTGGATCTAGTTGAAACAGGAGAGAGGAGAGATAAAATATCTCATTATTTGGGAGTTTAAAACTCATTCAAGCATGTGAAATAGGTGCCTCCTTCATGAGGGCAATTCCCCCATACTGAGGTGTCAAAAATGCATCATTTCACCTAAATATCTCTCTTTTTTAACTATTAACCTTGTCCTTAGTCAACTCTTCATCTTATGTGAGTATTTACTCATTTTTGGGGGATTTTTCTTTTATTCTTCTATTTATCTCCTCCCTACATTTGGATGAATCTGATTGGTCCATAGGAACCTTAATTTAAAATTCTAAAAAAATCTTGACCCCCAGGATATGCCTCTTGAACAGATTATACTTAATTTCTAATGCACCTTCTGAAAATCTTTTTGAACTTCTGTTTCAGGGGAACTTATTTTAATGAGATGAGATATTTTTCTATCCAAAAATATTTAAAAACCAAATTACCACTCTCTAGAAGATTTTCTCTCTCTAGGCCAAAACTGGTAGAAACAAGATCTTTTATATTTCTGAAGAGGGATTTGATTATAGGGGAAGATGCTGGACATCTTGAGAGGCTGAGGAGGAATCTTATAGTACCAACATCTAATTCAATTTCCACAGCCGTTCTGAATGTGCCACAGCCATACTAACCCCAAACCAAAGTGCCACGACCATCCCATTTCCTTTCAAGTTGCCACATGGTTGTTCGAACTTTTGCTTCAGATGCCATGGCCGTACCATGCCCCTTCTGAGTTGCCATGGTCATACCGAACACAAACCCAACTACCATGCCCGTTCGCTGAAGATTTCATGCCCGTACCATTCATGTTGCCACGGCTGTGTCCTTTTGGAAAACTATATATATGGGCCCCACGCCCTCATTTCCTCACTTTCAGCTTCCAGTGTACGAAAACTCTTGCAATTTTTTTCTCAAGCCTTCCTTTACTCCCATCCTCTATTAATCATGGTTGACACCTCAGACTTCTCCACCATGGAGGTCCTCCACCACCCTACCCTCAAGAAGAAGTTCTCGGCGGGGGGGGGACCCTTCGAGGAATACGCCTGCCACCCCACACGTTTCACATTTGGGGGAGCCACTGATGATGAAGTAGGTCAGCCTTGCACTCCATGATGATGAACAACCATAAAGTAGAGCACAAGCTCCTTTAATCTATAGGTACATGCTACAGGGCAGCTGCTGTGCTGACCCTGCAGTCGTAACACGCCTCGAGCAGCTAGGGCTCAGAGCCTACCGACAATGGAGCCATGGGGACCGGATCTTTATAACTGCCTGTATTTACAGAAACCTATGATGCTAATCTACACATAGGTGAAGTGCTTGACAATGAGCAGCAGTCGCCACTACAGAGAGTGCACATGAGCGTGGATCTGATCAGAGATTCCCTCTAGCTTCCCTAACTTGTGACTAGCCTTACGTGCGGCCAACCAACACCCCTAAGTTGACCAAAGGCACTTACGGAGGCCCAACAAACAAAGACGGAGTCAAATGGGCTAAAATCACCCAAGAGGAGCTAGTAATGCGAGGGCACTATAGTTTCTTTTGACCACCAGATGAACAAACAAGTTTAGTCATTGTAGCATGTGTACATTAGTCACAAGGGCAACTTGTGAATTGGGTAGAATATCTACACAAAGAGATCCATGCAATTTGCTCAAACCCGCAAGGAAATCTCACAACGGCCACACTCTTAAGCAAAGTTCTCTACCATGCTGCCGGGTGGGAGGAGCTTCCCAAAGCCATTCAGCTCAGTGAGCCAGATGTCACACCCATTTCCATGCCTCCACCACCATCCTCTTTCCAACCACCACCAGCAAAGTGCCATCAATTAGAACCCAAATGTAAGGAGCTCGTCTCCCCAATCACCTAGCCAAGGCCCTACTGAAGATGTAAGACGCAAGGCTACTGAGGAGGAGAGTCAAAAATAATCCTTCTTTGATCAGAATCTTTTTGAAACATTGCCCTTGGACAGCTCAGCGGATTTCCCTCCTCACTGTATAATAGAAGCAGGCCCCTCCTCTCTGTACTCTATGCATTTCAACACGCTAGAGACCCTTCATTGGGCAAGAAGAGTGGGCAAGAAGAGGTAGCTTCAGGTCAAGTCAAGCCTAGGGTGAGAGTGTACATGCGGCACATGGGGCAGTACCAAAGTTTGCCATAGGGTTCTCTAATATGGCCCGGGAGCTCATTACACAAATGACAGATTGTATATACTGCTAGTAGGAGGTGGCAGCAGCCATGGCCCAATGGGAAATGTTAATGGGCGAAGGCTCAGGAGAGGCAGAGCGTTGAAGACCTATACACACCACTAATCTCAACAACCTCCGACTCTAGAACATGCACGATGGAAGGAGCAGCAGCTTGTGTAGGAAATCTCCACCATCACAGAGCTCTAGCAACAACTCTAGTAAGCTCAAGAAGCCACACAAAAGGCCCACCACGACCTCTCCTTAGCCCAATCTATTGCATAGGAATCCCACCATTGAGCTATTACCACAGAGGAGGCCCTTAGAAAGACAACTTGATTTCCAATGCTATAGAGAAATCTCAAAGGAGACACTCTGCGAGAAGGAGGCCAAGCTAGATGCAACCGAGACACGAGCAGCACAACCCCCACTGACACCATCTACCCCCTCCTCCAATGCCATAGAAAGGAAGGTGGATTCTCTCATGGATACTACCACAGAACTACCCCTCCTCACCCTCCCCCCATAGAACCCCTTCCAGCTCCTTGACCTCCCCTAATTGGAGTGTTTGACTCAACCTGCTCTAGCATAACATTTTTCTAGACGAGCCCCTATCTCGCACAACCTACAATTATATCCTCACCAAGCTCCCTCTCTCTAGCATCGCCCTACTACCTCTCTTCTTCTTCCAAGGGCTCATCTCCTTCACCCACCCCCAAATCTTTTATGAGCTCCCTACCCACACTCTCTAAGCCACCCTCACCAGCTAGTGCCACCTACTCTGCTTTGGCTAGCCCACAGAACCAACTGACCCCATCAATCTCTCAGTCCCAGATGGCTTGTGTTCATACCCCTACTCCTCTCAAAGGATAGCTAGTTCTATTCAACATCTCCACCGTAGGGGTTGGCACATACTCGATTTTGCCTGTTGCTCCCTCCACCATGACAAACTCCCTCCATACTCCGTAGTTAGCATACTCATCCTATGCCACAGGTGCCATGTACTACAGATGGAGGTAATGGAAGCCACGGGCATCATCCAGTTTGATGACTCGCATGTGTAATTCCCGATGGACTTTACACCTGAGGAAATGGAAATTTTTTTATTATAAAAGTGTTATTCTCATTAAATTTGATTTTTATGCATAGAAAGATGCATAATAGAAATTTTTTTATTATAAAAGTGTTATTCTTATTAAATTTAATTTCTATGCATAAAAAGATGCATAATGGAATTTTTTTATTATAAAAGTGTTATTCTTATTAAATTTTATTTTTATGCATAGAAAGATGCATAATGGAAATTTTTTTTATTATAAAAGTGTTATTCTTATTAAATTTAATTTCTATGCATAGAAAAATGCATATGGAAATTTTTTTATTATAAAAGTGTTATTCTCATTAAATTTGATTTTTATGCATAGAAAGATGCATAATGGAAATTTTTCTATTATAAAAGTGTTATTCATATTAAATTTAATTTCTATGTATAGAAAGATGCATAATGAAATTCTTTTATTATAAAAGTGTTATTCTCATTAAATTTGATTTCTATGGATAGAAAGATGCATAATGGAAATTTTTTTATTATAAAAGTGTTATTCTCATTAAATTTGATTTCTATGCATAGAAAGATGCATAATGGAAATTTTTTTATTATAAAAGTGTTATTCTCATTAAATTTGATTTCTATGCATAGAAAGATGCATAATGGAAATTTTCTATTAAAAGTGTTATTCTCATTAAATTTGATTTTTATGCATAGAAAGATGCATAAAGGAATTTTTGTATTATAAAAGCGTTATTCTTATAAAAATGGATTTTTATGCATAAATAGATAAAGAAATTCTTTTTATTTTAAAAGTGTTATTCCTATTAAAATTGATTTTATGCATAAAAGGATTTTCTTTTTATAAAAATGTTATTCCCATTGAAGTTGATTTTTATGCATAAATAGATGCATTAAGAGTTTTTATATCAAAATTAGAATTCTCTTAAATTCTATGTTTAAATCCTATGAGTATTTTATAAGTGATTATTTTATTTCTCATTGGAATTCGTAACTAATTTAGAAATCAGTTAAGTGAATATTCAAAGAGAAATTCAGTAAAATAGTAACTGAATTATCAAACCTTTTCGAGAAAGATAGTTCAGGAAAAATCTTATCAAACTCGAACCTTGAATCAGACTATGACCAAGACCAAACTCTTTCGTCAGTTTCAAGGAAAGAAGATGTGACCAATTAGAAAAATACACTCAAAACTCCTGCCAAATCTGAAACTAAGTTTGAGACCCTTCGAATTGATCTGTGGATCAAGGTTATAGAATTCAAGGAATTCTGGTATGAAATTTAGAATTCCGTTCAAGAAGTTTTGGGGATACTGATTCAAGAAATATTCATTGTATTCAAAAGAAAATCAAACCGAAAACTTGCATAGAAACCCTATTTTCTTAAAGGACTGTCTTACGCCAGAATGTTGGAGGGAGCATTTGTGGTATATGTTTTTCTAAGGGAAGTTTGGTTGCAACAGCTGGAGGGGAGTGTTCAAAGGACAGCTCACACGGCAAAGCCTTCCCAAGTCTTGACCAACCTCAGTATGGTTAAAAAATGGTGCGCTTCCGGTACGATGGACGAGGCCCGACGAAGCGTTCCCTAAGTGAAGTGCCAGGACACCTAAGGAGGATCCTGGAGGGTTCTAACTAGGCGATGCACGGGCTCGCGGTGCCTAGGACACCCATGCGTATGTCGTGGAAGATATGTATGATGGACAAAATGATTATTATAATCTGCTGGATCTCATTGTTGACCAGTGGGTCTTAACGGAGAGTCCAAAGTGATACTGTTTTTTGAGAAACAAGGGACTGGATGGAAATTTTGAGTTATGATATCTGTAACCAATAACTCTTTGTCAATGGATTATTTTATATGTTAAAGTTTTAAAGAGGAGTGTGTGCGTATCTGTATTTGAAAGCAAAAGTTAAGAAAGACATTCAATTATGGTGGGTGGGTGAGTAATTGTCTAGTTCTATCGATTCCAGTGGTGGCTTGGGTGGTGGCTAACCCATGGGCCAGATGGGGTTAGGCTGGAATCAGTGTAGTTTTAATAATTAAATTGAAATAATAGGAATATGCTTAGAATTTGAGTAGTTAAATAAAACCTTGAAGAATTTCTCAAATGAGTAGATCAAGGGCTGTGCCTGATTTCGGTTAGGAAAAAAGTGTTGATTTCCTTAGATGATTAGATCAACGGTTGTGCCTGATTTTGGTTAGGAAAAAGCATTGATTTCTTCAAATTAAGTCATTGATAGTTTTCCATTCTATCTGGTTTAATCAGGTGAAGGATAGTTTAATCTCTTGAACCCATTAGAAAATTCGTTAAGAAAATCAAAAAGGTGGAATCATCCCCGTTTTTCGGGCAAGGAAAATTTTCCCGGTTTCGATTTCGGAATGACCACCAGATTAGTCTCGTGTCCGGACATTCGAGGACGAGGCCCCGAGTGGGAAACCCTGCCCCGCGTAAGAGGAAGCTACTTCCGTTTTGTTAGCAACCGAGAATGCGCGGAGGGGGCAGAGGGGTCTCACAGCTAGGAAGACTAGTTTTGGGCCCCCAATTACATATCAATTGATTTTGCAAGAGAACTATACAAGCTGGGCAAAGATGATATCCTCATGAGGTGTGTGCAAGAAGATGAGTTCGTCATGGTATTAGAAGAGGCACACTTGGGAATAGGCGGAGGACATTTTCCTAGACACGTTATCGCTCACAAAGTACTTCAAGGTAGGGCTATGGTGGCCTATGTTATTTGGAGATGCCATAGAATTTGTGAAAAGATGTGAGGAATGTCATCGATTTTCTATTCCGTACAGGAGGACAAAATGCCACCTACCCCTATAATTGTGAGACAGCCCTTTGAGAAATGGGGTATTGATTTGTTGGACCCATTAGTCCAGTAGCACATCTGTCATAAACTCATTACGTGATCATAGAGCCAACAGACTATTTCACCAAGTGGGCAGAGGTGAGAGCCTCTAAAAAAGTTGATGTTTAAACTACAATCAACAAGTTCTTGTATATGAACAGATCATTTCCAAATTTGGTTGCCCACTAAAATTAGTTAATGATTGGGGCTCACATTTCATCAATGAGGTAATTGAATATTTACTCACGGGATTCCTTGTAATCTATCAGAAATCATCACCTTATTATCCACAGGGCAAATGGACTCCTCCACATGCCTTCCACACTCCCTAACTTGTAGCCTTATGGTGAATACTATATTAATAATACAATTAAAATGTGTTAGCCGCCCGCTGAGAGGTTGATTGACTTAGAAAAACTTGATGAAACCAGGATTATTGCATGGCATGGTCTTATGGTCAAGAAATTACGGAGAAAACATTGGTTTGACCATAACCTAAAACATAGAGTTAGAAACGGGGACCTTGTCCTCATGTATGGTGTTGGAAGCACCAAGAAAAAGAAACTAAAATACAAAGGGCTAGGATCTTTTAGAGTGTCTCAAATCACCCCTCAAGGGTCATTCCAAATTGAAACCATCAATGGGGTAGAAATGGAGGGATATATCAACGGAAGTAAGCTCAAAAAATATCATGGACCTCTAACCTAGGAAATGCTCGCATAAGAGCATCTTCTAAAATAAAAGAAAGAACTAGTCAAGGAAAAAATCAAGTAAGCTCAAGAGGAAGCCAAGGCAAGGGAAACCAAAGCAAAACAGAGACTCCAAGGGAGAACGCTACGTGTAAATATGGCTTCACTCACCTTGCTTGAAGAGGATGACCTAGATATTGAGCCCGCATGCCTCAATGTAAATGTCTCTACAAAGGGTAGTCACAGAAAGAGCATTGCATTCATTGATATACGAGATCAAGTCATAACTTGATTTCCTATGAAACATGGGTAGCTCTAAACAAACCCCACCTAGAGGCAACTAGTGCACAGGTTTGTAGTGTGCATTTATCACTTACGTAAACAATGGGATTTTTTAATGTTAACATCTCTATCAGAAATTATCCCTTGGTTGGAAAGATATTTGTTATGCATGAACCATGGAAGAGGATATGATTATTCGACGATCCTGGATTTGTCGCCACAGCAACTATAACATCTAATGGAAAAATGGACAAGTACAACTTAATGATGGTAATGACACCATGACCATCCCATTATGGAGTTCCTTGAATAAGGAAAAGCAGGCAATTACATGCGACATGGAGCTGCTAATACTAAGCAAAGCGGAAGAATCAACAGAATAGGCATCCACCTCAAACCAGCATCGCCATTCAGGAGGACCATAGAAAAGATATCGAATTTATCTAGTTAAACAAATCCTAGCTTCAAGCCCAAGGATACTATGATAGTGACAAAACCTCATGGGTATCAGGGCAAAGACACAAAGCTACATGCACAAGCCAAGGGGATCAAACCACGGAGAGAAAGAAACAACCCAAGCATGCCCGAACACCACTTGAAATTCAAAAGAGGTGGATAAGAAAAGACTTACTAGCAGTGCAGGACTACTATCAAGGAAATGCAAAAGTATGGGTACCAAAAACCAACACAAGATCCAGTGCGGCATTTACCTCCAACAAAACAAAAGAGAGCCATAGGCACAATTAGAATCAAGGCCTAGATATATCAAGTTTCAAGGCAGTGCCGAAATTGGTTTGGAGGAAGAAAGACATTCACCCGGGAGTGCAACACCTCCAACGTCACCCCAAAAAGAGATCAGGAAGAGCCAAGTTTCAAACAATGGGAAGACTGAAGTAACGCCACATGCACAAGAAATGCAATAGATTCATGAAGATTCAATAGATGTACTCCTTACTATATGGAAGGAAAGCTAAGAAGTTCTCACTGAGAACTAAAATGTCTCAACAACGCCTACCCACAAGCTCCAAAGTATCAAAGTACCTAGATCCAAGCCATAACTTCCAATTAAATGGGTACAAGGTAAAGGATTATGCATCTCACGTCATAAAATGTCCAACCCATTTCATGCCGTGAAACAAGTTCATACATTTCACATGCTCAGTTCTCCTCCTCTCAATGCATATTATTTGATTTTGTAATGTTTGAGCATACAGGACTCCCTAGGGTATCAACAAGTGCATGCATCAAGCACAAGAGGTTTTCATGTCATGAAACACTCCAGGTTGTTTCATGTCGTGAAACGCTTTAGTCTATTTCACATAGTGAACCACCTTATGCTAGTTCACGCCGTGAAATGTTTAAAAAGTTCTCGCAAGTCATCTTTGGACACATGGCATGCCCAATAAAGATGGTCATCGGTGCCTCCAACGGACAAAACATAAATACATTGTCTTTCCTCTTTCATGCACTTTCATCATCATCATCTTCTTCCAGAGCTTCTTCTCCGCCGTCTACTAGTTGATTGCGATCATTGTCTGTGCTCCATCCTCCCAGCACTTTGCCACATTCGTCTCTCAGGTAGAAGCTCTAAGCTTTACTATGTGATTCCTTCAATCATTGGTTATCATGTGATTATTCTTGAGATGGCTTGCACATACTCACTGGTTTCTCATGGCCATCATGCTTGCATTTGCTGCCTTTATTTTCCCTTTTATTCTTTTGTCTTCCCTTGCATTGTTTCAATCAATACTTTCTCTCGCACTCAAAAAAGGATGCGGGATTGGAACACGTGAAATAGCAATCTGTTGTTTCACGGCATCAAATCCCCATCTGCACTTTCATGGAAAATACATTGTTGTCCTACATCCACCTCATGATGATCGCTCACGCAATAGATACAACTCACTACTAGCACACCTCACAAACTTTCAACCCATGAAATATACTCTGTTATTTCATGAAATAGCTGTTTCAGGAATTTGATATTTCATGGGTTAACTGTTTCATGGAATAGCTGTTTCACTAATCTGATATTTCACGGATTACTTATTTCACAAAATAGCTATTTCATGGAATAGTTGTTTCACGAATATGATATTTCATGGGGTAGCTATTTCACAAAATAGATGTTTCACAAAATAGCTATTTCATGGAATAGTTATTTCACGAATTTAATATTTCACGAGTTAATTGTTTCATAGGTTAGCTATTTCACGAAATAGTTTTTTCATGAATATGATATTTCACGAGTTATGTATTTCATGGGTTAACAATTCACACTATGAAATATACTATGCTATTTCATGGTTTCCCATATCACGAATTAATAGTTCACACCATTCTGCTCTTGCACACCTAACAATTTCACAAATTCACCATTCCATACCTACTAACACTTTCATGTCATGAAATGCAATCTGCAATTTCATGTCGTGAACTCCACTTTGTTGTTGCAACTTCTTGTTTGACGGTAAATACTAATTCACGTAGTCCATTGTTACCCTGCTAATTCACCACATCACTCCATTATCATTGTTGCTCATGGTACTAACACTCTTTCCATCATATGTCATTGATTAGCGCACCATTAACACACGAGCTCCTACAAGTCAACAACAACTGATGCTCTATAATTGTGAATATTACAGATAGCTACCACCAAGGACTCTAACCTAGAGTTTGAAGGAACCCCGACTGTGACTCAAGCCAACGCCACAGGATCACGACCACGAAGAAAAAGAGAGAACCACAGGGAAACAAACTAATTTATTTGGGGCCTTATGCGAAGGATGTCAACGGTACCATGCTCCAAGAAGCCATCCAAACAAAACAGGGCAAGATTCTCTTTCAGTACCACAACCCAAAGTGTCTGAAGATCTTAGAAGATACATATGTCTAGTATAAGTTACTGGAAAAGGTGGGGCTGGGCAAGATGGTAGAAATACTCTCCCGCACATTCAACCAATCCCTATTGTAGAATTTATAAAATCTTACTGACAAAAATACCAAAAGGGGGATGATCACAAATCTGGATGGCTCCATAGAATAGGTACACATCTCCAAAACAGTGATAGGAGAGGTTCTTCAACTACCACCATCCATTCCATCACATCGATGAGATGCCAATGGAAGATATGTTAAAGAAGGTTGCCTACAATTTAAATGGTGTTGAATATGATAACGTCAAGGAATAGGTAGATGAAAGAGCTTGCAGGGCCATGTATAATAGGATACCTCTTCACAGAATAGCAAAGGTGCATGAAGAGAAGGAAGAGGATTGGGCTTGGTTCATACATAAAGAAATGGAGCATGACCTCAAGTCCCACCCCAGTCCAAGGTGTACAACCCTTACCTTATCTACTTAGACATGTAGGCGATATTCCAATACCCCAAGGAACTCAGGAACATAAAGTATCACACGCCCAGATGCAACAGGGGGTTCATGGCGGATCCTGCACACCTCATAGCAAACTTGTAGCAAGGACAAGCTGTCCTTCAAGATACCAAAGAGATCCTAAAGGAAATAACCGAAGGAGTCAAGGAAGGTAAGAAGCCGCACAAACCAAAAAAGATGAGAGGCAGTATACAGCAAGTGTGAGACCCCCGCCCCCCCCCCCCCGCCTGCGATGCACCCTCCGGGGGCACTGGCGGCGGAAGCAGTGTCAGCCTTTCACACGGGGCAGGGATCTACACTCTGGGCCTCGCCCACGGATGTCCGGTGCCCGGTGGTTCCTCCGAAACCAAACCCAGAAAACTTCCCTCGCTCGGAAGGCATGGGCGATTCCACTAGGAAAATCATCTAACGCGAGAATTAATCTAACGAGTCAAGGTTTTAATTAACCAAATTGATTCGATCGAACCCGTAAGTCACATGGTCAGATCAAGGAAGACTTGCACTTTGATCCACACAATTACCGCTTTTTTCCTCCTTTAGCGAGGCGCAGCCCCACTGATTCCCTCCCACACAACAAGGGTCTTCCTAGGACTTAATCTGACTAATGTAACTTAATCGTATGTATCTGTATCAAAGGAATCCCTTGATCTAGCCTAACCCCAACTAGCCCATGGGTTAGCCAAATGCCCAACCATTGAATTGGTGGAATTCCGTTATATAAAAATTTTGGTTATGTTTTGTCTCGAGTACCGACGAAAAGAGTTCCCAGGCCCCCTAGCCGACGGTTCAAGCAAAATTCAAGGTAGTCACACCACTTACACACCTAATATGAAATTGCCTTTTTAACAGATTCGATTGTCTTTAAAACAATCTTTCAATGAAACCATAATATTACTGATCATAATCCTCCAAAATATCCAGTCCACCGTTTTACAAAAATTATCATCCGGACTCTCCCCATTGAAGACTAGCTGGTCAACCAATATCAAAATCTAGTTCACAAAAGTAGTTCCTTTCCAGTTCATCCATATCTTCCTCGACGTACGCATGGGTATCCTAGCAACCGCGAGCCCGTGCATCACCTAGTCACAACCCTCTAGGATCCTACTTAGCTATCCTAGCACTTCACTCAGGGACCGCTTCATCGTCCTCGCCCATCGTACCGAAAGCGCACCATTTTAACCATACCGAGGTTGGTCAAGACCTCGGCAGGCTTTGCCAAGGTGAGTGACATCCCTCGAGACAACTCCCCACCAACTGTTGTTACAAACAAATCTCTCGTTAGTTAAATCACAAGCCAAACGCTTCCTCTATCATTCTAGCATAAAACAGTCCTTAAAAAAACAAGCAGAGTTTCTATGCAAGTAGAATTCCCAATTTGAATTTGATTACACAAAACCTTTTTTTTCACAATCCAGATTTTCTAAAGGGGAAACATTGGTCTCGCATTAGGGTAATCTACCCATCAATTTCACTAAATTTCCAACTTAATTCTTGGTGATTTCGATTAAAGGAAAACTTCCCTAATTCAGCGATAGTCTATTCTTAGTATCAAAGATTTGGAATTGGTCACGAGGCTTTTGCTTGATTCAGATTCAAGAGATGGGCAAGTAATTTACTGGCCGCCATTCTCACGGTCGTAGTCTAACCAAAAATTATTCGGTTTACTTCTAACTTTGATTCCTAATAAGGATTTTCTTTAGATAAATTAACGAAACTTCTAACCGTAAGGAAAATTCTAACTTTATGAAATTCATTCCTTCCTAACCACAATAGAATTAAGAAATAGTTCTATACGAGAATAATGAGATTTTATAAAAACACCCTTCTTCCAATAATCCAATTTTGAGTATATATCATTTTGTTGATTTATCTACATATAAATATCTTAAAATATTCTTTCCACCAATTTAATCTTCAACATTAGTATAACCTAATTTCCTACGTGAAATTATGGTGAAAATATTTCTTTTAACATCAAAATTAATTTAGATTTTTTTCTACAATGAAAATTTCTCTTTTTAAATAAATACAAATATCTATATTTTGGAATATTCCAAAAATACCTCTTTTAACATTTAAATGATAGAATCCCGAATGTCATGGGAATTCCTCTTTTTACTTCTAAATTCTTATGCATAAAAATAAATTTATCAAAATTTTCTCTTTTCTCTTAATTACATAATTATGCATAAATACTAAAAAAAGTATTTTTCATGAATGTGATAAAAATCATTCTTTTTGCTTAAAATATCTAAACCTAGAATATGGTAGGAATTCCTCTTTTAGTATTATGCATAAAAATAAGATATGTATTTTTTTTCTAAAAAAATTGCCATAGCTTCGCTGCTATTATTGATAATTCTCAATTTTTTTAATTGAATGAAAACTTGTAATGAAAACATGATAGAAACTCTTCTTTTAAGCTTAAAATTAAACTATGTATACTTAGCATAATTATAAGCATAATTATGATTATTTTTCTTGATTAAACTAAATTAAACATTCCTCATTTCCAAAATTGTTAGTATAATTCTCTTCCCATTTAGAATGAGTTAAAGTAATTTTTTCTACTCATAAACAATCTAAAAAGAATTAACCATCATTTTTACTAACTCAAAATCATGAAAATATCAATTCTTATTCTCTAGCTTATCAAGCCTAGAGTTTAGATTTGAAACAAGAGATTATCATTGAGAAACATCCTTTTGCTAAGGATCTAGCCATAAAGATGATTAATCTTTTTAAGAGAGATTTTCTTAAGGAAAACATTATAATTAAGCATCAAGATTAACTTAATTCTAATTAGACATTAAGAATCTTTGGGAAAGCTTGATTTGAAGAAAAACCATTACTTTAAAAGCTTCTCAAGCTTGAGAGGGGTTGAGAAGAAGAAAGTCATTGAGATCATTTAAAAAAACCATAAAAATTAGTCTTACCTCTAAGTTTGGCTTGATTCTTTAATTAGCAGTGAAGCCCCCAAGCAATCGTTTGGCCACCAAGAGGAGAAGAGCAATCTTCAAGAGTTGTTGGAGAAGAGAGAAGCTCCAAGCTCCCAAGAGAAGAGGCAATTTAAGGGGGATAATAAAAATATGCTAATTTTTAGGGTTATACTGGCATGGTATATATAAAAGATGAAAATACAAAGAAATGAGGGTCTATTTATTTAGGTGAGGGAGGGCACTAACCAAGTCCAACCGGGCTCTAGAGCTTTCAAGCTTTAGTTTGACACAATTTGGACAAGATTTGGACTAGTTTGGCTCCCTTTTTTATCCAGTTTGCTCAAGGAGAGAGGAGAGATAAAAATATCACATTTTTTTGAATTAAAAAACCCAAGCAATGATGAAGAAAAAGGCGCCTACTTGATGCCTTACCAAGGTGTCAAAAATTCATCACTTCTCCTAAATATCTCATTTTTAATAATATACCTTAATTTTTAACTAATAAACCTTGTACTCAGTCAACTCTTCATCTTATGTGAGCATTTACTCATTTTTGGTTATTTTCTTTTATTCTTTGGATTTATCTCATCCCAACACTTGGATTAATCCTATTGACCCATTAGAACCTTAATTGGACCATAATCCAAATTTTTTTGAAATGTGGACCCTTAGGCTAAGGCCTTTAATACACATATTTAATTGATTCCTAATGCACATTGGAGAATTTATTTTGAACTTCTTTTTCAGGGAAATATATCTTAGATATTAGGAGAATTTTTATATCAAACAATATCTCAATATTAAATTACCTCTCTCTAAAATATTTCTTCTCTCTAGGCCAAAATAAGGTAAAATAATATTTTCTCGCATTTTGAAATAGGGGATGATTACAAGGGATCAAGGTAAAAGCTTATTCATTATAAGTCAAGCTCTTCCTCATCTGTGAGAGAGGGTCTGGCTATCGGCCACCACGGTTCGTACGCCTCATGATTCTGCCAAAAATGATACATTATTAAATTCTTATTTGATTTCGTCAACAAGATCCTAAGACTTAAGAGGTTCGGAAAATAATTGCTTAAACAAGATAATCGATCTTATTGGAGATCTACGACATATGTCCGAGGAACAGATCTTGTTTCTTCAATTCGTCATATAATAAACAAATCACTTATATAACTAAGAATTTTCCACAAAACATTTCTTTATTTACATAAAGGTTGCAATATGTACATAGAGCATCCTGGCTCCATAAAATCAAAACCTCCGTGGTATAAGCATGAGAGGGCGATATTGGGCTACTGGCATGCCGCGATAAAATTGTTCCCTTACTGCTAAAGACACTATAATCTTACTACTTGGGATAAAACGTCTAAGAAGTCTATAAATATGACAAGAAAGCCTAAAATCTCGAGGTGTGGGGTGATACAGGATAACACCGCGAACCACCTTTAGCTTCAACAAGACCATGGCTAAAGAGATATTCTTCCTCAACATCAAGAGCTGGTTGCAAGAGGCATGGACATATTGCCATACGTGCCACTTATGGTGCCGTCTCTCAGCCGGGTCCGGGAAATATAATTACTCGAAATGATTTGCAAGTCTTGCTCTGCCCGTTCGAGTCGTAGTGGAGGAGAGGATATGCTCAAAGGCAAAAGCAATCATATCCTAAGACTCGGGAATACCAGATAAACATGGAACTTCCATATATAAAACCAAATTCATGGATTAAAAGTCTTCATTAATGAAGCTTAAGGAATGAAAACACAATACGTAAATGCTCTTTCTCAGTTTTTATTATAAATTTTTGATAAAATTTGTTTTTCCTTCTTAGCTTTTAACAAACTCTGATACCAGCTGTGAGACCCCCACCCCTCCTCTGTGTGATGCCCCCTCTGGGGGCGCTGGCAGTGCAAGCAACATCATCAACCTCTTGCCTGGGGCAGAGATCCACACTCGCGGCCTCACCCACCACCACAAATGTCCGGACAAGAGACTAGCCTGGTGGTTCCTCCGAAACAGAAGCCAAAAAACCTCCCTCGCCCGGAAGGCGCGGGCGATTCCACCAAGAAAATCATCTAACGCAAGAATTAATCTAACGAGTGAAGGTTTTAATTAACCAAACCAATCCGACTGAACCCGTAACTCACATGGTCAGATCAAGGAAGAGACTTGCACTTGGTCCATAGAATCACCGCTTTTTTCCTCCTTTAGCGAGGCACAGCCGCCGCTGATTCCCTCCCACAGATTTTTGGTTATGTTTTATCCTAGGTACCGAGGAAAAGAGTTCCCAGGCCCCCTAGCCGGCGCTTCAAGCAAAATTCAAGGTAGTCACACCACTTACACACCGAATATGAAATTGCCATTTTAACAGATTCGGTTGTCTTTAAAACAATCTTTCAATGAAATTGCCATTTTAACAGATTTGGTTGTCTTTAAAACAATCTTTCAATGAAACCATAGTATTAGTGATCATAATCCTCCAAAATATCTAGTCCATTGTTTTACAAAAATTTCATCTGGACTCTCTGTATAAGACCAACTGGTCAACCAACGAGATCCAATATCAAAATCCAGTTCACAAAAGTAGTTCCTTTCCAGTTCATCCATATCAAAATCCAGTTCACAAAAGTAGCTCCTTTCTAGTTCATCCATATCTTCCTCGATGTATGCATGGGTATCCTAGCAATTGCGAGCCCGTGCATCACGTGGTCAGAACCCTCTAGGATACTACTTAGGTGTCCTAGCACTTCACTCAGGGACCGCATCGTCGGTCCTCGCCCATCGGAAGTCCACCATTTTAATCGTTACCGAGGCTGGTCAAGACCTCAGTAGGATTTGCCGCAAGCGAAGTCTCACGACGACGACTCCCCACCAGCTCTTACACGAATCTCTCGTTAGTTAAATCTCTCGTTAGTTAAATCATAAGCCAAATGCGTAAAACAGTCCTTTAAAAAAAAAGCAGAGTTTCTATGCAAGTAGAATTCTCGGTTTGAATTTGATTCCACAAAACCTTTTTTTTTTTTACAATCCAGATTTTCTTAATGAGAATCATTGGTCTCACATCAGGGTAATCTACCCATCAATTTCATTAAATTTCCAACTTAATTCTTGGTGATTTCGGTTAAAGGAAAACTTCTCTAATTCAGTGGTAGTCTATTCTTAGTATCAAAGATTTGGAATTGGTCACGACGTTTTTGCTTGATTCAGATGCGAGAGATGGGCAAGTAATTTACTGGCCGCCATTCTCATGGTCGTAGTCTAACCAAAAATTATTCGGTTTACTTCTAACTTTGATTCCTAAGGATTTTCTTCAGATAAATTAACGAAACTTCTAACCGTAAGGAAAATTCTAACTTTATAAAATTCATTCCTTCCTAACCACAATAGAATTAAGAAATAGTTCTATACGAGAATAAGGGGATTTTATAAAAATACCCTTCTTCCAATAATCCAATTTTGAGTATATATCATTTTGTTGATTCATCTACATATAAATATCTTAAAATAATCTTTCCACCAATTTAATCTTCAACATTAGTATAACCTAATTTCCTACGTGAAATTATGGTGAAAACTCTTCTTTTAACATCAAAATTAATTTAGACCTTTTTCTACTTAAATACAATGAAAATTTCTCTTTTTAAACAAATACAAATATCTATATTTTGGAATATGCCAAAAATCCCTCTTTTAACATTTAAATGATAGAATCCCGAATGTCATGGGAATTCCTCTTTTTACTTCTAAATTCTTATGCATAAAAATAAATTTATCAAAATTTTCTCTTTTCTCTTAATTACATAATTATGCATAAATACTAAAAAAGTATTTTTCATGAATATGAAAAAAACCATTCTTTTTGCTTAAAATATCTAAACCTAGAATATGGTAGGAATTCCTCTTTTAGTATTATGCATAAAAATAAGATTTGTATTTTTAAAAAAAATTTACCATAGCTTCGCTGCTGCTATTACTGATAATTCTCAATTTTCTAATTGAATAAAAACTTGTAATGAAAATATGATAGAAACTCTTCTTTTAAGCTTAAAATTAAACTATGTATACTTAGCTAATTATAAGCATAATTATGATTATTTTCCTTGATTAAACTAAATTAAACATTCCTCATTTCCAAAATTGTTAGTATAATCCTCTTCCCATTTAGAATGAGTTAAAGTAATTTTTTCTACTCATAAACAATCTAAAAAGAATTAACCATCATTTTTACTAACTCAAAATCATGAAAATATCAATTCTTATTCTCTAGCTTATCAAGCCTAGAGTTTAGATTTGAAACAAGAGATTATCATTGAGAAACATCCTTTTACTAAGGATCTAGCCATAAAGATGATTAATCTTTTTAAGAGAGATTTTCTTAAGAAAAACATTATAATCAAGATTAACTTAATTTTAATTAGACATTGAGAATCTTTGAGAAAGCTTGATTTGAAGAAAAACCATTACTTTAAAAGCTTCTCAAGCTTGAGAGGGGTTGAGAAGAAGAAAGTCATTGAGATAATTGAAAACAAAACCATAAAAATTAGTCTTACCTCTAAGTTTTTCTTGATTCTTTAATTAGCATTGAAGCCCCCAAGCAATCCTTTGGCCACCAAGAGGAGAAGAGCATATTTTGATGGTTTCTCAATGGTAATAATGTGGAAGCTTGTTCAAGAAGATTGCGGCGCCCACAATGGAATAACGGCGTGGTGATGATGCGGCTTGGCGGCTACCCTGATAATAGCATTCTATCTTCAAATATAATGGTTTTACTTGATTTAGGGTGCACACATTGTAAATGCCACAAGTATGCTTGATAAATACTTTGGTATGGTAGATAGGCTAGTGATGTGAAAAATAAAAGTGGGCCTTCATGCTCACATGGATTTAATTGTATTATTAATATGGTATTCACCATAAGACTACAAGTTGGGGAGTGTGGAAGGCATGTGGAGGAGTGTGTGTAGGTGCATAATTGGGAAAGATTCTTCTAGAATGCCTACATGGAATGCCTACAAGTTGGGGAGTGTGAAAGGCATGTGGAGGACTGTGTGTAGGTGCATAATTGGGAAAGATTCTTCTAGAATGCCTACATGGAAGAGGAGAATTAGGCCATGTGTAAGTGGGATCTCCACCTACATGCCACTTAGACTTGGCTATTATCTCATCACACTTTCAAAGTCAAAAAGTCTTCAATTTAATAATCAATAGAAGACTTAGCCTAAGAGGACAATTGATGGTGACATCTACCCTTATGTCACTGAAGGGTTGAAGATTTTTATGTTGTAATTTGTAACAATGGAAGAGAGGGTGATTCTCCACCTATAAAAGGAGCCCTCCTCAATTGAGCATTTTGTGTCATTGCCATTCTCTTATCTTCAAACCCTTATTCAAACACTCTCTTTACATGTGAATGTCTCATTTAGCATTAGCTCCTCATGCTCAGCCCAAGTTTGGACCTCTTTGATGATTCATAATAAGTGGGATAAGGAGTTATTATCTTGGCGGGCCTGTGACTTCTCAAGGTAGCCCTTGCCTTATTGCCGCCCTCCTTTGGAGGTACCAATGGTTTTAGCGATAATGAGCATGTGAAAAGACTTTGGGGACCATAGGTAAATCTTTACGATTGTCCGCTGAGAAATGTTAACCCTTACCCTTAGCTTGAATCATGAAGGAGATGAGAGGCAAGAGGCTATGTGAAAATTGAGGTTTCATGCAAAGAGAGGGATGTGCAGATTTTGTGGTCCAATACCCAAATTTCAACCGGTAATTACTCATCACTCAGGTATTGGTTTCTAAAATTGATCATATGGCTAGGAAGCTCCTTATATTCTCTTTCCACTCATATAACTAATTTATTAATCCTTTACTTCATTGATGATCAAAATTTCTCCCAAAGTTGCTAACTTTTAGGTGAATTTTGACAGTTTTATAGTCTTGTAGTAAAATGCTCATAACTTTTCGCTCGGTTGCCCGTTTTTGAAAGTTTTTATATAGGCGCGAAGCTCTTTTCAAGCTCTACGCACCTATGTAATCCTATTTTACAAAGTCAATATGGATTTAAAACTGTAATTCTCTATGTATCTCTATTTTTATAGACTTTTGGCCATTATTTCTTCTTAATAATGATTAATTCCTCCTAATCTCTTATCAAAAGGCAAATCCCATGTGTCTTATCCTCTTGTAAGTGATTGATATATTCTTTTACTTTAATATGTTCCGTCCAAGTCGTCCAATTCAAACAGATGAACCTTACCAACATTCCCCGTATGTTTCCGTTTCACATAATTCTGAGTCGGAAGATTTTCTTCCAACAAAGAATTGCCCTCTTGTTTGGAGCTGCAAGACTGGCAGAAATTCTTGCTTCTCCGGAGCCTTTCATCTTTCCGTCCATGAATTATGATCTCACCTTTGATGTGTATATCTTTATCTTAACCTAGGGAGAGAAAGGGAGGTGAGGAGGCTATGAGGTTTCATATAAGTGTGTTTTGATTCTAAGAAGTGACCGAAGTCAAAACCCCAACTTTGTGTCATATCTTTTGGTGGAGGTAACGGGCAGGTTTTACTTAGAATTATTCTATTTTAACCTCAAGGTCCCGCATGATTAAAGAAAAGTTATTTTGAAAAAAGTAAATTTCTCTTGTTGCTACTCATTTTTTGGTGCAAGATGTTCAACATTCCGGTGTTCCAAGGATCGGAAGGAGAAGACCCGGGGAGTTATCTCCGAGAGGTTAACCGAGCATGCCGCTTGACGGGTTGGTCTATGAAGGAGAGGGCATAAATACTTCCAGATTTCTTGGAGGGTGTGGCCTTAACTTGGCATGAGGCGTTGCCAAAGGAGTCCAAGAATGATTGGGAAAGGTTGACCAAAGCAATGAAGGAGAGATTTGGAACAGTGGAGTCACCAAATGCTTTACTATTACAATTGGATCAGATTTTCCACCAAAAGGAAGGAGAGTCAGCCTTGTTCATCAAATATCAACAAGCTGCTTTACATGTTGTTGCTTCTTCTTCTTCACCTTCTATGGGAGATTCAAAGAGTTCTTTAGCAATGGAGCACCTTAAGATGAGCAAGTTTATTAGGGCTTTGGATCCCCGCTTGCATGGAAAAGTTCTTAGCAAAGATCCCACTAATTTTAAAGAGGCTCTTCGTATTGCTTTGAAGAAGGAGGCCACTCTTCATATTGAGTCCACATTCCAATCTTCTCCGAGTGTGCCGACCCCACCACGAGTAGAGATAGCCTCAACATCTCAGGTACAAGCTCCATCCTTGGATCATAACATTGCACAACTTATGGCAGAATTTGTTGATTTGAAGTTACACTTAGTCAAGGCCACCTAGGGTTCCACGAGTTGAGGATAAACCTAGGGATAGGAGTAAGGGGCACTATCGCACTGTTGATTTGAAGTTACACTTAGTCAATGCAAGGCCACCTAGGGTTCCACGAGTTGAGGATAAACCTAGGGATAGGAGTAAGGGGCACTATCGCACTGAGTGTCCAAAATTGAGAAAAAGAGAGGATAAAAGTTTAGCACTTTTAGAGGAAACATGCTCAGAAGAAGAAGAGGAAACATTGATGCCATTAATGGAAAAAAGGGGGTCGTAAAACTAGGAGTCAAGAAGAAGAAGAACAAGAAGATAAATCTGAAGAAGAGGAGAAAAATAAGAAGAAGAAGAAGTTGTCTAGGAGAAAAATTGGACAATTTGACTTTCCTCTTGGACAAGGATCTCTTAGTTATGACCTCTTAACAGATCTTAGGAAGAAAACAGCACAAATCACATTTGGGCAGCTTTTGGCACTCTCTCCCAAGCTCAGAAAGGAATGGGGTAAGCTGGCTAGCACAAGGGAATCTAAGAAAAAGAAGAAGAGGGATAATGGGACTCCTATGGCTCAAAAGGTGGATATTGATGTAGGAGATGATGTGCCTATGATTGATGTCATCATTGAGGGGCAAATAATTTCTAATGCATACATTGATGGAGATGCGTCAATCAATGTCATGAGTGAAAAAAACAATGAAAGATGCCGATTTAAAGTTGTCTTCTACTAACTCTCCCTATCGCATCAAACTTGCTGATAATCCTAGGGTGAAAACCTTAGGAATTGTCAAGAATTTGGGAGTGTATGTATGTGGTATTTCTGTGCCTACAACTTTCCAGGTCATTCCTACAAAGCCTGATGCTAGGGCTTACCCATTGATATTGGGTAGGCCATGGCTTCACCAAGTGAAGGCAATTCAAAAGTGGGAGACAGGTGATCTTATTCCACAAGGTGAGAATAAGAAGGTACACTACAACATCAAGAGTCATCCGCAAGAAAGTGGTAAGAGGTGAACCTTCAACTTCCAAAAGTTCAGAGTCAGAGTCATCCGATGAAGAGGAGACAAGTGGTAGCTCCGAAGATTCCATCTCAGAAGGGGAGGTGGAGGGAGTTGCATTTGGTCTTTCCCTAGGAAGGGATCGATGGGATGCTGAAGACAATGGAGCCTCGGAAGGGGAAGCTTCTTCAACCATGTTCAAGAAAGTAGATGTGGACCTCACTAGTCTTCACCAACAGAATGAGCTTCTTCTTGACATGAGTCCATAGCAGGTACTGAAAGGGAGAATTACTTAAAAATGCTGGATGGGTTTCCTAACCTTTTTGCAAACAGCTACTCACAAGTACACCAAGTTACCCTAGTAGAGCACAAGATTGATCTCAAGCCCCAAAGTAAGCCAGTGGTACAGCGGCTAAGGCATTTGGGAGTAGTGCAAGTGGAGGTGCTTAAGAATGAGTAACTAATTTGCTTGAAGCTGGATTTATTTTTCCAGTAGAGAATTTAGAGTGGAATCCCCTAGTTGTAGTCACTTCCAAAAAGGGTGGAAAATGGCATGTGTGTATGGACTTTCGCCCTCTGAATGCATGCACAAAGAGGGATTATTATCCTCTACCCTTTCAGGATGAGATTTTAGATCAAGTTGTAGGTCATGAGTTGTATTCAGTGTGTGATGGATACTCTGGATACTTTCAAATCCGGATTTATGAAGAAGATCAAAGGAAAACCTCATTTATCACCCCTTGGGGAGTGTATGCCTATAGGGTGATGCCATTTGGCTTGACCAATGCACCAGCAACTTTTCAACGCTTCATGAGTCAGGTATTTGCACCTTACTTGGGAAAGTTTATAAGGGTATTTCTGGATGATTTTTGCATTTATTCAAGCCGCATGGATCACTTGGAAAAGTTGAGGTTGGCCTTGCAAAGTATTGATGATGCAAAAGGGTGTCTTAATCCTGGAAAATGCCGCTTGGCACGAAGGAAGGTGGTTCTCTTGGGACATGTTATCTCAGAAGAAGGCATAGAGATGGATCCTGAGAAGGTGCAGGCAATTGTGGCCCTTCCACCACCTACCAATGTAAGGGAGGTAAGGAGGATTTTGGGTAATACAAAGTATTACCAACGCTTTGTTGACATGTTCTCTGAGAAGATGTATCCTATAAATGTGTTGACAAAGAAGAATGTTTCTTTCCAATGGGGGCCCGATCAAATTCAATCTTTTTGTTTGCTCAAGGAATGCATGAGTCAAAGTCCAATTGTGCAGCCTCCTACGTGGGGGGAGGACTTTTATGTGAACCCAAGTGTCTCATCACATTCTCAGTGTGGTGGCTGCTATACTCTTGCAAAAGGGAGAGCAAGGGCGTATGCAACCAGTGTATTATGCAAGGCGATAGGTATGGTGAAATGGAGAAAGGTGGTTTGTCTCTTGTTTTTGCAATAAAGAAGTTCAAGTCATACTTGTTACCTCGCCCTTTTTTCTTCCTCACATCTCAACCTTCTTTACAATTCTTGGTCCGAAACCCAATCCTGCAGGAGGGAAGTTTGCAAAGTGGATTTGTGAGCTTCAAGAATTGTCTTTCACTTTTATTACAGAAAACACCACTAGGGCCTCTCTTGCAGATTTGCTTACAAGGAAGGACGAGGAAGAAGGAACAGGAACAAAGGAAGAAGTATATGAAAAGGAAGAAGTATATGAAGATTTGGAGACACCACCAACAACTGCTTTCACTATGCATTTTGATGGAGCCTTTAGCCCTTCCAGGCAATGTGGGGCTGGGGGGATAGTTTTATTTGATCCAGAAGGAAAAGAGGTATGGGCCAAGGGTAGGGAATTTCTAAAGGCTATATCAAATAATGTGGCTGAGTACAATGCATTAATTTGGGGATTAGAAGATTGCATAAAAGATGGAATTAAAGACAGAAGCAAAGGCCATGGTCAATAATAAAGCAGTGGCTGTGGCATCCTTTCTCTCATGGAATACATATGTGCCCGATTTGGGTGTCCATTATGTGAGATCCCCCTGTTCCCACCGAGCAACGGATTCGGGTACTAGCAGCGGAAGTAGCACTTCTCGCACGGGACAGGGGTCCCACATTCGGGGCCTCGTCCACGGATATCCGGACAAGAGACTAATCCGTCGGTTTTTCCAAAACCGAATCCGGAAAAAACTTCCCTTACCCGAAAAGCACGGGCGATTCCACCAGGATAAATTTTTACTCTAACGTAGTCAAGATCATTACTGATCACGCTGATCCAACTGCACCTATAAAGATACTCGGTCGGATCAAGGAAGAAACTTGCACTTGGATCATTGGGATCAACGCTTTTTTCCCCATCAAGAGGCACAGCCGTTGATTCCTATCCATAGAACAATTACTATCCGGGACTTACTTCGTCTATCGTAATAACAGAAATTGAGTCTCGGTTTACGGATCCATCAGTCCAGCCTAACCCCATCCGATCCCATGGGTTAGCCAACCGCCCAACCACTGTAGTGATGGGATCCAATTTGGAATTTGGTTAGGTTTTGTCCCGGGTACCAAGGAAAAGAGTTCCAAGGCCCCCTAGCCGGAAGTTCATGCAAACATAAAACTAGCCACACCACTTACACACCCAATATGAAATTGCCTTTTTCTTAGCATCAGCTAACTTTAAAACAATTCTTTAATGAAACCATAGTACCACTGATCACAATCTTCCAATTTATCCGATTGATTCATAATTTTCCATCATTCCTTCATCAGAGTATCTATGGCATCATTGGCAACTAGAACGCTCACCACCTGTCCACACAGAGGCCGTTTCCATAGTTCCTAGCCCATAATACTCGGCAATATAATCACTTATCAAGATGGACTCTCGTTGAAGATCAGCAAGATCAACCAACAGATCCATATAAAAGAGCCATGGACTCATCCGTTGAGGACCAGCAAGGTCAGTCAACCAGATCCATGCCCGGTTTCACAAAACAACTCTTACTCCTTGTTCCAATATCTTCCTCGACGCACGCGTGGGTATCCTAGGCGACCCAGAGCCCGAGCACCGTATGGTCAGCACCCTCTAGGATCCTTCGCAGGTGACCTAGCGCTTCACTCATAGGCCGCTTCCTTGGTCCCTCATCCACCGTACCGGAAGCTCACCATTTTAATCGAACCGAGGCTGGTCAAGACCTCGGTCGACCTTGCTACGCGAGACGTCCTCCATTGACTCTCCGTCAGCAGTTGCAACTTTATCAGTTCGGTCTCCACGACCTTAATCACAAGACGGTCAAAATGCTTCCCCAGCATTCTTGACATAAAACAGCCATTTGCAAACAGCATTTACAAACAGTTTACAAATACAGTTTCTATATTAACTCTCATTTTTCCACATTATCTCTCATTAATCCACATTACTTATTCCACATTCCATTTATATGTGTACTCATCCAATCACCTCATTTTCCATCTCTTCACTTCAGATTCCTTCACATCACATATCATATATTCACATCCATATCCACATCCATACATCCACATCCACATCCACATTCACATCCATACATCCACATCTACATGCTTATCTCCATTTTCACATCTTCATTTATACATCCACATCCCATATCCACATTCATACATACACATCCATATCCACATCCATACATCCACATCCACATCCACATTCACATCCATACATCCACATCTACATGCTTACCTCCATTTTCACATCCTCATTTATACATCCACATCCCATATCCACATTCATACATACACATCCATACATCCACATTTACATCCACATACATACATACATCCACATCCACATTCCACATTCACATCTATACATCCACATCTACATTCACATTCACATACATCCACATCCACATTCACATACATCCACATCCACATTCCCATACATCCACATCTATACATCCACATTCCACATTCACATCTATACATCCACATCTACATTCACATTCACATACTTCCACATCTACATTCACATTCACATACTTCCACATCTACATTCACATTCACATACATCCACATCCCCATTCCCATTCACATCTATACATCCACATCTACATCCACATACATACATACATCCACATCCACATTCCACATTCACATCTATACATCCACATCTACATCCACATTCACATACATCCACATCCACATTCCCATTCATATCTATACATCCACATCCATTTACATCTATACATCCACATCTACATCTACATTCACATACATCCACATCCACATTCCCATTCACATCTATACATCCACATCCATTCACATCTATACATCCACATCTACATCCACATTCACATCTATGCATATACATCTTCATGTATATATCCATTTTCACGTTCCTACATCCACATCTACATCTACATTCACACATCCACATACATACATCCATTTCCACATTTCCATTTATATAACCCCATATACCTTCACATCTAATCTTTTACATCACATCCATTCTCGCCCTATCACAACCCATATACATCTTATTTTATCACATACACTTCTTACCTCATCCCCCATACACATCTTAATTCATCTTATCACCTCGTAACTTATTTCATAAGCATCTTATCACCTCTTATCACACCTCTTATCACATCCTATCACATCTCTTATCTATTTATAGAATACAAGAGAATTCTTACATTTGATATAAGATTTCTTTACACATTTATTTATGCATAAATTCTATTTAAGGAGATTAATACTTTCGAAGTAAAAATCAATCTTTTATGCATCTTCCTATGCATAAATTCATTTTAAGTGAAAATGACACTTTTGAATTAAATTTCAATCTTTTATGCATTTTTCTATGCATAAATTCAATTTAGATGAGAATGACACTTTTGAATTTAAAAAAATCAATCATTTATGCATCTTCTTATGCATAATTCAATTTGGTAGGAATTAGACTTTTAGAATAAAAAAAATTTCTCTTATGCATCTAAGTTATGCATAAAATCCATTTATGAGAAAAATCACACTTTTAGTATAAAAAGAATATCTTTTATGCATACCTATATGCATGAAATCCAATATGATAAAAGTAACACTCTTACAATAAAATAATCAACTTTTATGCATACCTCTATGCATGAAATTCAATTATGATAAAAGTCACACTTTTATAATAAAATAATCAACTTTTATGCATACTTCTATGCATGAAAATTAAAAATGATAAAAGTAACACTTTTGATATAAAAATTTTCCTTTATGCATACTTCTACGCATGAAAATTAAAAATGATAAAAATAACACTTTTGATATAAAAATTTATCTATTATGTATACTTCTATGCATGAAATAAAAATGGTAAAAATAACACTTTTGATATAAAAATTTATCCATTATGCATAATATTAAAATTCAATTTCTCCATGATTGTAATGAAATTCTTTCAAAAAATCATTTATGATGAAAATCACACTTTTAATTTAAAAAATATCTTTTATGCATATGTTTATGCATAAAAATCATTTATGATGAAAATCACACTTTTAATAAAAAAATATCTTTTATGCATAAAAATCATTTATGATGAAAATCACACTTTTAATAAAAAAATATCTTTTATGCATAAAAATCATTTATGATGAAAATCACACTTTTAATATAAAAATTTATCTTTTATGCATATGTTTATGCATAAAAATCATTTATGATGAAAATCACACTTTTAATATAAAAAAATATCTTTTATGCATATGTTTATGCATAAAAATCATTTATGATGAAAATCACACTTTTAATATATAAAAAATATCTTTTATGCATATGTTTATGCATAAAAATCATTTATGATGAAAATCACACTTTTAATATAAAAAACTATCTTTTATGCATATGTTTATGCATGAAAATCATTTATGATGAAAATCACTCTTTTAATATAAAAGAATAAAAATCATTTATGATGAAAATCACACTTTTAATATTAAAAAAATATCTTTTATGCATATGTTTATGCATACAATCATTTACGATGAAAATCACTCTTTTAATATAAAAGAATTTCTTTTATGCATCCATTTATGCATAAAAATTATTTATGATAAAAATCACACTTTTAATATAAAAAATATCTTTTATACATATGTTTATGCATACAAATCATTTATGATGAAAATCACTCTTTTAATATATAAAGAATTTCTTTTATGCATCCATTTATGCATAAAAATCATTTATGATGAAAATCACACTTTTAATATAAAAAATATCTTTTATGCATACAAATCATTTATGATGATAATCACTCTTTTAATATAAAAAAACTCTTTTATGCATATATTTATGCATAAAAATCATTTATGATGAAAATAACACTTTTATAATCAAAATAAAAATTTCAATATGCTTCCTTCTATACATAGAATTTAATTCTAAAGAAAGTAATATTTTTTTAATAAAATATTTTTAGTATGCATTTTTCTATACCTAGGATGAAAAATAACACTTTAAGAATACATATACGATGGGAATTACTCTTTTTGAATAAAAAAATATAAAATATATTTTTCACAATTTTAGAAAAATTTTGCCATAATCTCCTTTGTATGGCTGACCATTTTTTAATTTTTAACTCTTTACAATTAATTAGAAGTTCACCAAGAGTATTTAAATCATTCTAATGTAAACATTTTCTACTTTATCAAAGAGAATCATTATGAAAAACTTGATTTTATCCATTAATCATTCATCTAGGATAAGAATGGTTGGATTTACTAAAGAAGAGAGGGGAATGCCTTTTTTCAATGAGTCATAACATCACATTCAATTTAGAGAAGACAAAAATCATAAAAAAAACCATAAAATGAATAGAAAAGAGAAGAATCTCCAACTTACGAAGGAATTTGAGAGCTTCCCTTTGGCTTGATGGTTTGAGGGTTCTATTCTTGTTGAAACAAGAGTGGCCACCAATCTTTAGAAGAGGGAAGGTCAAAAAACTAATGAATTATGAGTAAATTCACAATTTTCTAGCTCTTGGGAGAAGTAGGGTAGCAATGTAAAAACACTATTAAGCTTCAACAAAGGGGAAGGCTTCTATTTATAGGAAAAAGTGAGCTTCTAACCAAGCCAACTAATTCTAGAATTTTTCAGATCAGTTTGGTCAATTTTTGACCATTTTTGGATCAGTTTAGTCCACTTTTTGGATTTAGTTGTTGAAACAGAAGAGAGGAGAGATAAAAATATCTCATTATTTGGGAGTTTAAAACTCTCCCACACATGTGAAATAGGCGCCTCCTTCATGAGGGGAATTCCCCCATACTGAGGTGTCAAAAATGTAAAAATTTCACCTAAATATCTCTCTTTTTTAACTATTAACCTTGTCCTTAGTCAACTCTTCATCTTATGTGAGTATTTACTCATTTTTAGGGGATTTTCCTTTTATTCGTCTATTTATCTCCTCCTCCCTACATTTGGATGAATCTTATTGGTCCATAGGAACCTTAATTTAAAATTTCAAAAAAATCTTGACCCTTAGGATAAGGCCTCTTGAACAAATTATACTTGATTTCTAATGCACCTTCTAAAAATCTTTTTGAACTTTTGTTTCGGGGGAGCTTATTTTAATAAGATGAGATATTTTTCTATCCAAAAATCTTTAAAAATTGAATTATCACTCTCTAGAAGATTTTCTCTCTCTAGGCCAAAACTGGTAGAAACAAGATCTTTTATATTTCTGAAGAGGGATTTGATTACAGGGGAAGATGCTGGACATCTTGAGAGGCTGGGGAGGAATCTTACATTCTCTCCCACTTAAAAATTGTGAGATGCCCTCATCTCGTAAAAACTGGGGGTAATCCCGCAATAACAAATCTCCCGCAAAACAGATCGGCTTCATTCTCCCAGGTGGCATCTTCAAAAGGATAGAACTTCCATTTTACCAATATTTCTCTAAGAATTCTGTTCCTGAGAATCTTTTCTCGAACATCAAGAATTTCTTCAGGTTGGAGTTCCATCTGCCCTTGGGTTGAAGAGGTTAGGATTTCATCATCAAGCACATGATTTGGGCTTGGCACATATTTCTTTAGAAGGCTTAGATGAAATACATTATGAACTTTGAGATGAGGAGGCAGAAGAAGCTCGTAGGCTAAGTCACCTACTTTCTTTTTAATCAGATATGGCCCACAATATCTAGGGGATAACTTCTTGTACTTCCTAAGAGATAGAGAACTTCTATTGGGCCATACTCTAATGAAGACCATATCTGCTTCTTCAAACTTTCTGTCTGTCCTCTTCTTATTTGCATACTGCTTCTGTCGATCCTGGGCAGCAGCTTTAATATATTTACGAATTGATTACATCTGCCGCTCCATGTGATCAAGCATCTGTCTGGACATCTCGACCCTAATCAATGGGTCGGACCAAGCTAATGGAGTTAAGCAATCTTGTCCATACAAAGCTTTAAAAGGGCTCATCTCGATACTTCGGTGTGATAAGAAGCATTGTAAGCGAACTCGGCTAGGTACAGATAGCTTAGCCACTTCTTGGGTTCCCTACACAACATGACCAAAGTATATCTTCCATTACTTGGTTTACCCTTTCAGTTTGGCCATCGGTCTCAGGGTGATAAGCTGTGCTGAGATCCAAGAAAGTTCCTACTGCTTCAAAAAATGTAGTCCAGAACCTTGAAGTAAACTTGGGATCTCGATCACTTACTATTCTCCTGGGTAGGCCATGCAATATGAAGATTTATTTGAGGAACACTCTGGCCACATCCACTGCAGTGTAGGTTTCTTTTACTGGGATCAGATGGGCAACTTTGGTTAGTCTGCCAACTACCACGAAAATGGAGTTGTAACCTGATTGCACTAGGTAATCTAGTAATAAAGTCCATACTGATACAGACTTTGAACTGACAGTCGGTTACATTACCATCTAGATTGAACTGGATAAGATCTGTCTCATGGTGAGTGAAAAGAGTCTTTCCACTGGCCAATTCAACTTGCATAGGTTTCCCTGATTTCTGTTCTAAGACTAGCTTACGCAAGCATCATGGGGAAATGAATGAGTGAGGACTACCTGAATCAATCAAAAGCTTAAAAGGCTTACCCTAATATTCTGCTGGAGTATGGATGACTGAGAACTGATGGTTAGGTCCTTGGTTTTCAATTGCAGCAAAGATCTTCCCTCTTTCCTCTTCTACTACATCTAAAATTGTGACTGCTCTGGCTGCTACAGTCTGAGGTGGAACTCTTTCTCTTTGGTTGCCCTTGTTCTGGGAGGGAGTTCTGAGGTTACTCTATACAGAGGCAGATGGCTGAGCTGGAGTTCTTCTGGGGTTTCCTTGGCTTGGGCAAGACGGACCCTAATTAGACTGGTATGAAGGGTTTGGTCTCTGAACTCGGGGTCCTTCCCTATCCCCTTGACATGGTAGGAGTCGGGCAGTCTTTCAGTTTTGCTGACCGAAACCTTGGCATCCAAAACATCGGTTTTCACTTCTAAGCTCATCCCTTTGATTTCTTGAAAGAGGTGGGGCTCCTGAGAAAGTATTCTGGGGGAAGGGTCTTCCTTCACTTCGGAGTCTTCCTGTATCCTGATTCTGATTCGGGCCTTGCTGCCTCTTCGGGGGTGGAAAGTTTGAAGTACTTCCCTGGGCTTGGAATCTTTTAAAGTTAGAGGGTGCAGGCTTTGGCGGGACCTTTACTACAAAGGCTTTAGTAAAATCTTTTGCCATTCTTACTGCTTCAGCCATGGACACTGGCTTGGCATTTTTGACCAATGTGTCCAAGGGTTCATTCATTCCCCGAATGAACCTAGCCATGAGTTGTTCTTCATCTAGAGGTGGTGAATATTTGAGTAGAAGAGCACAGGCCTAGTGATATTCCTCGATGGTTTTGCTCTCCTGCTTTAGCTCTAAGAATTTGTTCATTTTGATTTCCAAAAATCCAGGGAGACAAAATCTCTTTCTTAGATAGGTTTTTAGGTCGTTCCAGGACTGAGTATTTCTATCCAAACGGTTGGTGTCACAGTGGTTCCTCCATGCTACCCTTGCTGTTTTCACTATTTTCAGCCGGGCAAGAGCCATTTTGCTCCGCTCATTGTAGCCTGTGACGTCAAAATACTCTCAGTTTGATTATTAAAACTCCACTGATTCCAGCCTAAACCCATCCGGCCCATGGGTTAGCCACCACCCTGCCACTAGAATCGGTAGATCCAAACAAGTACTTACCCACCCATAATTGAAATGCCTTTCTTAACTTTAGCTTTAGAAAATAGATACGCACGCACTCCTCTTTAAAACTTTAATATAAAAATAATCCATTGACAAAACAGATATGATCACAGATTTCATAATTCAAAATTTTCATTCAATCCCTTGTTTCACAAAAACAGTACCAATCTAGACTCTCCATTGGGACCAGCTGGTCACAGCAACGAGATCCAGTAAACAGATTACAATAATCATTTCGTCAACATACATATATATATCTTCCTCGACATACGTATGGGTGTCTTAAGCACCGCGACCCCATGCATCGCCTAGTCAGAACCCTTCAGGATCCTCCTTAGGTGTCCTGGCACTTGACTCAGGGACCGCTTCGTCGGCCCTCGCTCATCGTACCGGAAGCACACCATTTTCACCATACCCAGGCCGGTCAAGACCTGGGTAGGTTTTTGCCACGTGAGTTGTCCCCCTCGAACACTCCCCACCAGCTGTTGCAACCAAACTTCCCTTAGCTAAACACATATGCCAAATGCTCCCTCCAGCATTCTAGCGTAAGACAGTCCTTTAAGAAAACAGGATTTCTATGCAAGTTTTCAGTTTTGATGTTGTTTGAATACCATGAATAAATCTTAAATCTGTATCCCAATACTTCTAGATCCAGGTATGAATTCCAGACAGAATTCCTCAAATTCTGTTAACTTGATCCTCAGATCAAAATCAAAAGTCTTAACTTAGTTTCGGATTCGGTGGGTGTTTTGAGTGCATTTTTCCTGAACTAGACACATCGTCATTGATTGAAACTGACGAAGGAATTAGGTTTTGGTCAATAGTCTGAATCAGAGTTTTGGGTCTGGAAAGGTTCTTCCTAAACTATCTTTCTTGAAAGGTAATATTTCAATTTCTCTTTTTCTAAATTTTGTTCATTGAATATTTGCTTACAGATTTCTAAACTAATCATGAATTCCTAGGAGGAATAAAATAATCATTTATCTCGATCTCCGACTTCGATAGTTTATTTGAATTTTCTCATTCCCATCTTAGTGAATATGAAACGGTAGAATTTCCTCTCACATATTATCTACTTATTCATTTTTCTAATTTTTATGAAAATTAACAGAGGATTAAAGAGAACCCTATGATGAAAATCACTCTTTTAACATGAAAGAATTTCTTTTATGCATATGTTTATGCATACAAATCATTTATGATGAAAATCACTCTTTTAAAATAAAATAATTTCTTTTATGCATATGTTTATGCATACAAATCATTTATGACAAAAAATCACTCTTTTAATATAAAAGAATTTCTTTTATACATATGTTTATGCATAAAAATCATTTACGATGAAAATCACACTTTTAATATAAAAAATATCTTTTATGAACCCATTTATGCATAAAAATCATTTATGATGAAAATCACACTTTTAATATTAAAAAAATATCTTTTATGCATAAAAATCATTTATAAAAAATTATCTTTTATGCATATGTTTATGCATAAAAATCATTTATGATGAAAATCACACTTTCAATATAAAAAAATATCTTTTATGCACCCATTTATGCATAAAAATCATTTATGATGAAAATCACACTTTTAATATAAAAAAATATCTTTTATGCATATGTTTATGCATAAAAATCATTTATGATAAAAATCAAACTTTTAATTTTAAAAAAATATCTTTTATGCATATGTTTATGCATAAAAATCATTTATGATGAAAATCACACTTTTAATATAAAAAATATCTTTTATGCATAAAAATCATTTATGATGAAAATCACACTTTTAATATTAAAAAAATATCTTTTATGCATATGTTTATGCATAAAAATCATTTATGATGAAAATCACACTTTTAATATTAAAAAATATCTTTTATGCATATAAGTCATTTATGATAAAAAAATCACACTTTTAATATTAAAAAAAATCTTTTATGCATAAAAATCATTTATGATGAAAATCACACTTTTAATATTAAAAAAATATCTTTTATGCATATGTTTATGCATAAAAATCATTTATGATGAAAATCACACTTTTAATATTAAAAAAATATCTTTTATGCATAAAAATCATTTATGATAAAAATCATTGTTTTAATATAAAAGAATTTCTTTTATGCATCCTTTTATGCATAAAAATCATTTATGATGAAAATCACACTTTTAATATTTAAAAAAATATCTTTTATGCTTATGTTCATGCATACAATCATTTGTGATGAAAATCACCCTTTTCATATAAAAGAATTTCTTTTATGCATAAAAATCATCTATTATGAAAATCACACTTTTAATATAAAAAATAACAATCCATTGACAAACAGTTATTGATTACAGATGTCATAACTCAAAATTTCCATCCAATCCTTGTTTCTTAAAAAAAACAGTATCACTCTGGACTCTCCGTTTTGAGACCAACTAGTCAGCAAACCAACGAGATCCAGTAATAGATTACAATAATCATTGGTCCATCATACAATATCTTCCACGACATACGCATGGGTATCCTAGGCACCGCGAGCCCATGCATCTCCTGGTCAGAACCCTCCAGGATCCTCCTTAGGTGTCATGGCACTTCACTCAGGAACCACTTCGTTGGCCCTCGTCCATCGTACCAGAAGCGCACCATTTTAACCGTACCAAGGCTCGTCAAGACCTGGGCAAGCTTTGCTGCACGCATGAGCTGTCCTTAGAACACTCCCCGCCAACCAAACTTCCCTTAGAAAAACACATATACCAAATGCTCCCTCCAGCATTCTGGCGGCGTAAGACAGTCCTTTAAGAAAACAGGGTTTCTATGCAAGTTTTCAGTTTGATTTTCTTTTGAATACAATGAGTATATCTTAAATCAGTATCCCCAAAACTTCATAATCGTAATACTGAATTTTAAAATAGAATTCCTCGAATTCCGTAACCTTGATCCTCAGATCAATTCGAAGGGTCTTAACTTAGTTTCAGATTTGGATTTTTTAGTGTATTTTCTTGAACTGGTCACATCTTCTTTCCTCAAAACTGACAAAAGAGTTGGGTCTTGATCATAGTCTGATTCTGGGTTCGAGTTTAATAAGGTTCTTCCTGAACTATCTTTCTCAACAAAAAGGGGGGTGATATTTCAGTTACTAATTTACTGAATTTCATTCATTGAATATTCACTTAACTGAATTCTAAATTAATCACAAATTTTGATGAGGAATAAATTAATCATTTATCTAAAATTCTGACTTTGATAGATTTTTTGAATTTTCTCTTTACAATCCGAGAGTATATAAAACAATAGAAATTTCTCTCTTAGAGTATTCATTTATTCATTTATCAAATACTCGTAGAAATTAAACATAGAATTAAAGAGAAATGTAATTTTGATATAAAAATTCTTTATGCATCTATTTATGCATAAAATCCAACTTCAATGGAAATAACACTTTTATATAAAAGAAAATCCTTTTATGCATCTATTTATGCATAAAATCAATTTAATAGGAATAACACTTTTAAAATAAAAAGAATTTCTTTATGCATCTTTTTATGCAAAGAAATTAAATTCAATGAAAAAAACACTTTTATAAAAATTTTCTACTATGCATCTTTCCATGCATAGAAATTAAATTCAATGAAAACACTTTTATAATTTAAAAAAATCTATTATGCATCTTTCCATGCATAGAAATTAAATCTAATGAAAATAACACTTTTATAATAATAAAAATTTCGATATGCATTTTTCTATGCATAGAATTTAAATCTAATCAAAATAACACTTTTATAATTTAAAAAAATCCAATATGCATCTTTTCATTCATAGAATTTAAATCTAATTAAAATAACACTTTTATAATAAAAAATTTCCAATATGCATCTTTCTACGCATAGAATTTAAATCTAATGAAAAATAACACTTTTATAATTAAAAAAATTTCCAATATGCATCTTTCCATGCATAGAATTTAAATCTAATTAAAATAACACTTTTATAATTAAAAAAATCCAATATGCATCTTTCCATGCATAGAATTTAAATCTAATGAAAATCACACTTTTATAATAAAAAATATTCCAATATGCATCTTTCCATGCATAGAATTTAAATCTAATGAAAATAACACTTTTATAAAAAAAAATTTATAAAATGCATCTTTCTATGCATAGAAATTAATTTCAATAATTATATCAATGATATCCTTGCATATTCATAGATGAATATGTACATGGAGTAAATAAAAATATTTCTTTTAGGATGCACAAACGGTGGGGATTACTCTTTTAGAATAACATAAAATAAACTTTATTTTCCACAAAATTCAAGAAAATTTTGCCATAACCTTCTTTGTATGGCTGACCATTTCTCAATTTTTACATTCTAAATCACTTTAAAATTAATCCCAATTTGAAGTAAAGTACTCTAATCTATTCAATTTTCACTTTCTAAAGAGTAAACAATAAGAAAAGTTTAAATCAATTTATTTGTTACACATATTAGGATAAAGAAGGGCTGAATTCTTAAGGAAGAGAAGGGGGTAGCCTTTTCATCAAGTCATATCATCAAGATTCACTAAAAAAGCAAAGAAATCAGAAAACCATAGAATAGAAAGTAAAAAGTAGAGTTTTTAGCCTACATGGAGTTTTGTGAGCTGTCCTTTGGCTTGAGGGATTGAGGGTTCTACTCTTATTTGGATCAAGAGTGGCCACCAATTCTTTTGGGAAGGATTTAGTCAAAATAATTGAATTATCAAGTGAATTCAATGTGTTTGGCTCTGGGGAGGAGTAGAGTAACAGTGCATAAACACTATTAAGCTTTTACAAAGGAGGAGGCTTTGATTTATAGGAAAAAGTGAGCCTCAAACCAAGCAAACTGATTCTAGAATTTTCCAGATCAGTTTGGTCAATTTTGGACCATTTTTGGGTCAGTTCAGCTTACTTTTTGGAACTAGACTTGAAATAGGAGAGAGGAGAGATGAAATATCTCATTTTATTGATTTAAAATGGAAAGCAATGATGAGAAAAAAGGTGCCTCCTTCATGAGGGGGAATCCCCACTCTGAGGTGTCAAAAATTCATTTTTTTAATGTTTCCTTTGGTCCTTAGGCCATCATATGTGAAAATTACTCATTTTTGGGGGGTTTTTATTTCTTCAATTTATCTCCTCCCTTCATTTGGATTAATCTGATTGATCCCTCAGAAACTCAATTTAAAATTTTCAAAAAATCTAGACCCTTAGGCTAAGGTCTTTTGAGCAGATTATAATTTATTTCTAATGCACCTTAGGAAAATCTTTTTAAACTTCTGTTTCGGGGGAATTTAGTTTAATAAGAAAGGATATTTTTTCATCCAAAGATATCTAAAAACTGAGTTACCTTTCTCTAGAATATTTTCTCTCTCTAGACCAAAACAGGTAGAAACAAGATCTTTTATTATTCTGAAAAGAGGATTGATTACAGGGAAAGAAATTGGACATCTTGGGGGGCTGGGGAGGAATCTTACATTCTCTCCCACTTGAAAAACGCGAGATGTCCTCATCTCGCAAATTGGGGGTAATCCCGCATCAGTTCAGCTTCTTTCTCCCAGGTGGCATCTTCAAAAGGATAGAACTTCCATTTGACTAATAATTTGCTTAGAATTCTGTTCCTAAGAACCTTCTCTCCAACATCAAGGATTTCTTCACGTTGAACATCAGCCCTTGGGTTAAAGAAGTATGATTCAGGCTTGGTACATACTTCTTAAGAAGGCCGACATGAAATACATTATGTACTTTGAGATGAGGAGGTAGAAGAAGTTCATAGGCTAAGTCACCCACTTTCTTTGTAATCAGATATGGCCCACAGTATGTGGGGGATAACTTCTTGTACTTCCCAAGAGATAGAGAACTTCTTTTGGGGCGTACTCGAATGAAGACCATATCTGCTTCTTTGAACTTTCTGTCTGACCTCTTCTTATCAGCATATCTACTTCTGTCTATCCTGGACAGCTCTTAAATCTTTGCGAATTAACTGCATCTATTGCTCCATGTCGTCAAGCATCTATCTAGACATCTCGACCCTAATCAATGGGTCAGCGGAACAAGTTAATTGTGTTAGGCAGTCTTGCCACCATACAGAGCTTTGAAAGGGCTCATCCCGATGCTTCGGTGATAAGAGGCATTGTAGGCGAACTCGGTGCAGATAGCTTAGCCACTTCTTGGGTTCCCTGCCACCACAGCATGACCAAAGTATATCTTTGATTACTTGGTTCACCCTTTCTGTTTGACCATCGGTCTCGGGGTGGTAAGCTGTGCTGAGATCCAAGAAAGTTCCTACTGCTTCGAAAAATGCAGTCCAGAATCTTGACGTGAACTTGGGATCTCAATCACTTACTATTCTCCTGGGTAGGCCATGCAATCTGAAGATTTCCTTCAGGAACACTCTGGCCACATCCACTACAGTGTAGGTTTCTTTTACTGGAATCAGATGGGCAACTTTGGTTAGTCTATCAACTACCACGAAGATGGAGTTATAACCTGATTGCACTGAAGGTAGTAATAAAATCCATACTAATACATTCCCACTTCATCTGGGGGATGTCTAATGGATGTAACTTCCCAGGCATTTTTACTCTCTCTGCGCTTTGACTTTCTGACAAATCAAGCATTAACGTACATGATTAAGTACATCCTTTTTTAGTCCAGGCCAAAAGAAGCTTTTCTTTACAGACATGCAGGTCTTGATGAATCCTGGATGTCCTGCAACAAGGAGGTTGTCATGGGCTTCATTCAGAATTTGACCCTTAGTTCCCTCATCATTGGGAATGCATAGCCTGCTATTATATTACATAATTCCATCATCCAGGCTGTACCCTTGAACTCGGTTCAACTCCCTGAGGAGTTTTGCTTTCCTGCATAAGTAGGGTAGCAATAGGGCCAAAGAATCTATCCTGCATGATCTTCTCTCTTGCTTCATTAATCAATGGATTTGACACCACTGTGATTGCAAGCAAAGAGGCTTTTCTACTGAGGGCATCTGCTACCACATTTTCTTTGCCTGGGTCTGCATCCAATTCTTGCAGGGTCTGCATCCACCTTCTTTGGCACATGTTGAGATCCTTCTTTGCCTGGTCGATACTTCATTTCAAAATCAAATTCTTGCAAGGTCTGCATCCACCTTCTTTGGCACATGTTGAGATCCTTCTGAGTGAAGATCCACTTTAAGCTCTGATGATCTATCATCAAAGTGAATCTTTGACCCAGTAGGTAATGTCTCCACAACTTCAGGGCATATACTACTGAAAGTAGCTCCAGGTCATGGACATCATAATTTCTCTCATGCGTTCTTAGTTTTTGGGATTCATAGGCAACTGCATGACCTTCCTGCATGAGTGCACCTCCCAGGACAAAACCACTGGCATCAGTTACTACCTCAAAGGGTAGAGAGAAATCTGGCAATTTTAGAACGGGATTGGTTACCAAGGCAGTCTTCAGCTTATCAAAAGCACTCTGACACCTGACAGACCAATGGAACGGGGTATTCTTTTTGAGAAGATTAGTCAAGGGGGAAGCTATGAGAGCATACTTAGGTATAAAAATTCTATACCAACCAGTTAATCCCAAGAATCCTTTGACTTCTTTCACTGTCTTTGGTTTAGGCCAATCTATGAATGCTTAGACTTTTGTGGAATCTAGAGAAATTTCGTCTTTGGATACTAGAAATCCCAAGTATTCAACATGGCTGACAGAGAAAGTGCATTTGCTCTTTTTTGCAAAGAGTTGGTGCTTCCTTAAAATCTCAACAACTTTTCGGACATGAGCTTCATGGTCAACTGCATTCTTTGAGTAAATCACAATATCATCAAAGAAAACAAGAACAAAATCATCCAAGTATTCTCTGAGAATGTCCTGCGAAATAGGCGATTGAATGTAGCTGGGGTATTTGTCAATCCAAACGGCATGGCTGTAAATTCATAGTGCCCATATCGGGTATTGATGGCTGTCTTCGGGATATCTTGCTCATTAATTCTGATCTGGTAATACCTTGATTTTAGATCTATCTTTGTGAAGATATGGGCTCCACTTAGCCTGTCCAAAAGCTCATCAATTTTGGGGATAGGATACTTATTGTTAACTATCAGCTGATTGAGACCTCTGTAATCCACACAGAGTCTTAGCATTCCATCTTTCTTTTTCTGAAAGAGAACTAGCGCTCCCCAAGGTGAAACACTGGGTCTTACAAACCCTTGTTCTAATAGCTGCCTAAGCTGTTCCTTGAGTTCAATGGCTTCAGGGACTGGCATTCTGTACATGCGCTAGGCTACTGGCTGAGCTCCGGGGGTCAATTCTATCACATGATCTACTTTCCGAATTGGAGGTATCTCTGTTAGCTCTATTGGGAATAAATCATCATACTCACTTAACCATTCTGGTTCTTTAGCCTTTAACTTTGTGTCTGCCGGATTCATTTTGACAACGTAAATGAGCTGCTTCTTTTTAAGTCCTTTCAATAATTTGGAAGCTTTTACTAATTGCAGAACTGGGGGAGCCTGAAATTTCGGTTCCTTGAACTTTGTTTCCGTGAAGGTCATGGAAGGAAATGGTTCCATTATGACAGTGAATGTCGGCCTGATTTTTGTGGAGCCAATCCATTCCAAGGATCCCATCAAAAACTCCCAAAGGTAGGACTCTGAACTGACAGTTACATTCCCATCTCGATTAAACTGAATACGATCTGTCTCATGGTGAGTGAAAAGGATCGTCCCACTGGCCAATTCAACTTGCATAAGTTTCCCTGATTTCTAATCTAAGACTAGCTTACGTAAGCATCCCACGGGAAATAAATGAATGAGTACTGCTTGAATCAATCAAAAGTTTGAATGACTTACCCTTATACTCAACTGGAGTATGGATGACATAGAATTGGAGTATGGATGACATAGAATTGGAGTATGGATGACATAGAATTGACAATTTGGCCCTTGGTTTTCAATCAAAAGTTTGAATGACTTACCCTTATACTCAACTGGAGTATGGATGACATAGAATTGACAATTTGGCCCTTGGTTTTCAATTGCGGCATAAATCTGATCTCTTTTCTCTTCCACTACATCTGCTATTGTAACTGTTCTGTGGCTGTCTGCTGCTGTGCAAAGATTGGGGCAGAACTCTTTGTCTTTGGTTACCCTAGTTCTGCGAGGGAGTTCTGAGATTACTCTGTACAGAGGCAGATGGCTGAGCTGGATTCCTCCTGGGATTGCCCTGATTTTGACGAGACGATGACTGATAGGAAGGGGCTAGTCTCTGCATTCTAGGTCCTTGACTTCCCTGTCCTCTTGACATGGCAGGAGTCAGGCAGTCTTTAAGCTGGTGACCGAAACCCTGACATCCAAAACATATGTTCTCACTTCTAAGCTCATCCCTTTGAGTCCTTGAAAAAGGTGGGGCTCCTGAGAAAGTGTTCTAAGGGAAGGGTCTTCCTTCACTTCTGAATCTACCAACATCTTGATTTTGATTGGGGCCTTGCTGCCTCTTTGGGCCTCTTTGGGGGAGGAAAGTTTGAAGTACTTCCCAGGGTTTGGAACCTTTTAAAGTTTGAGGGTGCAGGCTTTGGCGGGACCTTGACAACAAATGCCTTGGCAAAGTCCTTAGCCATTCTAACAGCTTCTGCCATTGAGACTGGTTTGGCATTTTTCACTAAAGTGTCTAATGGCTCGTTCATTCCTCAAATGAATCTGGCCATCAGCTACTCTTCATCCAAAAGTGGAGAATATTTGAGGAGAAGGGCAAATGCTTGATGGTATTCTTCAATTGTCCGGCTATCCTGCTTCAATTCTAAGAATTCATTCATTTTGGTTTCAAGGAAGCCCGGAGGACATAACCTTTTCCTGAGGTATGCTTTAAGATCTGACCAGGTTTGGGTATTTCGGTCGAGAAGGTTTGTCTCGCAATGGTTCCTCCATGTGACCCTGGCCGTTTCCATAATTTTTAATCTGGCGAGAGCCATCTTGCTCCTCTCATTATAACCGGTTACATCAAAGTACTCTTCCATTGCCTCAATCTATTTTTCCACTGATTCTCCTAACTATTCCCCTTCACCCTTAAATGGACTAGGTTGGGATCAGTGCAGGGCTTTACAAACGTCTGGATCTAACTCTTCATCTCATCGATAAGAGGATCCGGTTGCCTAGCATGGGCCGCACACCTCATGATTCTGACAAAATGAGATTTTTGTCAACCTAACTTCATCATCAGATTTATGACTTTAATTTTTGAGATTTATTTCTTAAACAATTAAATATTCCATCATAATTTTTTGAAAACAAGATTCACTCTGATAATTTTGCTAATCAATATTCACAACCACGAAATCAATTTGGAATCTTTTGCAAAATATCATTTATTTATCAATAGTTTTTGATATATACATAGAGCATCTCGGCTCCAAAAGTCATTGCCTCAATTGCGTACACATAAAAAGGTGATACTGCGATGGAGACATGCTATGATATACACGATCCATCACTGATAAGGGTGCTGTAATTCTACTTCTAGGAATAAAGCGACTCAGAAGTCTAAAAATTTGGTAAGAATTTTTGAAATTCCGGGGCGAATGATTAAAGAGTTGGACATAATGAACAACTCCTAGCCTTATCAAGATCATGGCTAGTGAGATATTCTGCCTGATTCTTTAAAGCTGATTAGTATTGATGTTAATACATCGCCCTCCAGAGAACCACATGTGCTGACATCACTCTAGTGGATCAGGGAAGTATAGATCCTCAAAGTGACGAGCGAGCCTCACTCTGCTTTCTCGGGTTATAGCAGAGTTGATGAGATGTTCAAAAGCAAAGGCGATCATATCCTGACTCTAGGAAAGTCCAAGAATGCTAGACAGATTTGGGGTATCCATCTAAAAATCCAATTTAATTTATGAGTTTTCAATTTATGAATTCATTTCAAACATAATCTTAGCAAGTGAAAACATTTTTTATAGATTTACATTAAAATTTCAGGCAATTTCTGCTACTGTTTCATACGTTTACAACAGCGCTCTGATACCAGCTGTCTGTGAGACCCCTGTGCCCCCTCCACGCACCGGATTCCTGGTTGCTAGCAGCAGAAGTAGCTTCATCTTGTGCGGGGTGGTAGGGTTTCCCACTCGGGGCCTTGCCCTCGAATGTCCGGACACAAGACCAATCTGGTGGTCCTTTCGAAACCGAAACCGGGAAAATTTCCCTTGCCCCAAAAACGGGGACGATTCCACCTTTTTGATTTCCTTTACGAATTTTCTAACGGGGTCAAGAGACTAAACTAACCTTCTCTTGATTAAACCAATAGAAGGAAAACTATTACAGACTTAACTTGAAGAAATCAACGCTTTTTTCCTAACTGAAATCAGGCGCACAGCCATTGATCTATTCATTTGAGAAGTCTTCAGGTTATTATTTATCTACTCGAGTTCTAAGCATATTCCTATTATTCAATTTCATTAATAAAACTCTACTGATTCCAACCTAACCCCATCCGGCCCATGGGTTCCAACCACTGGAATTGGTAGAACCAGACAATTACTCACCCACCCATAATTGAATGCCTTTATTAACTTTAGCTTTCGAATACCGATACGCACACACTCCTCTTTAAAATTTTACTTAGAAAATAATCCATTGACAAACAGTTATTGATTATAGATGTCATAACTCAAAATTTCCATCCAATCCTTGTTTCTAAAAAAAACAGTATACTCTCGACTCTCTGTTGGGACCAGCTAGTCATCAGCAACAACGAGATCTAGTAATAACAGATTACAATAATCATTGGTCCATCAATATAATATCTTCCACGACATACGCATGGGTATCCCAGGCACTGCGAGCCTGTGCATCGCCTGGTCAGAACCCTCCAGGATCCTCCTTAGTTGTCCTGGCACTTCACTCAGGGACTGCTTCATCGGCCCTCGTCCATTGTACTGGAAGTGCACCATTTTAACCGTACCGAGGCTGGTCAAGACCTGGACAGGCTTTGCCGTGTGTGAGCTGTCCTTAGAACACTCCCTGCCAGATGTTGCAACCGAACTTCCCTTAGAAAAACACAAACACCAAATGCTCCCTCCAGCATTCTAGCGTATGACAGTCCTTTAAGAAAACAGGGTTTCTATGCAAGTTTTCAGTTTGATTTTCTTTTGAATACAATGAGTATAAATCAATATCCCCAAAACTTCATAATCGTAATACTGAATTTCAAAACAGAATTCCTTGAATTCCGTAACCTTCATCCTCAGATCAATTCAAAGAATCTTAACTTAGTTTCAGATTTGGTGGGATTTTTAAGTGTATTTTCCTGAACTGGTCACATCTTCTGTCCTCAAAACTAACGAAAGAGTTGGGTCTTGGTCATAGTCTGATTCTAGGTTCGAGTCTGATAAGGTTCTTCCTGAACTATCTTTCTCAAAAAGGGGGGTGATATTTCAATTATCAATTTATTGAATTTCATTCATTAAATATTCACTTAACTAAATTCTAAATTAATCATGAATTTTGATGAGGAATAAATTAATCATTTATTTAAAATTCTGACTTTGATAGATTTTTTAAATTTTCTCTTTACAATCCGAGTGAATATAAACCGATAGAAATTTCTCTCTTAGAGTATTCACTTATTCATTTATCAAATACTCGTAGACATTAAACATAGAATTAAAGAGAAATCTAATTTTGATATAAAAATTCTTTATGCATCTATTTATGCATAAAATGCAACTTCAATGAAAATAACACTTTTATATAAAAGAAAATCCTTTTATGCATCTATTTATGCATAAAATCAATTTAATAGGAATAACACTTTTCAAATAAAAAGAATTTCTTTACGCATCTTTTTATGCATAGAAATTAAATTCAATGAAAATAACACTTTTATAAAAATTTTCTATTATGCATCTTTCCATGCATAGAAATTAAATTCAATGAAAATAACACTTTTATAATAAAGAAATATTCTATTATGCATCTTTTCATGCATAGAAATTAAATCTAATGAAAAAAACACTTTTATAATTAAAAAACTTCCAATATGCATCTTTCAATACATAGAATTTAAATCTAATGAAAAAAACACTTTTATAATTAAAAATTTTCCAATATGCATCTTTCCATGCATAGAATGTAAATCTAATGAAAATAACACTTTTATAATAAAACAATTTCCAATATCCATCTTTCTATGCATAGAATTTAAATCTAATAAAAATAACACTTTTATAATTAAAAAATTTCCAATATGTATCTTTCCATGCATAGAATTTAAATCTAATGAAAATAACACTTTTATAATTTAAAAAAATTCCAATATACATCTTTCCATGCATAGAATTTAAATCTAATGAAAATAACACTTTTATAATAAAAAAATTTCTAATATGCATCTTTCCATGCATAGAATTTAAATCTAATGAAAATAACACTTTTATAATAAAAAATATTCCAATATGCATCTTTCCATGCATAGAATTTAAATCTAATGAAAATAACACTTTTATAATAATAAAATTTTTAATATGCATCTTTCTATGCATAGAAATTAATTTCAATAATTATATCAATGATATCCATGCATATTCATAGATGAATATGTACATGGAGTAAATAAAAATATTTCTTTTAGGATGCACAAACGGTGGGGATTACTCTTTTAGAATAACATAAAATAAACTTTTTTTCCCACAAAATTCAAGAAAATTTTACCATAACCTCCTTTGTATGGCTGACCATTTCTCAATTTTTACATTTTAAATCACTTTAAAATAATCCCAATTTGAAGTAAAGTACTCTAATCTATTCAATTTTTACTTTCTAAAGAGTAAACAATAAGAAAAGTTTAAATCAATTTATTTGTTACACATATTAGGATAAAGAAGGGCTGAATTCTTAAGGAAGAGAAGGGGGTAGTCTTTTCATCAAGGCATATCATCAAGATTCACTAAAAAAGCAAATAAATCAGAAAACCATAGATTAGAAATTAAAAAGTAGAGTTTTTAGCTTACATGGAGTTTCGTGAGCTTTCCTTTGGCTTGAGGGATTGAGGGTTCTACTCTTGTTTGGATCAAGAGTGGTCACTTGATAATTCAATTGTTTGGATCAAGAGTGGCCACCAACTCTTTTGGAAAGGATTTAGTCAAAACAATTGAATTATCAAGTGAATTCAATGTGTTTGGCTCTGGGGAGGAGTAGAGTAACAGTGCATAAACACTATTAAGCTTTTACAAAGGGGGAGGCTTCTATTTATAGGAAAAAGTGAGCCTCAAACCAAGCAAACTAATTCTAGAATTCTCCAGATTAGTTTGGTCAATTTTGGGGTCAATTTTGGGATCAAATTTGGACCATTTTGGGGTCAATTTAGCTTACTTTTTGGAGCTAGATTTGAAATAGGAGAGAGGAGAGATGAAATATCTCATTTTATTGATTTAAAATAGAAAGCAATGATGAGAAAAAAGGTGCCTCCTTCATGAGGGAGAATCTCCACTTTGAGGTGTCAAAAATTCATTTTTTTAATGTTTCCTTTGGTCCTTAGTCCACTCTCCATCTTATGTGAATATTTACTCATTTTTGGGGGGTTTTTATTTATTTCTTCAATTTATCTCCTTCTTACATTTGGATTAATCTGATTGGTCCCTCAAAACCTTAATCTAAAATTTTCAGAAAATCTGGACCCTTAGGCTGCTAAGGTCTTTTGAGCAGATTATAATTTATTTCTAATGCACCTTAGGAAATTATTTTTAAACTTCTATTTTGAGAGAATTTAGTTTAATAAGAAAGGATATTTTTCCATCCAAAGATATCTAAAAACTGAGTTATCTCTCTCTAGAATATTTTCTCTCTCTAGGCCAAAACAGGTAGAAACAAGATCTTTTATTATTCTGAAAAGGGGATTGATTATAGGAGAAGAAATTGCTTTATGATTTTTTTTCTTTATCTTCTAAATGTTTCTCACTTCTTAACCCCTCTCAAGCTTGAGAAGTATTCAATTGAATGGTTTTTCAATGCAAATGAAGCTTTCTAATGAATTCTAATGATTAATCATAAAAAGTTTATATTTATGCTTAATTAGAATATTTTTTAAGCATATCTCTCTCTGCCCCAAAGAATGGTCATTCCTGTGATCAATTCTATATTCAAATGATGGTTCTCATGGAGCAATTCTTAATTCTAAAAGTAAACTCTATGCTTGTCAAATTAGAGGCCAAAGAAGTGGCTTTTTAATGCTTTTATGTTACTTAAATTATGATAAACTTAGGAATCAAGTCTATAAATTGGATATTAGTCCAAATGATAGTTATTCTATCATATTGTATTAACTAAACCTTATGCTTTTCAAAATTATTAAAAATTATCAGTAATAACAGCTATGGCAAAAAATTTAAAAATTAACACATAAATCATTTTTATGCATAATGTGAAAAGAGGACTTCCTACCATATTCTAGGATTAGTCATCCTATATTAAATGAATAATTCTCATCATATCCATGGAAAATTAATTTTTAATGTTTATGCATAAAAAGTTAATTAGAGAGAAAGAGAAATTTCTAGTAATTTTATTTTTATGATAAAAGATGAATTTCCATGATAATGGAGATAAATTGGAATATTAAAATAATGGATATTTTATTTAAAATTAAAGAAAAAATTTAGTTAAATTTATTTTTATGCATAAATCAATTTAAATGATGGAGGAAATCCCACTATGTTTGGAATTCAATCGTTTAAATCCGAAAAGTGGAATTCTTAGTATAATGGAATTAATGGATATTTTTATTTAATTTTTAAGAGAAAATTTAGTTAAATTTATTTTTATGCATGAATAAATTTAAATTATAAAAGAGAAATTCCCACCATATTTGGAATTCAATCATTTAAATGGAATAAGCGAAATTCTTGTCATATTAGGATTAATCGATATTTTTATGAGAAATTTTAGTTAAAATTATTTTATGCATGAATAGATTTAAATGATGAAAGAGGAATTCCCATCATATTTGGAATTCAATAATTTAAATGGAAAAAAAGAGTTCTTGGTATATTTGGAATATTGAATATTTTTATTTAATTTAAAGAGGAATTTTAGATTTAATTTATGATAAAAGAGGAATTCCCATGACATTTGGATTGCACTCATTAAATGAGAAAAAGAGGGATTTCAAGCTTATTCAAAAAAATTAGATATTGGTATTTAATTAAAAGAAGAATTTTTATGATATTTAAGAAAAGAAGGATTTGAATTAATTTTTAGTGTTAAAAGATGAATTTCCACCATAATTCTATCTAGGGAATTAAGGTCGAGAAATTAAGTGATAGAAAGAATATCTGTAGATATTTTATTTGGTTGTCACTAAATTGATATTTATCCAAAAATAGATGTTTATCTGAAGGGAATCCTTGTTAGAACTAAACCGAATGAATTTGGTTAGACTATGAGAGGGACGGACAGTAAACCTACTTGTCCATCTCTCGATCTGAATCAAGCAAAAACTTTGTGTTCCAGTTCCTAAATACAAAGAATAGACTACCGTTGAACTAAACTGGTTTTCCTTTGATCGAACTCACCAAGAATCTAGTTAGACAATTAGTCAAATCATGGATAGATTACCCTAATGAGAGATCAAGGATCCTCATTATGAAACTAGGAATTATGGAAAAAGGAGTTTTGTGGAACCAATCTCAAACTAGGAATTTTACTTGCATTGGAACCTCTGTTTTTTATTTAAAGGAATGTTTTAAGCCAAAATGCTGGAGGAAACATTTGGCATGTGTTTTACTAAGAGGAGGTTCGTTGCAACAACTGGCGGGGAGTCGTCGAGGGACGTCGCTCGCGGCAAAGCCTGTCGAGGTCTTGACCAGCCTCAGTACAGTTAAAATGGTGTGCTTCCGGTACAATGAGCGAGGACCGACGAAGCGGTCCCTGAGTGAAGTACTAGGACACCTAAGGAGGATTCTAGAGGGTTCTGACCAGGCGATGCACAGGCTCGCGGTTGCTAGGACACCCATGCGTGCGTCGAGAGATTCAGATGGACTAAAAGGAAAGATTTTTGTGAATCAAATTTGGTTACTGGATCTCGTTGGTTGGCCAGCTGGTCTTCAACGGAGAGTCCAAAGGATACAATTTGTAATACAATGGACTCAGAATTCTGGAGGACGATGATCAATAATATTATGATTTCTATTGAAGGATTGTTTTAAAGCCAGCCGAATCTGTTATAAATGGCAATTTCATATTGGGTGTGTACGTGGTATGCCTATCTTAATTTTTGCATGAATCGCCGACTAGGGGGCCTGGGAACTCTTTTCCTCGGTACTTGGGCAAAAACACAACCAAATCTTTATAAAGGAATCCCACCAATACAGTGGTTGGGTGGTTGGCTAACCCATGCCAGTTGGTTGGATCGGAGGATTCCTGCGAAACAACTAAGATGTGATTAGTAACGTTAGTTAGATTAAGTCCTAAGAAGACCTTGTTCTGTGGGAAGGGATCAGCCGGCTGTGCCTCGTTAAAGGAGAAAAAAAGCGGTGATTCTATGGACCAAGTGCAAGTCTCTTCTTAATCTGACCATGTGACTTCAGGTTCGGTCAAATCAGTTTAAAATAGTGATGACTTTGACTCGTTAGGATAATTCCCCCGTTAGAAGATTTTTCCCATGGCGAAATTGCCCGTGCCTTTCGGGCGAGGGGAGTTTTTCCAGGCTCAATTTCGGAGGAACTGCCGAGCTAGTCTCTCGTCCGGACATCCGCAGAGGCGAGGCCCCGAGTGTAAATCCCCGCCCCGTGCGGGAGGGCGATGCCGCTTCCGCCGTCGGAGCCCTCAGAAGGGGATCTCACAACTAGGGCGGCAAATGCAGAGAAAGAAAAGCTTGCTTAGGTCAAAGGTGAACTACAAAAGAAGAGGGACATGTGGCTGCACACTGAAGGATTGTTTTCTGCGTACAACAAACTACACAGCGAGCTTGAGCAACTGAGCACACAATTGGCAGAAATGAAGGGAATGACAAACCCTGAAGCAGAGGTGCTGAAGATGGAGGCAAAAATAAGTGCAATTCAGAGACTACCTTTGAGAGTTGGTGTGAATGAAGATGTGGTGCAGCTAAAGAAGGACGTGCAGTCATTTTTGCAAGTAAGCACTAAAGATGTTGTCAAGTGCTTGAAGTGCTTTTTAGAGCTTCACAAGCACTTTTCAGAGTGCTTGGTGGTTTCCAAGGCCTAATGTTTTTATTGCAAGCACTTTAAAGTACTTTTAAGGACTTTACTACTTTAAAGTACTTCAAAGTACTTCAAATACTTCACTACTTTAAAGTACTTCAAAGTACTTCAAAATACTTCACTACTTTAAAGTACTTCAAAATACTTCATCGCTTTAAAGTACTTCACTACTTTAAAGTACTTTAAAGTGGTAAAGTCCTTTAAAGTACTTTGAAGTAGCAAGGTCCTTCAAAGTACTTTCTATTACTCTCAAGTACTTTCTGGTACTTTAAAGTCCTAAAACACTTTGTTACAAACCATCCCCTCCTAACATGATTTTGTCCTTGAAATCTAAGGGTGGTCATGCATAAAAATACACATACAAGAGGCTATATACAAAAGCCAAAAATTACAAAATCGCACGATCAAGGACATAGATCTTGGGCCACCTGGGTTGAAAGGGTAGGTCGTATCTCCCGACGCCACGAGTGTATGGCCACCTGGATTAAACGTGAAGTAATGCCACCCCACTGTCAAAATGTGATCTCCAACAATGCCCTGATCGAATGGAAAGGTCAGTGGATTCCCATCGATGATGAAGCTAGATAAGCTCCTGCCTACATCAAAGGGAAATCCAAAGCCCTTTAAATCCAAAACAGTGGTCTTGTAATGATCTGGTGCAAGTGGAGAGGCTAAGGAACCACCGTCATCAATGTGATGAAGCTAGTCGTGTATCCTCCAGGATCAAACGAATAGGTAAGGTATACATTAGGGATCCTCGATATCAATGTCGTGGTAGCACCAGGGTCAAAGAGAAAACTCGTAAGCTTAAGCACACAACCACGATGTGAATCCAAAACCCGAGGTATCCACCAAGTGGAATCAGCACTCCTAGCAGGAATGTGGAATGGTCGTAGCATAGAAGAGCCTTTGTGTATGCCCAACTGAGATGTGCTAAGGGTGTATCAAAATGATGTGCCACATAGTCGATAACCATGTGCCCAATAGAATGCACCCATAGGAAAATGTCCCGGTCCCAAAGAACATAGACTCGTCTTGACACTCGTGGGAGCCAAAAGAACATAGCTCAAAGTTGGCGTCATGTAGGAACAAGTGTGAACCAATACCGGCATGCACTAAAGCACCACTCAAACAATCAAAGGCATGATCCACTGTGTTGATGTGAGTAAAAACAAGATATGAACCATGCATTGCATCCTCAAGTGCAAAATCCTCTATGTGTGTGTGATCCATCAAGATAGAAACATGATCAATAGGATCAATGTAGACCTTATTGTCACTGAAGATGGATAGAGAGTGTCTACACATGAGAGGTAAGTAGAGAGTGTCTACACATGAGAGGTAAGTAGAGTCACAATCCTCAGAATCTCCAAGATCACTAAGGTCACCCCTATAGGAATGATCTATACCAATCCATGATAGATCCCAAGGCAGATCTATCTCTAATAACAATGGATCCAAGTAGATATCTAGAATAAATGAAAATATCTCTAGATCCATATGCATTATCCTTTGTCTCCTATGAGGTCTCACCTCAACAAAACCATCGCTATGCTCATGTGCAATGCCTGACTACCCAAATATATGCACTAAACCCAAGTGAATGCTACCAAGTATGTGAGAGCTAGGAGTGGAGATAGAATCATAGATATCCTCGCGTGAAATAGAAGACCTAAAAGAATAGACTAAATCATCTAGCACTAGAAACTTGGATCTATCCTCTAGAATGCCCTCAAAATCATCTAATGCATCGTAATGATCTATAGCATTATAGGTAGGCATAGGAATATCATCACACGTAGTTCTCGGTATAGGAATGTAGGCAGGCATAGGAATATTATCACACATAGTGCTCGGTATGCTCACTGCCATCCTCCCATCAAGATCATGCCCACATGATCTAACTTGCACACATCACTCTTGCTATCACTATCACATACATCAACATCATGTGCATGTGTTAGTGGCAGCATGTGCACGTGTATCACTATCATCATGTGTGTGTGTGCGGTGCATCAATATCATCATGTGTATGTGTGTGTGATACATCAATATCATCATGTGTGTGTGTGCGGTGCATCAATATCATCATGTGTATGTGTGTGTAATACATCAATATCATCATGTGTATGTGTGTGGGATACATCAGCATCTGTGCCGATGTCGATGCAGTATACATCCTCAGTAACATAATCATGACTACTCGAGAATGTAGGACACTCAAATAAGCAACCCCTATAGGAATACTCAAGAATGTACATCCTCACCCATAGGAAAATGTCCCGGTCCCAAAGAACATAGACTCGTCTTGACACTCGTGGGAGCCAAAAGAACATAGCTCAAAGTTGGCGTCATGTAGGAACAAGTGTGAACCAATACCGGCATGCACTAAAGCACCACTCAAACAATCAAAGGCATGATCCACTGTGTTGATGTGAGTAAAAACAAGATATGAACCATGCATTGCATCCTCAAGTGCAAAATCCTCTATGTGTGTGTGATCCATCAAGATAGAAACATGATCAATAGGATCAATGTAGACCTTATTGTCACTGAAGATGGATAGAGAGTGTCTACACATGAGAGGTAAGTAGAGAGTGTCTACACATGAGAGGTAAGTAGAGTCACAATCCTCAGAATCTCCAAGATCACTAAGGTCACCCCTATAGGAATGATCTATACCAATCCATGATAGATCCCAAGGCAGATCTATCTCTAATAACAATGGATCCAAGTAGATATCTAGAATAAATGAAAATATCTCTAGATCCATATGCATTATCTTTTGTCTCCTACGAGGTCTCACCTCAACAAAACCATCGCTATGCTCATGTGCAATGCCTGACTACCCAAATATATGCACTAAACCCAAGTGAATGCTACCAAGTATGTGAGAGCTAGGAGTAGAGATAGAATCATAGATATCCTCGCGTGAAATAGAAGACCTAAAAGAATAGACTGAATCATCTAGCACTAGAAACTTGGATCTATCCTCTAGAATGCCCTCAAAATCATCTAATGCATCGTAATGATCTATAGCATTATAGGTAGGCATAGGAATATCATCACACGTAGTTCTCGGTATAGGAATGTAGGCAGGCATAGGAATATTATCACACATAGTGCTCGGTATGCTCACTGCCATCCCTCCCATCAAGATCATGCCCACATGATCTAACTTGCACACATCACTCTTGCTATCACTATCACATACATCAACATCATGTGCATGTGTTAGTGGCAGCATGTGCACGTGTATCACTATCATCATGTGTGTGTGTGCGGTGCATCAATATCATCATGTGTATGTGTGTGTGATACATCAATATCATCATGTGTGTGTGTGCGGTGCATCAATATCATCATGTGTATGTGTGTGTAATACATCAATATCATCATGTGTATGTGTGTGGGATACATCAGCATCTGTGCCGATGTCGATGCAGTATACATCCTCAGTAACATAATCATGACTACTCAAGAATGTAGGACACTCAAATAAGCAACCCATAGGAGTCATCCCAACTGAGAAAACTAATCCTACAGCCTCCAAGAAATATCTCAATGACCAATAGTCAAAGGAGAATGACTTGTAAAAATCATGCACTGGGTAAATCACATCACTTGTATCATAAGAACTGTACACTTACACTCTACTTTGCATGCTACTCTTAAACATTATACATGGAAAATCAAAATCCCTTGGTGTGTAATGGAAGCACAATGGTCTAACCATTGGTCTCACTTCAAATCTCAAAGGGATTGTACCAGATTTTATAGCATTTTGCATGTATTACAGCTTTAACATGTGTCCAAACATCAAATCTTTTACCATGCCAACATGCATGTTGCATTTTCAGTATGATAAATGAATCTTATTGATCAATAGCCTTGAAAATGCTTGCAAAATAGCAATAGAGCTAAAGCTTAGTGACATTTCTAGTTTTGTTGTTGAGCTATTGCTGTTGTATGTTGAGCTTGCCAAGAAAAACTATTTTCAGCAGCAGCAATTTGCACATGAATCTTTTCAATAAAGTGATTTCTTCACAATCTTCAATACTCTACACTATTCCACACAGAATCTTTGAAAAACTGTGCACAAAAATCTTTGAAAACTATGAGCTACTCCCAAAACTTTGAAATCGAAATCTCTACACAGCAGTGCCTAGAAAACTCTACACCGACGTTGAATTCTACACTCAAAATAACTGTGCAGTAGATCTTTAATTTGTTGGCTGTTGTTGAAAACTGCATCAAAATCTGTAACATTTGTAGTTTGCCTCCAATATCTTTGATAACCAACACCTTTCTTGATGAATCTTTCACCAAAAACTACACAGCAACCAAGAATCTCCCCAAAATGCAAAGAACTCAAAGGATCTTGAAAATGATAGTAGGAAACTAGGATTTGTGTGCAAAATTCAAGACAATTAAGAAGATTTTCAAGAACATCAAGAAATGCAAGAAGATCAAGAAAATGTATTTTGAAAACTGTGAAAATTTCTAACCTGAGAATGATTAACACTAATCATGATCAAGAAAATGCATTTTGAAAAAATAGATTAATAGTAATTCAAAAATGATTATCACTAAATCATGATCAAGAAAATACATTTCTAAAAGCTAGGTTAATAGTAATCCAAAAATGATTAATCTCCCAATCAAAGCATTAAGATCTAAGCTTAGAGCTCTAATACCAATGAAAGAAAGTAACATCTCGACTAGCCTAATTAGTTTGGATTAGAGAAAGCTTGAGAGATTATCACTAAGAAATATGGAAAGTAAACTATAATTATAGTCCAAGGTTCAAAAAAGGTACAATAGTCCTAGAGCACATGCCTTTTATGGTCCCTAAGCCCCATGTGCCCTAATCCCACATGTAAATGATCCTAATCCCATGTGCCAAGGCCCATCCCATGTGCATGTGCATCCTAAAACACTTTCATCCTAGTTTCAAGAAAATTTGACGAATTCTTGGATTTCTTGATTTTCTTGATCAAGAAGAGGGACATGGTGATCTTGATTGAGTATATTTGATCGTTTTTATTCATCTTTCCTAAGTTTTGGGACCATGGGTTGGTTGAGGACCAAATTTTGAGGGCGCTGCTCCTAATTTCAAATCACAGAACCAAATTTGGAGAAAAATTTACTAACGTTTTACTTTTCCTCCTTCATCCTTGATCTTGCAGTGATAATCTTTGGCTAAATCTCTACCACACCTTAGGATTTAGTCTTGGGAGGGAAGGCACATTAGAAGCAAGACATGAAGAAAATCAGGATGCTCAAGGAGCTATGCAAGAAGAAATTAGTGGCAAAATCACTGAAGGGGTGCATCAAGAGGTAAATGTTTCACAAATACCTAAAGAAGGCGGGGACATGAACATGAACAACATGATGTATCTCATGCAAACTATGATTGAAAGGATGGACCAAAGATTTCAGTTCATGGTGGACAAGTTGACTCTATGAGCAAGGAGTTGCATGATGGGATCCCAAGCTTGAGGCAAAGTATAGGATAAAGGCAAAAAAGCTTACGGTGGACCTATGTTGCATCCATATGCACCAAACACTTTTCCACCAATGGGACCACAAGCTTATGGATCTTCACATGAAAATGCATTTCATACTCCTCAAGCTAGTATGCACCATGTTGATGGGAATCATGGGTCTATTATTGGAAAGGACAAGATGCCTCCGTCATTGATGTATCAAGGTGGAACAAGTATGCCCGCTATGCCTATGCATGGTCCTATGAATGGGCTTTCATCAATGCAAGGGAGAAATGTGGACAAAAGCAAAGGCATAGTTTTGGAAGAATCAAGGGGTTAATGGAAATTTGAATCACCCACACATGAGTGGTCATCACTTTGACGAGATGGGGTCATCATTTTAATGAGATGAAACCTAATCATGGTAGACCTCATCACTTCAATGAGTTTGGGGGCAATCATGTTAGACCAACTGAGCATAGACCGCATGTTTATCATCGAGGTGGTGATGCAGATGAGTTTAAGGGGGAATGAAGGACAAGTTGACTTTTACTAAGTCAAAGGGTGAAGGCCCAACCAATGAGGATTTTGAAGAACGGATTGATAAGATGGAGCTTTACTTTGAACTTAGCCCTCGTAGTGATAGGGCCCAGGTTTTGTTTGGTACTTTGCATCTAGACGGTTATGCCTATGCATGGTGGCGGCACTTGAATGCTCATGGCTATTTGATCATCATCACTACTTGGGAAGATTTCAAGAATGAGATGAGGAGAACCTTTGTTTCAGCCATTAATAGATCAAGGATGATGGAGAAATGGGATGATCTCACTCAAACGAGAAATGTCAAGGATTATGTGCACAAGTTTATGAAGTTTTCACTTCATGTGGAAGACTGGAGTGAGGAGTACAAATTGAGGAAGTTTATCAAAGGGCTACAAAACAACATCAAGGTTGATGTGGATGCTCAAAGGCCCAAAACCATCAAGGAGGCCATGCTTCTTGTGGAGATCTATGAGGCAAAGTATACACATGCTATTAAAGCAAGACATGGATTTAGGGCTGGTATTGGCACTTCAACTTTGGGCAAATCTTCAATTGGAGTTGCTTATCACACGGGTCCTCCTAGAGTCCCAACTGTAAGATTCCTCCCTCCAGCTTTTGAGGTGTAAAGGTGTAAGAACCTCCCCTTCTGTTCTTGTAATTATTCTCCTCTTTGAAATAGAAGAAAGATCTTGTTTTACCCTATTTTGGCCTAGAGAGAGATAATCCAAAATTGAGATATCTTTAGATATAAAAATCCTCTTAGTGTCTAAAATAGATTCCCCTTAAATAAAAGTTTGAAATGAACTTTCCAAGGTACATTAGGAATTAATTGAAAATGTGTATAAGGGACCTTAGCCTAAGGGTCTACATTTTCAGAAATTTTTGGATTATGGTCCAATTAAGGTTCCAATGGACCAATTAGATTAATCCAAGTGTTGGGATGAGATAAATCCAAAAGAATAAAAGAAAATACCTAAAAATGAGTAAATGCTCACATAAGATGAAGAGTTGACTGAGTACAAGATTTCTTAGTTAAAAATTATGAGATATTACTAAAAAAATGAGATATTCTGGAATAATGATGCATTTTTTACACCTTGGTAAGGAGAGGGGGGCTCTTGAGGTAGGCACCTATTTCACATGTGTGGAAGGGTTTTTAATTCAAAAAACTATGATATTTTTATCTCTCCTCTCTCTTGGATCAAACCAAATCAAAATGGGAGCCAAAGTGGTGTCCAAATCTTGTCTAAATTGAGTCAAACTGAACCTGGAAAATTCTAGGACCCAATTGGACTTAGTTAGTGGCATCCCTCACCTATAAATAGACCCTCAGTCTTTTGTAAAAAAATATTTAAGCTAAACTATGCAAGTATTATATTGAAATAATCATATTTTCTATTATTCCTTAAATTTTTCTCTCTCTTGGGAGCTTGGAGCTCTCTCTCTCTACAACAACTCTTGGAGCTCTCTTCTCCACTTGCTAAACCAATTGATTGGTTGGGGGCTTCACTTCTAGAAAAAGAAGCAAGCTAATCCTTGAGGTAAGAATGAATTTTATGGTTTTTTATTAAATTTTCTCAAATGGCTTCTCTTCTCAACCCCTCTCAAGCTTGAGAAGTTTTATAATTGGTTGTTTTAAATTTAAATCAAGTTTTCCCTAAGAATTTTAATGTGTAATCAAGAAAAAGTTAATCTTCATGCTTAATTAGAATGCTTTCTTATGTATATCTCTCTCTCAAAAAGAATAGTCATTCCTATGGCTAATTCTTTAGCAAATGAATGCTTCTCATTGATAAATTCTTATTTCAAAACCAAACTCTAAGCTTGTTAAGCTAGAGAATAAGAAAATGGTATTTTTTTGCTTTTATGTTAACAAAATAATAATTAATTATTTTATATTAATTATAAGTAGTTAAAAAATAGTTTAATTGATTCTAAATGGGAAAGAGATAATCCTATCAATTTGGAAAAAAAATTAATAATGGAAATAGCTTAATCTAGTAGAATAATCATAATTAAGTTTATGATTATGGTTAAAATTATGATTTAAATTCATAGTTTAGATTTAAGCTTAAGAATACATCTTCTATCATATTTGTATTACAATGTTTTGTTCTTTTAAGAAAAATTAAAAATTATCAGTAATAGCAGCAAAGCTATAAACTTTTCAGAAAATAATACATATCTTATTTTTATGCATAATGCTAAAAGAGGACTTCCTACCATATTCTAGGATTGGACATCCTATGCAAAAAGAATGATTTTCATCATATTCATGAGAAGTAATTTTTTTGTAATTATGCAAAATTAATTGATTATGAGAAAAGATTAAATTTTGGCAAATTTACTTTTATACAAAAAGAGGAATTCCCATGATATTTGAGATCCAAGTAATTAAATGGTAGAAGAAGAATTTTTGGTAAATTTATTTTTATGCAAAAAGAGGAATTCCCATGATATTTGAGATCCAAGTAATTAAATGGTAAAAGGGAAATTTTTGATAAACTTATTTTTATGCAAAAAGAGGAATTTTCATTATATTTAAGATCCGACTAATTAAATGGTAAAAGAGGAATTCTTGATAAATTGATTTTTATGCAAAAAGAGGAATTCCCATGATATTTGAGATCCAAGTAATTAAATGGTAAAAGAGGAATTTTCGGCATAATTCAAATTATGAGTATTTATCAAAAGTGGAATTTTGAGCATTATTAATTTTATTGGAAAATATGGGTAGAATTGATTTTTGTAAATCCCATGAATCTCTTACTCAAAAAGAAGAATATTGAATATATTTCACTTGAGAAATTTAAGAAAGAATATGAAAATATCCATCGAAAGAGAAAAGTACCTTTAACTAGGCCAAGCAATTGGCAGAAACTTAGAAAAGTCCCATCGGTATCGAAAGTAGAAAACGGTACTAAATGTGAATGCGATGTGAATGTGATGTGATAAGATGTGAATGTGATAGATGTGGATGAGATGTGATGTGATGTAAATGCATGTGGATGTGATTGTGATGAGATATGGATAGATGTGGATGTGATGTAACATGGATGGAATGAATGAGATGTGATGTGGATAGATTTGGGTGTGATAGATGTGAATGGGTGTGATGGATGTGAATGGGTGTGATGAGATGTGAATGGGTGTAATGAGATATGAACGGATGTAATGATATGTGAGTGGATGTGATGAGATGTGAATGGATGCGATGAGATGTGAATGGATGTGAATGTGATGTGATGATATCTGAATGGATGTGATGATATCTGAATGGATGTGATGCGATGTAAATATGAAATGATGAGATGTAAATGGATGTGAGTATGATGTGATGAGACGTGAATGGATGAGATGTGATATGGATGGATGTGATGTGGATCTGAATGGATGAGATGTGACGTGGATGGATGTGATGTGATGAGATGTGGATCTGAATGAATATAAATGAATGTGATGTAATGTGAATGGATGGATGAGATGTAAGGTGGTTGGATGAATGTGATGTGATGTGGATCTAGGTAGATGTGAATGGATGAGATGTGAATGGATGTGATGTGATGTGATGTGATGTGATGTGGATATGGGTAGATGTGAATGGATGTGATGTGATGTGATGTGATGTGATGTGATGTGGATATGGGTAAATATGAATGGATGAGATGTGATGAGGATAGATGTGGATAAATGTGATGAGATGTAATATGATGTGATTGGATGAGAATGGATGAAGACGATGGGAATACATATGAGTGGATGTGGAATAAGCAATGTGAATTGATGTAGAAGAATGTGGAATAACGAGAAATGATGTGAAACAATGTGGAAAGATGAGAGTTTGTTCAAAACTGTATTTATGACCTATTTTTAAATGACTGTTTTATGTCAAGAATGTTGGAGAAGCATTTTGACCTTCTTGTGAATGAGGTCATGGGTGATAAAGTTGCAACAGCTGCTGACGGAGAGTCAACGGAGGATGTCTCATGTAGTCTTGCCGCCGAGGTCTTGACCAGCCTCGGTTCGATTTAAATGGTGAGCTTCCGGTACAATGGATGAGGGACCAAGGAAGTGGCCTATGAGTGAAGTGCTAGGTGACCTGCGAAGGAGCCTAGAGGGTGCTAAACCATATGGTGCTCGGCTCTGGGCCGCCAAAGATACCAACGCGTGCATCGAGGAAGAAAATGGAACAAGGAGTTAGAATTGTTTTCTGAACTCAGGCATGGATCTAGTTGATTGTCCTTGCTGGTCCTCAACAAATGAGTCCATGGCTCTTTTATATGGATCTGTTCGTTGATCTTGCTGATCTTCTACGAAGAGTCCATCTAGATTTTTATAAGTGAATATATTTCTGGTAGACAGGTGGTGAGTGTTCTGGTTGCCAATGATGCCATAGGTACACCGATGAAGGAATGATTGGAAATTAGAATTCAAGCTAGATATTTTGGAGGATTATGATTAGTGATACTATGGTTTCATTAAAAGATTGTTTTAAAGACAGCTGAATCTGTGAAACATGCAATTTCATGTTTCACAGCTGAATCTGTGAAACATGCAATTTCATATTGGTGGGTGTGTAAGTGGTGTGACTATCTTGAAGTTTACTTGAAGAGCCGGCTAGGGGACCTGGGAACTCTTTTCCCTGGTACTCTGGGCAGCACATAACCAAAGTCCTAAATGGATTCTTCACTACAGTGGTTGGGCGATTGGCTAACCCATGGGATTGGATGGGTTAGGCTGGACTGATGGATCCCTAAAATGAGACTCAATTCTGTTATGTTACGATAGATGAAGTAAATCACGGATAATCTTTGTTCTATGGAAAAGAATCAACGGTTATGCCTCTTGACGAGGAAAAAAGCGTTGGTCTCTATGATCCAAGTGCAAGTCTCTTCCTTGATCTGACCATGAGAATTACAAGTTTGGTCGGATCAGTTTGGTTAGTTAAGGCTCTTGACTACGTTAGAATAAAAATATCCTGGAGAAATCGCCTATGTCTGCTGGGCGAAGGAAGTTTTAACAAGAATTTTTGTATTGATAGGATCATGGATCAAGGTCGTCGTGGTAGGAATGTTAACCCCCAACTCATCGATGAGGAAGAGCTTAACTCGGATGTTCATAAAACTCTTCATAGATTGTAGCCTAGACCTTTCAAGGGTGAAGGGGAAAACTTGGGTGAGGCTGTGAAAATGGATCGAAAGCAATGGAAGAATACTTCGATGTCACCGGGTACAACAAGAAAAGTAAAATGGCTCTTGCAAGGCTGAAGATAGTAGAAACAGCCAAAGTGGCATGGAGAAACCACTGTGAGACAAACCATCTGGATCAGAACACCTAGACATGGAATGATCTCAAAATTTACCTAAGGAAGAGATTCTGTCCTCCCGGCTTTTTGGAAACCAAGATGAATGAATTCTTAGAGTTAACCCAGGGGAGTAGAACTATTGAAGTGTATCATCAAGCATTCGCTCTCCTCCTCAAGTACTCGCCACCGCAAGATGAAGAACAACTGATGGTGGCCAGGTTCATTTGGGGACTGAACGAACCTTTGAATATCCTAGTGAAGAATACCAAGCAAGTTTCCATGGTCGAAGCAATGCGGATGGCGAAGGATTTTGCCAAGGCCTTCGATGTCAAGGTCCCGCTGAAGCCAGCACCATCATTTTTCAAAAGATTTCTAGCTCCAGAAGGTGATTCCAACTTTCCACCACCTAAGAGACAACAAGGTCAAACTCAGGATATGGGAAGTTCCAGAATGGAAGAAAGGACCGCGGTTTGGTCGTAGAAGTACCGAGGGATTAGTCTCTTGTCCGGATATCCGTGGGCGAGGCCCTGAGAGAGAGGCTCTGCCCTGCGCAAGAAGTTTTACTTCCGCTGCTAGCACCCTGGAATTCCTTGTGCGGAGGGGGTAGGGATCCTTCAGCTGGTATCAGAGCGAATTAGCTAAAGTGGATCAACCGAGAAGCAAGAAATGTCAAAAATTTATGAAGTACCAGAAAAAGATCGTAATTGTGTGATGAAATTCATACAAATTGATATTCAGAATGAAGATTCATAAATTGGAAATTGGGTCTTTAGATGGAAGTACCGCAACTGTATGGAATCCCTGACTTGCTTGAGGCCTAGATATGATGGTATTTACCTTATAGCTCCAAGGACCATGACTACTCGTATATACCGTGGGTATATCTGCAGCTCTTTACTTACAATATATACGAGTAAATCTGAGACCTTGAAATTATAAGCAAAAATGCTATCCAAATGATGAATTCGAATGCTAGTTGATATGATTTTAGAATTCTGGTTGAGAATTGATGAGTTGATTTGGATTCTGATTGAAAGATGATGATTTTTAACTTCTGGTTGAAAGGAGATAAGTTGAACAAAGCCACAATGAGGATGAATGGGACAAATCCCAGTGATGATGTTAGTAACTGGAATGACAATTATGACTTCAGAAAATCACTATGAGATTAGTGGATTGTGCTGACAGATTGCTGCTGTTTTACCTTTGACCCAGTGGCTCTAATTAAGGGATGACAAATTGAGAACCTACATAACTGAAATTCCCATGGAGGAATGTTCAAATGGAATTTTCGGTCTGATGGACCATTACTGTGTTAAGAATATGAATTAATTATTCTCTAATAATGAGTTCTATATGTTATTCTTGTATAAGGGATCTTTATCCCAGGAATCTATGGGGGACTGACCAATCTAAAGAACCCCAGAATCAGTTAGATCTAAAGTTGGATTTGAATTATAAATAAAGTGGTCTTTTCACCTGAGTGGCTTGGTTAATATGGAAAAAAAAGGGATTTAACAAGAATTTTCATATTGATAGGATCATGGATCGAGGTCATCGTGATAGGAATATTAACCCCCAACTTGATGAGGAAGAGCTCGACTCGGACGTTCGTAAAACTCTTCATAGATCGCAGCCTAGACCTTTCAAGGGTGAAGAGGGAAAACTTGGGTAAGGCTGTGGAAAAGTGGATCGAAGCAATGGAAGAATACTTCGATGTCACCGGGGTACAACGAGAAAAGTAAAATGGCTCTTGCAAGGCTGAAGATAGTAGAAACAGCCAGAGTGGCATGGAGAAACCACTGTGAGACAAACCGTCTGGACCTTGACATGAACACAGCAGAGGATGCGAGGTGGTCCCTAGTATCATTGACACTAGGATGGAGGTAGACATGAAATGAAGAGATTATGTCCTCCCGGCTTTTTGGAAACCAAGATGAATTAATTCTTAGAGTTAACCCAGGGGAGCAGAACTATTGAAGTGTATCATCAAGCATTCGCTCTCCTCCTCAAGTACTCGCCACCGCTGATGAAGAACAGCTGATGTGGCCAGGTTCATTCGGGGACTGAACGAACCTTTGAATATCCTAGTGAAGAATGCCAAGCTAGTTTCCATGGCCAAAGCAGTGCGGGTGGCGAAGGATTTCGCCAAGGTCTTCGATGTCAAGGTCCCGCCCAAGCAGCACCATCATCTTTCAAAAGATTTCTAGCCAGTTTCCATGGCCGAAGCAGTGCGGGTGGCGAAGGATTTCGCCAAGGTCTTCGATGTCAAGGTCTCGCCCAAGCAGCACCATCATCTTTCAAAAGATTTCTAGCTCTAAAAGGTGATTCCAACTTTCCACCGCCTAAGAGACAACAAGGTCAAACTCAGGATATGGGAAGTTTCAGAATGGAAAAAAGGACCTTTTCCTGGAACTCAATCCCCTGGAATTCAACTTCAGAAGTTCCACCCTTGAACAAAGAAGTGCAATGCTATAACTGTCAAGGATTTGGACATCGCAGTATGGATTGCCCAACTCCTTTTGGATCAAGGTTTTTGGGGCAAAGAAGTCAAAGACAGATGTTCCCAAATCGGCCGTCCATTTCCAAGGCAGTAATGCTAGAAGTCATTGAAGAAGAAGAAGATGAAAGAGATTATACTCCACTTGCGAGATGAGGAGATCTCGCATTTTTTAAGTGGGGTAGGATGTAAGATTCCTCCCTCCAGCTTTTGAGGTGTAAAGGTGTAAGAACCTCCCCTTCTATTCTTGTAATTATTCCCCTCTCTGAAATAGAAGAAAGATCTTGTTTTACCCTGTTTTGGCCTAGAGAGAGATAATCCAAAATTGAGATATCTTTGGATATAAAAATCTCCTAGTGTCTGAAATAGATTCCCGTGAAACAAAAGTTCAAAATGAACTTTACAAGGTGTATTAGGAATTAATTGAAAATGTGTATAAGGGACCTTAGCCTAAGGGTCTACATTTTCAGAAATTTTTAGATTATGGTCCAATTAAGATTCTAATGGGCCAATTAGATTAATCCAAGTGTTAATAAAAGAAAATACCCAAAAAATGAGTAAATGCTCACATAAGATGAAGAGTTGAATGAGTACAAGGTTTCTTAGTTAAAAATTATGAGATATTACTTAAAAAAATGAGATATTTTGGAATAATGATGCAATTTTGACACCTTGGTAAGGAGAGAGGGACTCTTGAGGTAGGCACCTATTTCACATGTGTGAAAGGGTTTTTAACTCAAGAAATATATGATATTTTTATCTCTCCTCTCTCCTAGATCAAACTAAATCAAAATGGGAGCCAATTTGGTCCAAACTTAACGTGGAAAATTCTAGAACCCAATTGGACTTGGTTAGTGGCATCCCTCACCTATAAATAGACCGTCAGTCTTTTGTAAAAAATATTGGAGCTATACTATGCCAATATTATATTAAAATAATCATATTTTATATTATCCCTTAAATTTTTCTCTCTCTTTGGAGCTTGGAGCTCTTTCTCTCTACAACAACTCTTGGAGCTCTCTTCTCCACTTGCTAAACCAATTGATTGGTTGGGGGCTTCACTTCTAGAAAAAGAAGCAAGCCAATCCTTGAGGTAAGAATGAATTTTATGGTTTTTTGTTAAATTTTCTCAAATGGCTTCTCTTCTCAACTCCTCTCAAGCTTGAGAAGTTTTATAATTGGTTGTTTTAAATTCAAATCAAGCTTCCCTAAGAATTTTAATATGTAATCAAGAAAAAGTTAATCTTTATGCTTAATTATAATGCTTTCTTATGTATATCTCTCTCTCAAAAAGAATAGTCATTCATATGGCTAATTCTTTAGCAAATGAATTCTTCTCATTGATAAATTCTTATTTCAAAACCAAACTCTAAGCTTGTTAAGCTAGAGAATAAGAAAATGGTATTTTTTTGCTTTTATGTTAACCAGATAATGGTTAATTCTTTTAGATTAATTATAAGTAGTTACAAACTACTTTAATTGATTATAAATGGGAAAAAGATAATCCTATCAATTTGGGAAAAGAGGAATAATGGAAATAGCTTAATCTAGTAGAATAATTATAATTAAGTTTATGACTATGGTTAAAATTATGATTTAAATTCATAGTTTAGATTTAAGCTTAAGAATACATCTTCTATCATATTTGTATTACAATGTTTTGTTCTTTTAAGAAAAATTAAAAATTAGCAGTAATAGCAGCAAAGCTATGCTAAAATTTTTAGAAATAATACATATCTTATTTTTATGCATAATGCTAAAAGGGGACTTCCTACCATATTCTAGGATTGGACATCCTATGCAAAAAGAATGATTTTCATCATATTCATGAGAAGTAATTTTTTGTAATTATGCATAATTAATTGATTATGAGAAAAGAGTAAATTTTGGTAAATTTACTTTTATACAGAAAGAGAAATCCCCATAATATTTGAGATCCAAGTAATTAAATGGTAAATGAGGAATTTTTGGTAAATTTATTTTTTGCAAAAAGAGGAATTCCCATAATATTTGAGATCCAAATAATTAAATGGCAAAAGAGGAATTTTTTGTAAATTTATTTTTATGCAAAAAGAGGAATTTTCATGATATTTGAGATCCAAGTAATTAAATGATAAAAGAGAAATTTTTGGTAAATTTATTTTTATGCAAAAAGAGGAATTCCCAATGATATTTGAGATCCAAGTAATTAAATGGTAAAAGAGGAATTTTTGGCATAATTCAAATTATGAGTCTTTATCAAAAGTGGAATTTTGAGTATTATTAATTTTATTGGAAAATTTGGGTAGAATTGATTTTTGTAAATCCCATAAATCTTTTACCCAAAAAGAAGAATATTGAATATATTTCACTTGAGAAATTTTAGAAAATATGAAAATATCCATCGAGAAAAAGTACCTTGAACTAGGCCAAGCAATTGGTAGAAACTTAGAAAAGTCCCATCGGTATCGAAAGTAGAAAATGGTACTAAATGTGAATGCGATGTGATAAGATGTGAATGTATGTGATAAGATGTGAATGTGATGTAAATGAATGTGGATGTAGATGTGGATGAGATATGATGTGATGTAAATGGATGTGGATGTAAATGTGATGAGATATGGATAGATGTGGATGTGACGTAACATGGATGGAATAAATGAGATGTGATGTGGATAGATGTGGGTGTGATGGATGTGAATGGGTGTGATGAGATGTGAGTGGATGTGATTAGATGTGAATGGATGCGATGACATGTGAATGGATGTGAATGTGATGTGATGATATTTTAATGGATGTGATGCGATGTGAATATGATATGATGAGATGTAAATGGATGTGAGTATGATGTGATGAGACGTGTGATGAGACGTGAATGGATGAGATGTGATGTGGATGGATATGATGTGATCAGATGTGGATCATGAATATAAATGAATGTGATGTAATGTGAATGGATGGATGAGATGTAGGGTGGATGAATGTGATGTGATGTGGATCTAGGTAGATGTGAATGGATGAGATGTGATGTGAATGGATGTGATGTGATGTGGATATGGGTAGATGTGATGTGATGTGATGTGATGTGATGTGGATATGGGTAGATGTGAATGGATGAGATGTGACAAGGATAGACATGGGATAGATGTGATGAGATGTAATATAATGTGATTGGATGAGAATGGATATGGGTAGATGTGAATGGATGAGAATGGATATGGGTAGATGTGAATGGATGAGATGTGATAAGGATAGATGTGGATAGATGTGATGAGATGTAATATGATGTGATTGGATGAGAATGGATGAAGACGATGGGAATACATATGACTAGATGTGGAATAAGAAATGTGAATTGATGTAGAAGAATGTGGAATAACGAGAAATGATGTGAAACAATGTGGAAAGATGAGAGTTCATTCGAAACTGTATTTATGACCTATTTTTAAATGACTGTTTTATGTCAAGAATGCTGGAGAAGCATTTTGACCTTCTTGTGATGAATGAGGTCATGGAGACCTAAGTGATAAAGTTACAACAGCTGACGGAGAGTCAACAGAGGATGTCTCGTGTAGCACGGTCGGCCGAGGTCTTGGCCGAGGTCTTGACCAGCCTCGGTTTGATTTAAATGGTGAGCTTCCGGTACGGTGGATGAGGGACCAAGGAAGCGGCCTATGAGTGAAGCGCTAGGTGACCTGCGAAGGAGCCTAGAGGGTGCTAATCATGCGGTGCTCAGGCTCTAGGCCGCCGAAGATACCAACGTGTGCGTTGAGGAAGAAAATGGAACAAGGTGGTTGATCTTGCTGATCTTCAACGGAGAGTCCATCTAGATTTTCATAAGTGAATATATTTCCGGTGGACAGGTGGTGAGTGTTGTGGTTGCCAATGATGCCATAGGTACACCGATGAAGGAATGATTGGAAATTAAAATTCAAGCTGGATATTTTGGAGGATTATGATCAATGATACTATGGTTTCATTAAAAGATTGTTTTAAAGACAGCTGAATCTATGAAACAGGCAATTTCATATTGGGTGTGTAAGTGGTGTGACTATCTCGAAGTTTGCTTGAAGCGCCGGCTAGGGGGCCTGGGAACTCTTTTCCCAGGTACCCGGGGCAACACATAACCAAATTCCTAAACGGATCCTATCACTACAGTGGTTGGGCGGTTGGCTAACCCATGGGATTGGATGGGGTTAGGCTAGACTGATGGATCCCTAAAATGAGACTCAATTCTGCTATGTTATGATAGATGTAGTAAATCCCGAATAGTCTTTATTCTATGGAAAAGAATCAACGGCTATGCCTCTTGACGAGGAAAAAAGCATTGGTCTCTATGAACCAACAAGTGGAAGTCTCTTCCCTGATCTGACCATGAGACTTATGGGTTCGATCGGATCAGTTTGGTTAGTTAAGGCTCTTGACTACGTTAGAATAAAAATATCCTGGAGGAATCACCTATGTCTGCTAGGCGAAGGAAGTTTCTCCAAGTTTAGTCTTAGAAGAACCGAGGGATTAGTCTCTTGTCTGGATATCCGTGGGGCGAGGCCTCGAGTGAGAGGCTCTGCCCAGCGCAAGAAGTGCTACTTCTACTGCTAGTACCCCGGAATTCATTGCACAGAGGGGGCAGAGATCTTTCACCAACCATCTATGGAAGAGGTGGAAGAGGAAATTTCAGATTTGGTAACTCTTTTCCTCGATCTCCAAATGGTGGCTACCCTATACAATATCTCAAGTAATGCCTATGCTAGTTGCAAAGGAGAAAATACATTAAGGTTGAAGGCATGCATAATGAAGGGTGTCACATGTTTTGATTAATAGTGGAAGCACACATAACTTTATCAACACCAGATCCATGTGCACTCTCAAATTACAGCCCGTACCTTTATCTTTGTGGCATGACGTTCAAGTGGCTAGTGTAGCAAAGATGGATTGCACAATGGTATGCAAAGATGTGAGGTTGATTCTCACAAATGATTACACTTTTAATAAGGCTGATTTACTTATATTGGATATGGGTCCCATTGACATTGTTTTGGGATGCGATTGGTTGGCAACTCTTGGGTTTTTTCACATGAATTTATAGCAAGCGTATATGAGTTTCTTGCATGGAAACCATGAGGTTACATTGACCAGAACTCATGTGCCAAAAGTATCAAGATGATCAATGAAACACAACTCAAGAGGGAGCTAACGAAAATGGGATGCATATATGTTTTACAGCTTTGCAAAGAAGAAAGCAATGAGACAAAAGGGTAAGGTTATGCATAAAGGTATGAAGGAATTGTTAAAGGAGTATGACGATGTGTTCCAAATGCCAAAGTGCTTGTGCCACCAAAAAGGGAGGTGGATCATGGGATAGAGCTTGAGCCGCATACCAAGCTCGTTAACAAACCACCTTATAGATTGTCAAAAGTGGAGAAGGATAAAGTGGCAAAGCAAGTAAAAGAGCTTATGGACATGGGATGGATACAAAGTGAATATGCCAATGATTGTTCAAAAGCAAGAAAGGGTGAATCCTAATGCAAAAGAGGAGATGGAAAAGCTAGTCGCACTCTTGCAACAATGCAAAGCTAATATGATGCGAGCTCAAGAAAGGAAGAAACATTATGCTAATGCTCATTGGAGGCCATTGGAGTTCATGGAGGGTGATTGGGTATTCTTGAGGATTCCCATGACGAGATATGGTTCTCTCAACAAGGACAACACCAATACCAAGTTAGCTCATCGCTACTATGGGCTATACAAGGTGGTGAGGCATGTTGGTGAAGTTGCTTATCAATTAGCACTTCCATCAAGCTCAAAGATTCATGATGTATTCCATGTGTCATATCTCAAAGCTTACCTTGGGCCAGAGGTATCTGTGTAAGATGAATTACCTCTGGTGAATGAGGAGGGGATGATTTAGTATGTGCGAGAGGAATTTCGGGTATACGAGAAAGAGTTCTTCGCAGTCGTACATTAGTGCAGTACTGGGTCAAATGGAAATGGCTAGGCTCAAGGAAGAAGCTTCTTGGCAATCCGCCTCTACATTGGAAGGATTTGAAGGGTTTTTGGATGCATTTTGGAAGTCTAATGAGGATCATGAACAGTGAATTAACTTACTAGAAATTCATGTAAATTCACTATGGACAGCCCTACACCCTTAGAAATTGAATGCATAATGATTGGAAGTTGTTATGGCTTGTTTTGAGGGCTTATTGAGCAGTTTACAGCCATATACATGTGATTTTGGTCTCCCATACATGGTGTGAGCATAAGCTTCAAGTTTGAGATGAGTCCATTGAATATAGTCCATCCATGAGGATTGTAATTGTACATATCAATGGTTTCGAGGACGAAACCTTTTGGGTGGGGATGATTTGTAACAAAGTGAAATGGTCTCATACGAATAATGGGCCCAAGCCAATGGACCATGCCCATGGATAACACTTATGATAGTGTGAAAGTGGTGGTCATGTATATATGTCACATATGCTATACAAGTCAATTACTCTCTCTTCTCTCTAAACCTAGGCTAATCAACCTAATCTAGCCTAATCCAAGGCTAATTACGATAATTCAAGGCTAATCTAGATGCTCCTTTCTTTCAATGTTCTTGGAAGATCACTATTTTAATACTTATATTCATCAAAGCTCACTAAAAACTTAAAAAAGAAATAATATACTAACTCACATGCAAGGACATTACAAATTATTATTATTTTTTAACTTGTAAAGAAAATAAGTTTTTTTTAAGTGTAGAAGTTTATAGTAGTAGACTTGTTGGGCTTGTTTCGATTGACTTGAGTATAAACATGATCATATTCTAATGAGTTCAAGAAATTTACAACCATTTTGAGTTTTGGTCTTGCGGGCCCAGACAAGTCAGTGCATAGGCCCAATGAGTCTATCTAGCATATCAAAATTGTAAAGTTTTGCATTTTTTTTGTAATTTTAAATAAAAGACATATCACTATTTTAAGTATCGTTGATCACTTGTGGCCATGCCCAAAACTTTGGCCATACATGTCACCTTTTAATCACTTGTCGAGGCTCACAGACCCAAAACTTTGGCCATACATGTGGCCATTTTAAGTTTTGGGCTTGGGGACCTCGACAAGCGCAATGTTACTTAAAATTGCCACATGTCTTTTCTTTAAAAGTTTAAAAAATAAAAGTGCATAATTTTATAGTTTTGACATGATAAATAGACTCGTTGGGCCCTATGCTAGCTTATATGCCCCTTGGCCCAAAACTTAAAATGGCCATAACTTGCTCAAAACTTATCAAATATTGTGGTCATGTTTATACTTAAACCAATCGAAATAGGCCGAATGAGTCTATTTAGTATGTCAAAACTGTAGAATTCTTCACTTTTGTTTATTTTTATTTCAAATAAAAGAGTATAGGCCCATCAACCTCACATGCCAAAAAAAAAAAGATAAATAGTGGTCTTTTTTTCAAAATTCGGGTAAAATCTTAAAATAATATAAAATATGATTATATTTAGTCCATCTAGCATATACAAATGTATTGTCATTGTATTCTAGTTTATGCTTTATGCCCAAAACTAAAATTGAATAAAAGCCACAAACCTTTGAAGAATTACCATGGCATCTTTCTTGTATGCTTGTATCAACCACCATCATTACTTTTATTAAAAATCATGGCCACCATACTATTTATCAAGGCCACCACACTAATTATCATGGCCTAACTTCCTAATTTGGATAAATCCAATCCTAGGACACATTAATCTTTCCTCTATACTATTTACAGAGACATTCTTTAGTATTTTATTTAATCATATATTTAATGGACTGATGTATATTTCCTTTATATATGTATAATTTTTTCATAGTATTTATAAGTATGATATTTTTGTATTTTATTAACTAATTTGAAAGGATTATATTTCTTAAATAAACTATAACATTAATACTCTTGTCTTGCATGGTTTTTTTTTAAGAGTGTATCACCTGAACCATAGACAATTGTTGGGATGTCATTAATCCATGAAATATATTGTTTGATATTTTTGTATTCTATAACAAAAATTGGAAGGATTTTCTTCTTTGATAAAGTCTAACATTAATATTGTTATCTTGCATGTCTCTTTTCTTTAAAAAATAGTGTATCACATGAGACACAAATATTTTTTGGGATGTCATTTATCAATGAAATATATTCCTTAATTTAAAATTTAATTTCATTATTATCTTGCAATCTATTTGATTTAATACAAATTTTAAGCTAATATTTATTCATTACCTTTAATTCTATGCCACAAATTGTCTTAATTTTTATATATTAGTGGAGGATTACCAAAGTGTTTAATAATGAAGCTATGAAGTGTTTTGCATTTTCCATTAACATTAAGGTTATTAAATTTGTTGCATTATCAGACATAGAGTCTTCTTTTGACATTAATGTTTTGTTCATGTAGAATTTATCATAATTGGATGTTAAACTACCTAATATTCAATTGAAATATGGTTAACCTCAAATCATCTAATATTCAATTGAAATATGGTTAACCTCAAATCTTCTTGGGTAATTAACAATTGATGTCTATTATTACAATAGTGTCAACGTATTTTACATATTTCATTTAAATAAGGATTATAGTATACTTGTAGATTTATTTAAACTGAATATAATTGTTTTCAATATTCTCCAAAATTGAAAGGCCAAGAAGTTTATCCAAAACATCCTTAATCACCTAGTATCAATGTATTTTCATATATTTTGTTGAAATAAGGATGAGAGTAATGCCTACAGATTTCTTTGAACCCAATATAGCTATTTTTTATATTTTCCAAAATTGAAAGACCAAGAAGGTTATCCAAAACATCCTTGAACTATCACTTGCATAATAGTATTAGGAGATACCTTTAATGCCTTAACTCTAGCTAATTTCACCGAAAAATCTCCTTGAACTTCACTTGCACAACTCTATTAGGAGATACCTTTATACCTTTATGAATGCCTTAATCTTGGCCTTTCACCAATCATCCTTGAACTATCACTTGCACAACTCTATTTGGAAACTCTATTAGGAGATACCTTTATGAATGCCTTAATCCTGCCCAATTTCACCAAAAATCTTCTTGAACTATCACTTGTACAACTCTATTTAGAAATTCTATTAGGAGATACCTTTATTAATGCCTTAATTCTAGCCAATTTCACCAAAACATCTCCTTGAACTATCACTTGCACAACTCTATTAGGAGATATCTTTATACCTTTATGAATTCCTTAATCCTGGCTAGTTTCACGAGATGAAACATATCCTTGAACTATCACTTGCACAGCTCTATTTGGAAACTCTATTAGGAGATACATGTATTGATGCCTTAACTTTGGCTAGTTTCACCAAGCAATTTAACATAGAATACATCTAGAAACCAACATAGTTGCCATTTCCACACTTTGAAGATACATACAAGTAATAGAGAAATCTCCTTGTGAAAATGATAGTGTACCAATATTATGACAAGAGACAATGTATCATTCACCTAATATTGGTTCTAACAAGTTAGCATAAAGAATTATTTTGAGATTAAAATCAGTACAACTAAATAGAGGAATCTCCCTATGAAAATGATACTATACCAGCAACCTACAAAGAGACAATGTATCATTCATCAAATAATAATAAGTTAGCATGAGGAATTATTTAGATTGAAATAAATAACTCTTGGTGTGAATTTAAAATAATTATTACATCACTTCTAAATTTCTTTTCTTTTTGAGCTCTAATTAGAACATGTAAAAGGGCATGATCCTCACCTTCTAATTACAACCCAAATCCCTACCCTTGCATAAAATTCTAAGTTATATCCACATAGTGTGCCTATTATATAAAGTCAACTAGATTGTTTCATTCATGGCATGTACCTTGGGGTGTAGACTCTAGCATATGATAGAGTATGAATACATCTCTTAAGGGGGGGTGTTGGAAATATAAGTGATATAAGGTTGCAAAAATTTAGCACGGGGTGATGCAACCTTAGGATATGATGAAAGTGGATTTGATGTAGATTTTTATGCATAAAAAAGTAGTGTAATGTGAAGAAGAAGAAGAAGAATCAACCCCAAAGTAACTTAAAAGTAGTCACCCCTTCAAGTGGTCTAGTGGATGAGTTATTGAAGCATGATAATGAAGCCAAATGAATGGCTAATGATGTATTCTCATCCTATTTAAGAGGCACCCATATCACTGTGCCGCCTTGTTATTTTGCTAATCCAATTACTATTTATTATTAGTACTCCATTATGCTAAAACCATCAGTATAATAAATTTTTAAACTCCATAGCTTGCTCTCATGTTAGATTTCTACCCTCTATAGCTTGGTCCCATATTGGATATCCACAGTAAGAAGTGGTTTTCCAGGAGAGCCCTCATGTAAATATTGACTATATACATAATGTAATCACTGTGGTTACATAATGAGAAGAAGTTTTCTTTGTATGGTGATCTCTCTAGTCAAATGAGCAAGATTACCTCTTATGTAAGTTGTTAAATTGTGTTTTATCTTGTTTGTTCTACCTTGGAAACTATGGAAATGCTTTGCAATGATCTCTCTAGTCAAATGAGCAAGATTACCTCTTATGTAAGTTGTTAAATTGTGTTTTATCTTGTTTGTTCTACCTTGATCTCTCTAGTCAAATGAGCAAGATTACCTCTTATGTAAGTTGTTAAATTGTGTTTTATCTTGTTTGTTCTACCTTGGAAACTATGGAAATGCTTTGCAATGATGAATGTGATGTTATTTATTATGTTTTTAAGAATGAAGTGCAATTTATTATTAGTAGTATTTTTGCATCTTCACTTAGAAACAAGTTTGAAGTGTCACGAGATTGTGAAAGTTTGTTCTTTACTAGTTGTTTTCCATACCACGGAGTTGATGCTATATGGGCATGGGGATGGTCACCGAGGAAGATTTTCTTGGCTACCCTCTCTCTCTACTTGAACAATCTCTCTCTAACTATTGCCACCACCATCTCTGCCCAGCCCAGCCCAGCCCACACCACCAACCTTGCTTCTCTCTCTCTCTCTCTCTCTCTCTCTCTCTCTCTCTCTCTCTATATATATATATATATATATATATATATATATATATATATATATATATATATATATATATATATATATATATCCTTCTCTTTGCTAACTCTCTCTATCCTTTGCTCTCTTTGGTAGTTCTCTCTATCCTCCCCCCTCTCTCTCTCTCTCCTTCATTTCCCTCTCCCTCCCTACCTTTCACTCTCCTACCCTCTCTCTCTCTCTCTCTCTCTCTCTCTCTCTCTCTCTCACACCTCTCGTCCTCCTTCCCTCTCTCGCTCTCTATATCCTCCTCTCTCTCTCTATCCATCTCTTTTCTCACTCTCTCTATCCTTCTCTTTACTCACTCTCTCTATCCTCCCTTGCTAACTCTATCTATCCTTCTCTCTCTTTGCTAACTCTCTCTATTCCCCCCTTCTCACTCTCTCTATTCTTCTCTTTTCTCACTTTCGCATCTTCTAATATGTGGAGACACTCTGGGCTGTGGGACTGGAGAGTTAACTTCCCGTGGAGTGTGATAATCTCCTTCCGGATGAGGGTGCCCTGGAATGATTGGGCATAAGGGCCCAAGAAATTCGTCTTTGGCTTTCTTATCCCTTGTTGTCTATGGCTGGCTAGGGACCCTATAGCACTGCTTGCTTGAGTGGTAGATGGGTGCTCGCGGGCTTCAGACTCCGAGACCGACATCTGTATCAGGCGGCATATAAAATCAGTCGAATGATTGGTGGGTTGTTACCTCTTTCTTTCTTTCTTTTTTTGGGGGGGGTAGTAATTTAGTGGGAGTAGGTTAGTCTAAATGAAGAGAATGTTAGTGTATTAGGATTCTAGTGATTAGTTAATAGTTAGAGTATGTCCATGTATAAGGCATGAAAATGCAGGATTGTGATGTGAAACACGATGGCGTGAATATGCAAACGTGAAACACCTACACGTGAAACACTTGGACATGAATCAGTGTGACGTGAAACACATCCACGTGAAACACTTGGACGTGAATCAGTGTGACGTGAAACACTTGGGCGTGAATCAGTGTGACGTGAAACACATTCATGTGAATATGCAGACATGAAAATGCAGGGACTGGTGTGGGCCGTGAATTTACAGGATTTGTTTGTGAAAGGGTAACAACTGTGTTTGCACATGCTTATGGTGTATGGTTTATAAGGATGGATTTTTACATATTACTGCAAGACGACAGGAACTCATTCATACAATTGATTGATATCATACGCAAGAGGACAGGAACTCATTCATACAATTGTTTGATATCATAAAAAAAAGGAAAGAAAAGAAAAGAAAGAGGTTAAGCTCCCACCTCGAAAGGGATCGGTTGGGCGATTTTACGATGGAAGAAGGTTCGAGATGCGCGATGAATGAACAATTGCTCACACACGATGCAAAATGACCACGAAAAGAAGAAAATTTGATTTTATAATGTAGCCGTCGGACAAGTGAAGAATGCCACGGGTTTGATTTTTTTACGAGCTTTATTTGGCGAGCTTTTTGGAGATAAGATAGTTTTATGCGAGCTTGTAAGAAAAATGATACATTTTGGTGAGCTTTTATATAGTAAGTATTTATGAAAGAGAAATAAATACATTCACATACATACATACATATATACATGCATATTCTCAAACACACCTACCTACCTACCTACCTACCTTCCTACATATATACATACATACATATATACACACATTTGTACAATACATAAATACATACATGCATGCATACTCCCAAACATATACATGCATGCATACATACGTACCTACATCCAAATATAATTAAGTTACAGAATGAATACTCACCTCTGGTTTTCCACAAGCTGGCATAGTTCATGTGAGGGATGGGAGAAGCGGCCCATGGATCCTATGGAGGATGTGCTCCATGTAACCCCATGGCCCCTTGTTTATGGGGTGCTCGGGCTCGATGGGTCTAGGGATCCTAGGCTATGTTTTGGTGTGGGATACTTATCGGGGTGTGAGCCATACCTAATAATGGCGGGAGACATGTGCCATCTATTAGGGTGTGAACCGCACCTATTAATGGTCTATAGTGTGAGCCGCACTCAATAATGCCTAGATAGCTTTTCGATGAGTCATCTACATACTTGCATAGCATTATGTACAAATCATTCAATGTCAAATAAGTTGCCAATTTACATTGAGATAAAGAACTCTTTTAGAATAATTGTCTTCTTGTTTTATGAGTGGGTGAGTAAAGGAGATTGGGTGCGTGGGTAAATGTCAGATCCATTAACCAACTGGGTTGGGCTAGGTGAGCTAACCCATGGTGTTGATTGGGGTTAGGCTAGGTTCCTAGGCTGAAAAAGAATATATAAACTGGGTTGGGCTAGGTGAGCTAACCCATGGTGTTGATTGGGGTTAGGCTAGGTTCCTAGGCTGAAAAAGAATATATAAACTAGAAACTGGGTGGTAGGGTGAACCTAAATTATCCAAGTACTTTTGAAGATGGAAATGAAACATTTCTTTTGAAAAAAAATTGGTGTGTAAATTTTAAGTAGGAACAACAAACGGATAGGTTTATTATGAACTGAAGTCATAAAGTTAGAAAAGAGTGCAATAGCTATAGAGATAGGAGTCACTTTCATCAAGCGAGGAGTATGGCAACTTAGTGGCTTAAGTTGCTAGGTGATCGCTTGCTTATCAGATCTGATGATCAGATCTGATGAGAGGGAACCTATCTAGTAGGGCAACTCCTTGGAGGAATCATCGACTCTATCATTAAGGCTTCCTTGGGCAGAATGACTAGAAGTCTACCAAGGGCTAGACATTGTCTGATGAGGTCCCAAGTGGGGGATCTACTACTTAGAACAATGGACATAGAGGGAATTCTGTAGGAGGATCCTCACACATATTTATATGTGTTTGTATGTTTTTATGTGTGTGTGTGTGTGTGTGTGTGCGTGTGTGCGTGTGTGTACGCACATATATATGTGCAAGTAGATATATTGTGAATGAGACTCCATGAATGAGCACCTGAAAAAAATCAGGGATTTAAGAGAGCAACTCATTGATATTGATGAGGTAATTCAAGACAACTGGCTTGTCACCTACTAGTCTTCACTCCTTTGCCCGACTCTTACGGTACTTTTCACACCACTCTCAAACCTGACAGTGAGGGGAAATCCCAAATCCATCACATTTGCAGAGTTGGTGCCATTACTCTTACAAGAAGAGTAGACTAGGATCAATAGGTCCTGCATGCATGGTGGGGATTAGGCATTTCTAGTTGCAAGTAAGGGCAAAGGAAGCCAATGAGGTGATAGATCAAGTGATGAAGATGTTTTCCTAGGACCAAGAGGTCTTGGGTTCAAAACCCCCCTTGGTGCTTCGACGGCATCGCCTAGGGTGGATAATTAAGTGCCTACGGACAGTGAGAAATCAATAACTATGGAAGGATCTTGGACCTAAGGCCAATCGAAAAAAAGAGAGCAAAGGAAAGGCATCTTCACATGGTGGTTTTCAACCAAAAGTTGATTTGGATAGCCATCACGAAAGTTGAATGAAGACAAAAGTGATGCTAAGAAAGCCAAGAAGAAAGGAAAATGTAATTACTATTATAAGCTCGGTTATTACATGAAGCTCGATTTTTACATTAATGAGTGTAGGAGGAGATTGGAAAAGGAAAAGCAGAAAGATCTTGGGCCTAAGGCCAGTCAAAAAAAAAGAGCAAAGGAAAGGAATCTTCACATGATGGTTTTCAACCCAAAGTTGATTTGGACAACCATTAAGAAGTCAAATGGAGACAAAAGTGATGCTAAGAAAGCCAAGAAGAAAGGCAAATGTAATTACTATTGGAAGTTTGGTTTTACATTAATGAGTGCAGGAGGAGATTGGCAAAGGAAAAGAAGAAAGATGTGTGTGTATGCATATATATATATATATATATATATATGTATGTATTCATATCTATGTATATTTATGCGCGCGCGCGTGTGTGTGTGTGTGTGAGAGAGAGAGAGAGAGAGAGATGTGTATATATATACATACATGCATGCATATATATACATACATACATACATGCATGCATATATATACACACATATACGTACACACACATGTATACACACATATATTTACATATATGTATATACATACATATATACACACACGTATATACACATATATTTACATACATGTATATACATACATACATACATATATAGACACATATATATACACACACATATATATATATATATACATACATACATATATATATACACAAGCACATACACACACACACATTGTAACGAAGGGGAACACATTAATTAGGTAATTAGCCATGGGCACCCAGACATGTAAATAAATAATGGACCCCAAGGCCATGTGAACACAACGTGCACCATATAAGTGAGTTAGGGGAGATGGACACTTATCTTTTACAATCATAATACAAATCTTGAGCCCAAGCTCATGGCTATGGTGGTACTCCCTTGACTGCATATGTGTGGTACTCCACTTGAGTGCATTTGTAACCATAACCCTAATATTTCTTTATTACATTGGCATCATAGCCTAGCTCTTGATCCATCGTCTTCTTCTTCATTTCAACCCACTCTTTACAAAAAAAAAAGTGTGATTTTTGAAGTTCTTGATCTTCTCCAGCTTTTCTTGAAAATTTTGGTGCAAACATGGATGATGTTCAAGTTTGATGTTAAGAACCCAAGCTATGGTGAGCTTGAAAGCAAACCGGCCATCAAATAGGTGAGAATTGATCAATTTCATGAGGTTTTGGGGACAATTTTTCTTCAAAAAAGTCACTTGCACATGGCGAAATTGGGTGTGGAGGAAAATTTTTTGGTCCATGGCTATTCGCTTGTGAAAGTGCTTCAAAAAAAATGGAAAGAGAGAAGGATACGATTGCCACATGTAGCCTGGTTCTATCGCCTACATTTTTTGTTAGGGTTTGAAGCCATTACAAGCGCTTACTTGTGAGCGCTTACTATGTTGTGATTAGTGAAAGGAGAGGCATTACAAGCGCTTACTTGTGAGCCTTACTATGTTGTGATTAGTGAAAGGAGAGGCATTTTCGGTGAACATGGCGCTAGCAACATGGCAACAATGCCTGCTTCTTCTACCATCAACAGAGACGTGCGTAGCCATTTGAGGCTCCATGAGAAGCATAAGTCTCTTATTTCTTTACATAAATATTTCAACCCTTATGCTTCTTTCCTCTTCCTACTCCCATTTCTTCACATGAGGTTGATGCTACACATTTCTTGCATAATGAGAGCATCTTTTCAAATTCTCTTGTCTTGATTAATGGGGATTAGTTAGTGAGTTTAGGAAATTATCTCACTATTCCTACACTAATCATCACAAGCCCTTGGAGTTTGCATCATCACAAAGCATATAGGAAAGCTTTTTCTTGCCTTCATTGATCGTCACTTGTTCTAATCAAGATTTGAGAACTTTCATAAGACGATTTTGGTTTAATCTTTGCATTGGTATCAACTCTTGCAATGCATTGAGTCAAAATTTGGGGTTCTCATGTCATTAACCCTTTGTCTCTTGCCATAAAAATACTTAATGGCTATTGGCTACATTAATGAGAGATTAATGCATGCTTAAAGGCTTCTATATGGCATTGATGCAAGCTTTGGCTTATTGCAACATCATTGTGATGGATTGACAACACTTTGGGGAAAATGAAACAAGTGTTTGAGCATGAGGATTATGCTTGTGTTCATTGGTTGATGTGTTTTGGGATGTCTTTAGAGCAAATTGATGAAGAAAGAGAGCATGAGTCCATGCTAAATGATATATGGCATTATGATATCGGCATGAGTTCATAAAAACAACCTTGTAAAGTGAAGTTACCCGATCTTTTCAAGCATTCTACACAAATCCCACACATACATTGTATTCATATTTCATTTCCTAGAATCTTTAATGTATGTGAAGGTACCCTTGGCATTAGAGGAGAGGCCAAGGGAGAGTGTGTCATGAACTCCTTGTGCCGTGATTGCCTTGGAAAGGTATCCTACGGTGTATGATAGAGGTGCAAAGACCAATTTCAGATTTGGTGGAGCTCCTTCAAAGGGACCCATTGGTGATGGGAAAGCTTCTAATGGGGTGAACAAAAGTAAATTTGTTAAAGAGGATTACATCAATGATTTGAGAAGGGCTTGTGCTACAAGTGTGAGGAAAAGTGGAGCAAAGAGCACCCAAAGTCATGTAAAGCAAGGAATATGACACTCAACATGGTGCTCTCCGAAGTTGTTGAGGATGAGCATGAGGATGAAGTGGAGATATTTGATGAGTACATTGACTCTTTGGGTGATGATGAGGGTCATGAGCCCAATGGTGAGTTTCCTTTTGATCCAGGGAGATCAAATGAAGACATCTATGATGATGGATATCCTACAACCATGTGTGTTACAGGAGAAACAAGGCATGATGTAAAGTTGTGCACTCTTTCTTATGATGCTTATGCGGGATGCAAGAGTGCCAATACTTTAAGGATTAAGGCTACGATCAATGGAAGAGTTGCTCATGTGCTTGTGGATAGCAGCACACATAGCTTTGTGAACAAGAGTTCCTTGGGCAGTTTAAATTGCATTCCAAAGTCTTGTCCAAGTTGCATATGGTGCAAGTGGCTAATGGATCAATGATGGATTGTACAATGACATGCAAGGATGCAAAAGTCATGCTTTCTAAGGGATACACATGCCATGTGGATTTTCTTGCATTGGACCCATGTCATGTGGATTTGCTTGCATTAGACATGGGTCCAATTAACATCATGCTTGGATGTGATTAGCTATCCACACTTGGGACTTTCTTAATGAATTTACAGCATGGATTCATGAGCTTTGTGTGTTGGGATGATCGAGAGATTGTATTACATGGTTCTTGTTTCACAAAGGTCTTTTTGATCAATGTCACTAAGCTTAAGAAGGATGTTTGGGACATCATAGCATAGCGGAGGCTACACTCCAACCCACACACTTGTCAATCCGTGAATGCAACCCGGTTAGCGCATAGAGGCTATCCCGAATGGGAGAAGAAGAGTTAACCACACACTAATGACTTCTAGTCCTACTCAATCCTTCTCAACACTCAAGCAATCAATCTTACATAATCAAAGCATCAAGATTAGGCTACACTTAAGCACACAAATGCAACTTATGCAAGGAACCTAATATGCAAAGAGCTATCACACAAGCCTCAACTACACATTATTTCAAGCACAAGCTTCATTACAAGCACTCTACAACTCACAAATCAAAACATCATTAAGAAATCTAGATTAGCAAGAGTGTAGACCAAAACCTCATATCATTGAAAATGTAAAGAATAGAGAGTACATGATTGAAACAAGAATGGAGATGGAGAGCCTTGGGAGAGCACTTGAGAAGGAGCTATGGAGCAAGCTCTCTCTATGAGCCTCTCAACCAAATGACCAAAGAGTCCTCTCTAGCTCTCAAATGGGCCACCTTTTATACAAAAATTCTAGAACTCCCAAAAGTTCCCATGTGGGATTATTGTCAAGCCCTCTCCCACATTCATCTACAACTTTGAACTCTTTTCAAGAGCCCCAAGTGTCTTTTTTGTTGCATCCTTGTATTGATCTTCATTCGTCATGCAACACTCCCCCCTTCCTATTTTGCGCACGTCCTCGAGCGCGGTAGTAGCAAGAGCTGCAACAAAAAAACAATGGATACAAGTAAAGTCTTTTATTGAAAAAAAAGAAAAGAAAAGAAAAGACCAGCAATGATAATTTCACACGTGAGCATACAAGTGCAAGGCTGATTAAAGTTTTAATGAGTACTAAAATAGGTGAGTAAAGACTAGTCAAAGTGAGACTTAAGTGGTAGATAATGCTATGCAAAGGCAAGTGTGCTTTGTACACCGCCGGTTATGACCGCAATCTCAAAGTCCTACAAGTATGTAAGTTATTCCTAAGTGGCAAACCTACTCCTAAATATGAGCAAAGGTGATTGGAACTCTCTTTTTTTTTCTTTTTTCTTTTTTTTTTCTTTTTGATATGTGTGTAGAAGGTGATAAAGATTAAGGTTCTATCCCAAAGAGACCCAAGCAATGGCCAAGAGACCTCCGCCAAGAGAATCTAAAGACCGCTAAGTATCTCAAGGGCGACAGACCCTTTTTCTTTCTTTTATGACCTAAGGAGTACCCCATGAAGATGAGGGCATCGGTCTCGAGGGCCCATAGTGTACCCCAGAGTCCTACCAACATCCATCAAGGCGATAGATTCCTCAAAGGTCTTTTTCTGAAGCTTTTCGACATCAGTGTTCACCCCATAGAAACCAAGGCATTGGCCCCAAGGTGCTAAGACAACCCCAGGTCCTACCAAGCATTTCTCATGGCTGTAGACACGTCATGTCTCAATTTACTTTGGATATATATTTTTTTAGGGTATATTTTCGTAAATTTTTATTACTCCTAGCACCTAGCTCATATCTAAGAGGTAGCCACCACTAGGGATAACTAATATACCTTGAAAGCATAAGAACTTGGCATATTCCATTGGTATATATCCTACACTGTCTTTAGATAGAAATATCTTTTACTAAGTCTTCTAAGACTCTAGAGTTTACTCACCATATTTTAACAACTAATTAAAAACTTAAACCAGCCAACACTGTGTGAACATGCAAACCATATATTCGAAAGATAAGAGCACATAAAGAAATAAAGATTAAGATTTGAATACACCTATTGTAGTGCCCTGTTGATGTTGTTCGTTTGCATTGATGCATTGCTGATTTTGTGCAGATTGCTCCTCCTTGATCTTTGTAGGCGTAGCATGTCTCCCCCCTTCCTAATTTGTGTGCATGATAGGTGGACTAGTGGGGCGTGTTTGATGCTCTCGTTTTAGCGAAGATTTCTGCAAAATTTTTACTAACAAACAAGAAAAGAAAAGAAAAAAAATAAAATTTGCCATTGGTGCCAAACACCGAATATAGCCGAGGGGAAAAACCCAGTGGGATAAAAGTGCCCTGGCTTGTCGATCTTATTATGGAGTCACTGAACTTACCTTTGCGCTAGTGGTGGATCCGTGTCCTCGTCTGCTGGAAAGATGGTATCAATTTCCTCAGGATGCAGAGACAACCCCTCACAAAAACCTGCCGCTGGAAAAGGTGGTAAAGGAAGGAGTGCTTCCTCACTAAAATATGGCATTGGTTCTATGGGAAGGTTAATCAGACAGTTTTGATTTATGAACTGTGCAATGTAGGTACTCATATTGATCCAATATTGACATGTGGAGGCTTGGGGAAGGAGGGCTTGCAAGATCGGTGGTTGCAAGTCATTTAGGCTTGTATCCCTCCATTGTTGTGCTTGAACCTCCTCAGGTAATCTACGTTGATTTGGTCCTCTCTCTGGTATTCTCACATTAAGAAGATTATGGCGTTGGGGTGTAACTCCCACAATTTGCTTCATTAAGCCCGTGCCATATCGTCTAAAGTAAGAGCGGCATATCCAACAAATATGTGAAGCTTCTTCTAATACAAGCCGTGCACACTCTTGACAATGTGGAAATGGGTGATGCTGTTGATAGAATAATGTGACAAAGTGATGCCCACAGCAACTTTCACCTAAGGGAGCATAGAAGTACCTAGAATGTGTTTGAAACGGAGGAGCACTATAACCCCCGCGATGATCTGGTCGAGTACTATCAGGGTCAATGCATGGTGGACATGTATCTCGCCAAATATCCATCAGGAGTTATCTGGACGTAGAACAATGAAATTTAGAACACTCATATCCATCATGACAATTTCAATCAAAAACAAGATTATCTCAAAGAGAACACATCTTCTAAAGGCATAAGGAACTACATTATTCAAACATTGATTTACCAAAGAGCTTTAATTGTAGTGTTAATGCCTTATCTTTAGTTTTTGGTATATCCTTTTTAAGAAGTGAAAACTTTGGAATTTGAGCAAGATAAGAGGATTTAGGCATTGAAATGCTAGAATCTATGCTCAAATGAGACTCATTTGGACTTGTCTTAGGTACACAAGTTGATGGTTGAATTGTGTAACAAGGAGAAATCGAGACAACCTGTGTTTCAATACATGTTTTAGGAAGATCAACACAAGTAGTTTTGTAGGTTCTATCACAGCCACCTTTCCTTTCTTGAAGAGTTTGCGTTGATTTCTTTTGCACCCACTGATATGGAAAATCAAGGGTGGCTTTTGGAATCTTTCTGAAACACTCTTTTACCCCTAGCAAGGCATGGCATTTTGGAAGCCAAATTCCTGTTGCACCCTCATAATAGCCTTGTGCTTTAAGAACATGTTTTGGGACCCATCGATTAACAATCCGAGGTTTAGGCTTGGAAATGATGTGCTTCTTAAGAGGCTTAGTAACTGGACTAGATGGTACAAGTTTGTACGCATCTTTGGGTAGCCACATTGATAATTCCTTCTTGCCTGGCCTTCTTTGAGCAGCAACTAGAGTAGTTGGAACATGCCAGCCGTGGCCCTCACTTGAGTACTCATCAATTATCCACATCATTTGTTTTGGAGCTTCAAGAGCAGATTTTGATTGTGGGTTGGGTAAGGTAGAAACATTACCCCTTTGACACGATAAAGCTCGTGGAGTAGCAGATCCCAAGATGCAATCAGAATCAATTTGCAACTTGTATTGTCTATTCTTCCAATCTAATGAGCAATCGGTAGCACTTAACCACGATCTACCGAGAACAACCTCTACTACTGCCTTGGACTTACGTGCCACATAAAAGGGCACTGACATCTGGTGATCCTGAATGGTCATCATAATGACACATTTTCCCTCTATAGGGTTATCTTCTCCGGAGAAGCTTCGTAGGTCCACAGGAATTTGCACAAGTGGTGGTTGACCCAAGGCTATCCAGGTGTCAAACGAGAGAACATTATAATCTGCACCAGAGTCAATTAAAGCAGAGACAAAGTAGGTAGTCTCATGAAGATGAAGGCACACTTGAATATTAAATGGATCGACATATGGCTCATCAGTAGCCAACTGTATGGCTAACATAGAAGCTTTGCGACGCTCCTTGGCTTTTGCAACTCTAGCTTTAGCCTCTTCTTGAGCCTGACGTTTAAGTAGGTCAAGTGCTTCTTTCCGTGTTTGTGCAGCACGCATCTGTTGAAGCATGGCTTCAGTTAATGGTTCATTGTATTTCTTGAGACAACTTCCATTAATGAAGTTAGGCATTTGCTCACCTTCTAGTGTCTCTAAACGCACTGCACCACTTGGAGTAAGCTCATTAATCACAAACGGTCCTAGGCCACGTTTCTTGAGCTTTCTCTTATGCTTCTTAAGTGTGTACAAGAGCACCAGGTCTCCTTTTTTGAATCGGCCAGTTGTTACATTTCTATCATACCATTGCTTTTGTCTCCTCTTCTCGGCGTACATCCCCATTACCGCCAATAAGCGGGTCTCATCAAGCTTTTCCAATTTGTCAACGCATTGTGAAAGCTCATGACCAGTCCAATCCAATTGTTTAGCTACTCGTAGAGTAGGTACAAGAAATTCAATGGGAAGAATTGCATCTAGCCCAAAGGCAAGTTCAAATGGGGTTGTGCCCACAGATGTTTTATAGGCTGTCCTATATGCCCAGAGAACTGAGTGCAACTTTTGCTCCCAATCAGTCCTATGTCCCTCAACAATCTTTGTGAGTGCTATGCAGAGAATCTTGTTAGTACTCTCGGCTTGTCCATTGGTCTGGGGATGATAGGGTGCAGAACGCTTGTGAATTACCATAAATTCTTGAAGCAAAAATTCTATGACTTCATTTACAAAGTGTACACCTTGATCACTAACGATCTCAATTGGTAAGCCATAGCGTGTAAACACGTACTCATACAAGAACTTGGCTGTGGTTCTGGCATCATTTTTTACTGTTGCCTTTGCCTCAACCCATTTGGTCAAATAGTCGGTTGCGACTATAATATATTCTGCATGCCTGTTACGAGCTGGAGGTTTAATGGGACCGACAAAATCAATACCCCATTTTGCAAAAGCACGTGTGCTCAACATAGGCCGCAATGGCATATTGTCCTTTGTGATGGGAGGTTTGGTCCTTTGACAATCGTCACAACGTTTCACATATTCTTCGGCATCCATTTGTAAGGTTGGCCACCAAAGCCCAGACCACCTAATCAACTTAGCTGTGGTATTGCCAGAAAAGTGTCCACCACCAACACCTGCATGCGTGAGTTAAGATTTTCATATAGTCAGCTTCACATACACACATGCGTAAGTTGCCATCTTTGCCCCTCTTGTAGAGTTGGCCCTCTATCAACATATAGTTTGCCGCTTCAATTTTAATAGCATGCTTTCGATGTTTAGGAATTGTTTGATCCAAGTGACCATGCTGAAGATAGTCCACAATATACTTACTCCAACTTGGTGTAGTTGAAATTTGGAATAATGTGACATTATGAATTGGCTTCTGAATTTTACATGAAGCACAGTTACGAACAAATGTTTCAGCATCTGCATGCATGGTAGGCCACCATTGCCCATCTTGAGATATACGTCGCACACAAGTAGTAGCTGATGCATGGATTCCATCGGTACCCGCATGTGCCCATTCCAAGATCTCCTCATATTGGTCGGGGTTAGGTATAAGCCTCAACACTCCATCATTACCCTGACGATATAATCTCCCTGAGATTAGCTTGAATGGTCGCCATAGGTCCACATTAGGACCCGCTAGTTGTATTTGCCCACTTGTCAAAATTTCTAAAATGGATTCAGACCATCTAGGAGCTGTCTCTACAAGGAAAAGTGTTGAATCTAACATATCATCATCCACACCCACAGGAGCTTTGCCAGAGGTGATTCGAGACAAATGATCTGCCCTTAGATGAGTTGTTCCTTTTCGAACTGCAACTTCAAAATCAAACTCAAGAAGGATGATAAACCACCTTACTATCCTTCCAGTTGCACAAGGCTTATTCACCAAATATAGCAATGCTTGATGGTCCACAAAAAATATGAATTTGTTTGCCAAAAGGTAATGGCGAAACTTTTTCACTGCATATATCATGGACAATCCTTCTCTTTCTGTTGTGGTGTAATTCTTCTCAGCATTGTTCAACTGTCGGCTAGCATATGAGATTGGGAAATCCTTATTGTGTTCTCCCGACTGAGCCAAAATACATCCAATTGCAAAGTTGGAAGCATCAATGTGGACATGAAAGATTTGGTTCCAATCTGGTGCCCGTAAAATGGGTGCAGTCACTAATGCTTGCTTCAACTTTTCAAAGGATTCCTCACACTCATCCGTCCAATTAAACTTTACAAGAAGAGCATATAACGGTCTGGCTAGGACAGCATACATGTAGATGAATCTACGGTAATAGCCACAATGTCCCATGAATGTTTGTACCCCTTTAGGGTTGATAGGCCGAGGTAATGAGACAATGGCATCAATTTTATCCATATCTGTTGAAATCCCATTGCGAGAAACAATATGGCCCAAAATTTTCCCTTGTCTTACCATGAATTTGCACTTGTCAGGATTCAAGCATATACGATAAAGTTGACACTTTTGAAACACAAGTCTCAGGTGTTCTATATGATCATCACGCTCTTGTGAGTGAACACATAAATCATCCATGAAAATCTCAAGAAATTGCCTAAGGTACTCCTTGAATACATGACTCATTAACCGCTGAAAGGTTGCTGGTGCATTTGTTAGACCAAATGGCATAACACGATAGGCAAAGATGCCATCTTCAGTAGCAAAGGCTGTCTTGTGTTGATCCTTTGGATCAATTGACACTTGATTGTACCCGGAGAATCCATCCAAGAAACTATACGCCTTTTTCCCTGCAACTCGTTCCAGAACATGATCTGTGATTGGAAGTGGGTAATGATCACGCACAGTAGCTGCATTTACCTTCTTGAGGTTTACACATACTCGAAGTTTTCCATTTTTCTTGGGCACCACTACAATAGGGGAGACCCATTCAGTGTGTTCAATCTCATAGATAAATTCTGCCTCTAAGAGCTTGTCTATTTCTTCCTTTATCTTCCGTGCAAAATTTTCATTGTAGGTATAAGGACGTTGCTTGGAGGGTTTTGCGTCCTCTCGCAATGGAATCGTATGCTGACATATGCTTGGATCAACTCCTTTGAGGTCTTTATAACTCCAAGCAAAAACATCACGATACTCCTTTATTGTTTGTATTAATAACTTCTCCTCATCTAAGGACAAGTCTGTGGCAATCCACACATAGCGAGGCTCTTCTCCTGGCTTAGCAATATCAATCTTTTTTGCATCTTCTGGACCATCGTATGAAACCCCTGGCACACTTGGTTTTTGTCGCATGGGCTGTTGAAGAACAATCTTCCGATCTTGAAGAGTGTACTGTGTGAAATTGGGAGGAACATTGAGACCTTGTTCATGTCCACTTGAGTCTTCACTCATTGAAGACCATGCGGTTTTGAGCTCTCCTTTGCTATCTTGCATCGGATTTTTTTGTTCAACCGTTGTCTTTGCACTTCCCACACTCTTTTTTGAATCGGTTTTAGACGTGAGTTTTGGTTTTTGTTTCTTCGTTTTTTTACGATTTTTGCTAACAGTTGTTAGCTTTTCCCCTGCTTGGAATCCATCTGATCGTTTGACTTGGTCTTTGATACTATCTTGTGCTTGGACATAGTATAGATATCCGTTCTTTCCTGAGAAGTGAGGTGGTGGTCGAGAGTTTTCACTCTTAGACTCCTCCTTTTCTTTTTGTAGTCTCTCACGTTATTCACGCTCATCTTGTCTACGGATTCTTTTATGGCTCTTACAGCATTTACGTTTAGGTCGGCTTCGAGGGATCTCTACCTGAACCTCCCTTCCTCTCAAGAGTAGGCGTGCCTTTCCTAACTCTTCCTCAGGGATTGTCACCTCATTATTAAAATCAGAGTCCCATCCATCTTCCTTATCAGCATCATTAGCATATTCGAGTGTTAAGTCCTCTACTGAGACTTCCTCGACATGCAGAGCTGTTGTGGATGTATCTCTATAGTACAAATCATCTAGAAGGGCACGTGGTTGTACCATTCGTATAGGAATAATGTCATATCCATCTGAGTCACAAAATTGAATTGGCTTCGGTAAAGCACATGTCGATAATGTTGCAAGGACATGACTCCATTCTAATGGATCAATTAAATGCTCAGGGAAGGGTTGTGGAATGTATGCCTCGTCTGATACACTTCGATTACCCTTAAGTCTCTCAGTGTTGAAATCCCTACATGAGGCTCCACACATCCATAGATCTTCTCGCCCATCGGACAATGTAACTCTTGAGCCCTCAGATGAAGCAGAATCAAACTCATCTATTGGAGACCTTGTTACATCACGATATGAGTGATTCCTTAGGTTGACCCTTGTGATGACAGAATCATGTCGGAGGTACAAATAATTGTATCCCCAATCTTGAATCATTTGAAATTGTCGCATGAATGGTCTACCCAATATCACTTCATAGTTTGGATGTTTTCCAAAATCCACTACTGCAAAGGTGTGCTCATATTCAATCCCACATGTGGTGACCAATATGTTCTCAAGCAGCCCAAGGGGATGTTCTAAGCTTCCATCTGCTAGCTGCAAGCGCATCCTGGTACTCCTAATAGCTGGTTTGTCCCACTTTTCCCAAATGGACCTTGTCACAATGCCCACTCCTGCACCACTATCAAGTATTGCAGTTGAAGATACTTTTCGCACTTCTAATGGGAGGGTAGCATTTCCCTGGTCGTCCTCACAAAATTTTCCTACTTTGTTGATAGGAACTGACATAACATGCTTTGTCTCAGGGTGTGTAGTACACTCATGGTGAACCTTTTGTAGCAATACCTGCTCTGACAAACATGTGGCAATATCATTCCACAACTCAGGTCGAATTTTTATCAAATCAAGCAAAGGTAAGGTACAAGCCACTGGTGCTGACAAAATAGCTTGCACCATACTTATATCTTTCTCCTTCATCAACCTTTTATGCATGGAGGGTATCCTCAAGGTTTGAGAACAGTTCTCATATTCTCCCAGATATGATGGTAAGGTTTTCATTGTATGCTTACTTCTAGGAGAAACAATTGTTTGAACTTCCTCCTGGATGCTTGGGCGTCCAAAGTTGTTTTCCGTGCCCCTGGTAAAATCCACCTCAGAGAATGGAGGCGAACTAATAGAAGACATGTTCTCATGAACTTTCTCGTGAACCGCAGCCCACATCTCATTTGCCATGTCCTCATTAGCATCAATAACTTCATCATTGCATGGGAAGACAAGGCTAGGTGGTGGCAGATTACCTCCTTTCAATTGGGTGTCAATTGGTGCAGACCTTTCACTATGAGCTTGTGAAATGAGTTCACTTTTCATTTCCCGACTCGATGACACTTCTGGTATGGTTTCTAATGTTGGCTTAAGAGAGGTTGGGCCCCGAGGAATAGGTGGTGGTGGTCCCTCAAGTATTGACTGAGCTTCCCTAATGAGTTGCTGATGTACAGCTAGATTGATCTTCTCCTCACGAGGGTTTGGGTATTCTTGAAGCTTCTTGGGTAGCTCAGATAAAGCTGCAATGCGACTTCTATGAGCATCAATGATGGCCTCTAGAGTCTCATTCACTTTATCCACAAAAACAGAACCCCCAGAACTATCCTCAGTCATACTAACCTCATCTTGTTTAACACTAGGCCCAGGTTGAGGTTGATGTTCCTCATGCACTTCTTGGGTTGTAAAAGTTTTATCCCTTATGTTTTGTTTAGAGGCTTCTTGAGAACTAGTGGATGTACTTTTAGTTTGTTTGCTTCGGTTCTTCTTCCTCCTAGTGGTCTTTTTTCTATTGGACTGTAGGGTCTTGTCCACTAGATTTGTCTTTGCATCCCTAGTTCGAGGTGTCTCATCAGTCTGTATTTCGGCATTTCGTGTCTGTGATCTAGTCATGACTCTAAGTGGCACGACATCCTCATTCTTAGATGAAGGTGGCGATGGGACTGCCCCTACAAGGTTGAGTGAGACCTTTGGTTGAGAGGTGCCTTCCTCATGTGGTTTCAGCAGACAATCCTTTGGGAAGTGTTCTACACAACACCCTAGACAATATCTTTCAATTGGTGGAAACTGTTGTACTGTTGTATTGGACCGAGATGCTTGCCTTGAGCGATGTGGACAATCACGAGCCCAATGGGGTTCTCCGCACTCATAACAGGGGCCCATTGGTTTGGCCTCTACTTTCCTTGGCTGCCATTGACCTGAGGGGCCTGGAGTCCTAGGTTGGTAGCCGCCTAGCAACATTAAAGAGTTTTGTTCCCCCGTTTGAGTGTCCAGTGCCGGGCTTGGGTATGCGGGACTTTCAAAGATATTTTCTCTGGATGAATATGATACATATTCTTCCTCCACATAGCCTGGGTTTACCAAGTCTCTACACATATTTGAATTGTCGTAGTCGACAACCCTCACAGGAGCAGTCCCTGGAGCAGGAGGTTGAGCACCAAGAACAAGTCGTGCTTGCTCTTGTGCCATCGGTGACTTACGTTCAAAATTAGTATACTGTTGATACATTTGTGGAGCCACTCCACCCCTTGGCTGCTCACGTTCCTGTCTCATTCTCGCAATGCGAGTACATTCCTGTGTGGTGTGGGTAAAGTTCCAAGCACAGGCTTGGCACCACTTTTTTGTGGGTTGGTTTGTGACTAGAGGAGAAAAGGTGTTACATTCCTCTGTTTTATGGTTACCGCCACATGCTCCACAAAGATGAGGACCTGTAGGAAGTACACTCCTCATTCTCTGCTGCTGTTGTTGTGGCTGCATGGGTGGACGATAGGTCTGTCCCAATCTCCTTAGTACTAGGTTAGCTATCTGGTCTGGATTTACTAGCGCGCTAGACCCTGAACTTTGGTCGTCACCCCACTGATCTCGAGGTTTCACCTCTGGGCCAGAACCATCTTGGAACTTGAAGTTATCGGTGAAATCCATAGCATCATGGCAACACTCATTGAAATTTGTATGTTTCTTCGCATAGAGATGTGTATGCAGTGTTGAATTTTTGAGTCCTTTTAAGAAGAGAGAAATTAATCGACTTTGGGCGGGCTTCTCATCCTCTGGGCAACGATTAATGTACTGCTTCATTCTATTTACACAGTCTCTAACACTCTCATTCTCGCCCTGTTTGAAAGAGTAGATGTGTGCTACCGTGTCATGTTGAATTCCCATCAAGGAAAAAGCAGCAATGAATCTCTCTTCCAAAACTCGTAAAGAAGGTTTGTCTGAAGCCTCTAATGCCTGAAACCAAGCCAGGGCTTTTCCCTCGAGAGTGAGTCCAAATCCTTCAATTTGAGTATGCTTATCAGCCACTTGCTCAGCTCGAACTGCTTGCCTAAATGCTGCTACATGATCGTATGGATCTCCCGACCCTTCATACTTCTTTACCAGTTTCTGAAGAGTTGATGGTCTTACTTGTCTTGAATACTCATCATAGGGCCTACAGCCTCTTACTCTCAGTGGGAATTGTTCCTCTCTTTGGAAAGATGGTCCACATGTTTCCAAAATTGGTGTGGGTACCCTATTACCAGCCTCACCAAACCCCTCCAAAGATTTTGTCACCCGCATTTCAGGAGGTGCATTAATGGGAGGCCGAGTTGGCTCCCCTACCCTCCGATTGTTATAGTGAGAAAGATGTTGGTGTGGTGTGACCTGTGGTCGCACATTGGTGTAGGACGATATCTTGGTGCTAGAGTTGGGCTACTAGCAGTGGTCCACTTGGATGTTGAAGGTCCCTCTCTAGTGAACTCTCGTAGGGGAGGAGCAACAGTTTCTCCAAGAAAGGCTGTCTCTCCTGGTTTGGCTGTATTTGTTGAGAACACTTCCATGAATAATGGTTGTCCTTTCCACGTGAGTTCCCGAATCTCTTTCCAATCTAAGGTTCGGTATTCATTGGCCCATTTATCAATTATTTTGTTCATGTGTCCTGCAAGCTTCTCAACTACCACCACATGAGCTAGAGGAAGATCCAACTGTGGCAATCTAGTTGTGGCATAATATCCCTCTAACGAGTCCTTATAGACCTCTTGAAGTGGGTCATCCTGTAAGACCTTTGTCACAGGAATTTGTCGTACAAACTCCCATTGGCATTCAGCCCCCTGATCCATTTTACTCTTGCCTTTCCTATCCCTTTCCAAATTTAGATCTACAAGAAGTAAATCATCTACGGATGGCTTTGAGGACTGGGCATTGGAAGGTCCAGGCATGTCCGGCTCAATGAGCCAGTCATCTCTAGACTCCCTTGCTCTGGAAAGTTCTAATAAGTCTAAGAACTCGGTTTTAGAGAGCTCCCCTAATTTGTCTACCTTTTCTGGATGGTAGGTGACTTCGTAGCGAACACCATCTCCACCCATGTACATGTTACCCTGGTCATTGACTAGAGGTGCTCTATCAAGTTCTGAGAAAATGTCTGCGATCTTAACAAGATACCGTTGTTGTGGATCCCTAAAGATCTCAGCTCCTTGAGCATTTGTGTAGACATATTGGAGTCTCACATTGAGTGTTAACCCCATGGTGTCGGCTTCAAATGGATTAAAGGATCTTGAGGGTGTCCTATTTGGGGCTACGGGATGACTATTTGTCGGCCCTAGATTGTCCATGGACAATGAACTAGTTGTTCTGGAGGAAAGGGTATCGGATTGGGATTCAGAAAGGGTTTCAGCAATATCTGCCAAATTTCCTACCGATTGGGTCCCACTTTCCTGCGTAGGTACTCTAGAAGGTGCCCTAGGCCTTATGGCAGAATCTACAAGACGTCCCGACCGCAAGTGCATAAGGTCAAATTTTTTTTGGTTTTTTATGTGTTTTTGTTTTGTTTTGTTTTGTTTTGTTTTGTTTTTTTTTAATAATATATATATATGTATATATATATATATATTTTTAACCTACCTAATCACTAAATGCAACTAAAATGAGTATGTGTGGCATAACTATCTATCCTATTTTTTTTATTTTTATTTAATTATGATTTTTTTAAATGATTTTATGTTTTTTATGTTTTTATTTTTTTTAAATTTACACAAAAATTATGAATCACACTTAAAAAAAATACTAATTATGCACAAAATTACAAAAATTAAAAAATGCAAGAAAATACTAATTATGCAAAAAATTTAAATGAAGAATTGCAAAATATGCACAAAGGTAGACTCCTAAAAACACTTAATTTATAGATTTTTTTTAAAATTTTCTTTGTTTTTTTTTTCCTTTTGTTGGTTTTTTTTTAACTAATAAATTTCGTGCCAAATATAAAAAATATGAATTTACTAATTATGTATCATTTATAAAAATTCTAAAAAAATAAAAATAAAAAATGCAAGCTACTTTAATTATGCAAAAATTTAAATAATGAACAATGGATTCAAAAAAATAAAAATTGTTTTTTTTAAATTGTTTAATTGTGTTTCCTCTTTTTTTTAATTTTTTTTATTTTTTTATTTTTTTCTTTTATTTGATTTTTTTTCTTTTATTTGTATTCTTAAATAAATAATAATAATAATAAATAAAAATAATAAATTTTTTTTAAAAAAAAGAAAAAGCGATTAAAAAGAAAAAAAGAAAGAAAAACAATTAAATTTAGAAAAAAAGAAAGAAAAAAAAAAGAAAGAAAAATAATTAAATTTAGAAAAAAAGAAATTAAAAAAAAGAAAGAAAGAAAAAAAAGGCATTGTTTGGGACATCATAGCATAGCGGAGGCTACACTCCAACCCACACACTTGTCAATCCGTGAATGCAACCTGGTTAGCGCATAGAGGCTATCCCGAATGGGAGAAGAAGAGTTAACCACACACTAATGACTTCTAGTCCTACTCAATTCTTCTCAACACTCAAGCAATCAATCTTACATAATCAAAGCATCAAGATTAGGCTACACTTAAGCACACAAATGCAACTTATGCAAGGAACCTAATATGCAAAGAGCTATCACACAAGCCTCAACTACACATTATTTCAAGCACAAGCTTCATTACAAGCACTCTACAACTCACAAATCAAAACATCATTAAGAAATCTAGATTAGCAAGAGTGTAGACCAAAACCTCATATCATTGAAAATGTAAAGAATAGAGAGTACATGATTGAAACAAGAATGGAGATGGAGAGCCTTGGGAGAGCACTTGAGAAGGAGCTATGGAGCAAGCTCTCTCTATGAGCCTCTCAACCAAATGACCAAAGAGTCCTCTCTAGCTCTCAAATGGGCCACCTTTTATACAAAAATTCTAGAACTCCCAAAAGTTCCCATGTGGGATTATTGTCAAGCCCTCTCCCACATTCATCTACAACTTTGAACTCTTTTCAAGAGCCCCAAGTGTCTTTTTTGTTGCATCCTTGTATTGATCTTCATTCGTCATGCAACACTCCCCCCTTCCTATTTTGCGCACGTCCTCGAGCGCGGTAGTAGCAAGAGCTGCAACAAAAAAACAATGGATACAAGTAAAGTCTTTTATTGAAAAAAAAGAAAAGAAAAGAAAAGACCAGCAATGATAATTTCACACGTGAGCATACAAGTGCAAGGCTGATTAAAGTTTTAATGAGTACTAAAATAGGTGAGTAAAGACTAGTCAAAGTGAGACTTAAGTGGTAGATAATGCTATGCAAAGGCAAGTGTGCTTTGTACACCGCCGGTTATGACCGCAGTCTCAATGTCCTACAAGTATGTAAGTTATTCCTAAGTGGCAAACCTACTCCTAAATATGAGCAAAGGTGATTGGAACTCTCTTTTTTTTTCTTTTTTCTTTTTTTTTTCTTTTTGATATGTGTGTAGAAGGTGATAAAGATTAAGGTTCTATCCCAAAGAGACCCAAGCAATGGCCAAGAGACCTCCGCCAAGAGAATCTAAAGACCGCTAAGTATCTCAAGGGCGACAGACCTTTTTTCTTTCTTTTATGACCTAAGGAGTACCCCATGAAGATGAGGGCATCGGTCTCGAGGGCCCATAGTGTACCCCAGAGTCCTACCAACATCCATCAAGGCGATAGATTCCTCAAAGGTCTTTTTCTGAAGCTTTTCGACATCAGTGTTCACCCCATAGAAACCAAGGCATTGGCCCCAAGGTGCTAAGACAACCCCAGGTCCTACCAAGCATTTCTCATGGCTGTAGACACGTCATGTCTCAATTTACTTTGGATATATATTTTTTTAGGGTATATTTTCGTAAATTTTTATTACTCCTAGCACCTAGCTCATATCTAAGAGGTAGCCACCACTAGGGATAACTAATATACCTTGAAAGCATAAGAACTTGGCATATTCCATTGGTATATATCCTACACTGTCTTTAGATAGAAATATCTTTTACTAAGTCTTCTAAGACTCTAGAGTTTACTCACCATATTTTAACAACTAATTAAAAACTTAAACCAGCCAACACTGTGTGAACATGCAAACCATATATTCGAAAGATAAGAGCACATAAAGAAATAAAGATTAAGATTTGAATACACCTATTGTAGTGCCCTGTTGATGTTGTTCGTTTGCATTGATGCATTGCTGATTTTGTGCAGATTGCTCCTCCTTGATCTTTGTAGGCGTAGCATGTCTCCCCCCTTCCTAATTTGTGTGCATGATAGGTGGACTAGTGGGGCGTGTTTGATGCTCTCGTTTTAGCGAAGATTTCTGCAAAATTTTTACTAACAAACAAGAAAAGAAAAGAAAAAAAATAAAATTTGCCATTGGTGCCAAACACCGAATATAGCCGAGGGGAAAAACCCAGTGGGATAAAAGTGCCCTGGCTTGTCGATCTTATTATGGAGTCACTGAACTTACCTTTGCGCTAGTGGTGGATCCGTGTCCTCGTCTGCTGGAAAGATGGTATCAATTTCCTCAGGATGCAGAGACAACCCCTCACAAAAACCTGCCGCTGGAAAAGGTGGTAAAGGAAGGAGTGCTTCCTCACTAAAATATGGCATTGGTTCTATGGGAAGGTTAATCAGACAGTTTTGATTTATGAACTGTGCAATGTAGGTACTCATATTGATCCAATATTGACATGTGGAGGCTTGGGGAAGGAGGGCTTGCAAGATCGGTGGTTGCAAGTCATTTAGGCTTGTATCCCTCCATTGTTGTGCTTGAACCTCCTCAGGTAATCTACGTTGATTTGGTCCTCTCTCTGGTATTCTCACATTAAGAAGATTATGGCGTTGGGGTGTAACTCCCACAATTTGCTTCATTAAGCCCGTGCCATATCGTCTAAAGTAAGAGCGGCATATCCAACAAATATATGAAGCTTCTTCTAATACAAGCCGTGCACACTCTTGACAATGTGGAAATGGGTGATGCTGTTGATAGAATAATGTGACAAAGTGATGCCCACAGCAACTTTCACCTAAGGGAGCATAGAAGTACCTAGAATGTGTTTGAAACGGAGGAGCACTATAACCCCCGCGATGATCTGGTCGAGTACTATCAGGGTCAATGCATGGTGGACATGTATCTCGCCAAATATCCATCAGGAGTTATCTGGACGTAGAACAATGAAATTTAGAACACTCATATCCATCATGACAATTTCAATCAAAAACAAGATTATCTCAAAGAGAACACATCTTCTAAAGGCATAAGGAACTACATTATTCAAACATTGATTTACCAAAGAGCTTTAATTGTAGTGTTAATGCCTTATCTTTAGTTTTTGGTATATCCTTTTTAAGAAGTGAAAACTTTGGAATTTGAGCAAGATAAGAGGATTTAGGCATTGAAATGCTAGAATCTATGCTCAAATGAGACTCATTTGGACTTGTCTTAGGTACACAAGTTGATGGTTGAATTGTGTAACAAGGAGAAATCGAGACAACCTGTGTTTCAATACATGTTTTAGGAAGATCAACACAAGTAGTTTTGTAGGTTCTATCACAGCCACCTTTCCTTTCTTGAAGAGTTTGCGTTGATTTCTTTTGCACCCACTGATATGGAAAATCAAGGGTGGCTTTTGGAATCTTTCTGAAACACTCTTTTACCCCTAGCAAGGCATGGCATTTTGGAAGCCAAATTCCTGTTGCACCCTCATAATAGCCTTGTGCTTTAAGAACATGTTTTGGGACCCATCGATTAACAATCCGAGGTTTAGGCTTGGAAATGATGTGCTTC